>NC_052401.1:12647753-13022753 GCF_009389715.1 Phoenix dactylifera | reverse complement strand
CATCTATGGACTAAAGCAAGCATCTCGGAGTTGGAACACTCGTTTCGATGACGCAATCAAAACGTTTGATTTCATCAAAAACGAAGAGGAACCGTGTGTTTACAAAAAGGTTAGTGTGAGCGCTGTCGTATTTATTGTACTGTACGTGGACGACATCCTCCTGATAGGGAATGATATTCCCATGCTAACCTTGGTCAAGGTCTGGTTGTCAAAAAGGGTTCTCCATGAAAGACCTTGGGGAAGCATCCTATATTTTGGGAATAAAGGTCTATAGAGATAGATCTAAAAGGATGCTTGGCCTATCACAGAAGATGTACATAGAGGAAGTGCTGAAAAGGTTCAGCATGGAAAACTCAAAAAGGGGTCTCTTACCCCTAAGGCATGGAATTAATCTCTCCAAGAAGATGTGACCCAACACATTTGAAGAGATTCAACGCATGAGCAAGATCCCCTATACATCAGCAATAGGGAGCCTCATGTATACCATGCTATGTACATGACTTGATATAGTACATGCTATGAATGTCACGAGCATATGTCAATCAGATCCAGGCAAAAAGCACTGGATAGCTGTGAAGAACAGTCTTAAGTACTTGAGAAGAACTAAGGACTTGTTCTTGGTCTTTGGGAGAAGATCAGAGTTGAAGGTAGAAGGATGCACACATATTGATGATAGAAAGTCTACATCAGAATATGTGCAATGGTGGTTCAGTAAATTGGAAGAGTTCCAAACAACCGATCATTATAGATTCTACCTTAGAAGCTGAATGTTAAGCCGTCTCTAAGGGTGCAGTGGAAATCTTTTGGTTTAAAAAGGTTCATTGCATAGTTAGGTGTAATGACATCAGATGTCATAACACTCTACTGCGATAACAAAGGCACCATAGCACTAGCTAAGGAGCCAAAGGTCTCACCAGAAATCGAAGCACATAGAGCGGCAGTTTAACCTAATAAGCGACTACCTCGAAAGGAAATAAGTAGAGGATCAGAGAGTAGACTCCACAGAAAATATGGCGGACCCATTCACTAAGCAGCTAAGTCGGCAGAAAACTAAAACGCATCTTGAGAAGATGGGGCTTAGGTTTATGGCTGATTGGCTTTAGTGCAAGTGGGAGATTGTTAGATGTATGCCCTAGAAGCCAATCTGGCTGACACATTGTTAATTCTAGGGACATAATTTTGTACTTGACTATTTATTATTGAATAAATAAAAGGCATCTTTTCATTCATATTATTTATGTGTCTATGAATCGTCCAAGAAATTAATAAGATGATGATGCATATTCTCAAGAGTTGAGAATTTGAGCCATGTATCATTGGTGATTAATTTCTAAATGCTCCTGATCAATGGATCATCACGAGGACGGTGATCGATCCGATCAGTGCATAGATCACTTTCCTTCTGGATGGACGAGACTTGAGTCCACAGTGTAGGGACACTGAAGTGATAGTGCAGGTGCTTGTTAGAGAACAAGGGTACTGAGCGTGACCAAGACAAGAAGTCACTTGGATGTCTATCCACTCGTCAGTGACTTGCTTGATGTTGCAGTAGTGTGACTGGTCCTTTGACCTGCGGTGCTTCGGCTACTCACAGTGAGGTTATTGTAGTTTGACTGCACACATACATGGTCTCTAGCCATATGGGTCCATGCAGTGTAGATTGGCTGCAGTAGGTTCACTGTAGGAGTAGGGTATGCACCTACAAGGAATCTATCGACCTTGATAGAAGAGGAGTGATCCTATGTGATTTGTTAGACTGAGTTTTAAGACCTTGGCCAGGGCAGTAACATAAAGTGGAGAAAGAGTTTTCCACTATCGAACTCGAGTCGAATAAATTTTGACATATGACAGACGATGGGGTTTGACGAGTTGTCCATGACCTCCGTCCTGTAGGGATCCACGATAGTAGGACTGTATCACATGGTAACTGCACCTAGAGGTTCATCTTTCTATTCTACTGGGTAGCCACTACATGCTGCTAGGTGTCACTGGTGGATGGTGGGACTCACAAGGATTATCTCGATGATCGATAAACCCTAATGAGTTGAGTTGGAATCGTTCCAACCCATTGAAAGGAGTTTTCAATGATATAGTGATAGAGATCACAATATATCTCACTACCAGTCAGAGTAGAACCTATGGGGTCACACACACTAGAAGTATTGACCGATCCGATGGTTGAAAAGTGATTATGAATCACAAGTAATCAATTCGATTGATATTCAGTTGAAGAAGGAACAAAGGGAATTAATTAATTGGACTTGAAACAAGAGTCCTACTTCGAGTAGGATTCCTAGAGTCCTAATTGGATTAGGACTGGGAATCCTAGTTGGAGTAGGACTAGAATTCCTACTTGGAATAGGATTCCTGCAATCCTAATGAGATTAAGAGTTTTGAATCAAAATTGGATTCCTACTTGGAGTAGGATTCCTAGAGTCCTAATCGGATTAGGACTTCGGATTCAAATAGAGTCCTAATTGGATTAGGACTAAAATTATATATGTCCTAATTTGGATTAGGGTTTCTTAAGTCACAATTAATTATTAATCTAATGAATCAATAAGACTCCTAATTGGATTAGGATTGAAGAGTTCAATTGAGTCAAAATTGATTTAAGTTCTAATTGGATTAGGACTTACCTAGATTGGATCCAAATTGGTTCACCTTTGGGCTAAGCCTAATTGGATTAGGGCTTGACCACATTAGGGCATTCCAATCCCTACCTAATATGGATTAGGGTTTACCATGAGGAAGGGGATAAGCCCCTCCCCTTTCCACGTGGAGAAGGGAGAAGAGACGGCGCCCCCTCTTAGGAAAGACATCAAGAACTCCTAAATGTTAGGAGCTCCACATGTCTATAAAAAGGGACTTGTGGGCGACACCTAGGGAATAGAAGAAGTCCTCTTCCTCCTTGCCGTACGCCTCCCTCTCCTCTCCTCTTGGTTCAGCCGCAAGCAAGGAAGATAAAAGCCAAAGGTGTTGGCAGCATCCTCTTCCTCCCTTCTTCCTTCCAACGCAGGGAAAAGAAAGAAGGCTGCGTGGGGATTCTTCTTCTTCCTCTTCTTCATCCTTCTTCTTCCTCCTCTCAAGCACAATCAAGGGTTGATTGAAAGAGAGGAAATCAGCCATCAAAAGAAGTCTTTGCAAGGGAGCTAGCACCCCGGGAAGACAAGAGAGCTTTGATCGGATCACTGCTTCGTGTGGATACTCGTAGAGGCCGGACACTTGAACGGCTTCAAGCAAACCTTCATCCTAAACCACGAACTTCAGTTTGCGGTGATCATCTACCCGCACAAGGTGAAGATCTGATCTTCCTAAAGGTTTAAAAAGTTTTAATTCTTATCTAACTACGAACGATTCATGAAACAACATTCATGCGATGAACGTCGATCCTGCTTATGTCGATTCCGCTGCCATCTGAATTTTTTTGAAATATCAGCGGCATGGGCGGGTTCCCAACAAGCATAACCTAGTTCAGTCATGATTCATTGTGAACATAAAGTAAGGATGCTATCGCTTTTGGTCACTAGGGCTTGGGCAGGATTCAACAATGAAAAATATAAATCTTAATAGGGGCGAAGGTACAGGTCCTCTCAGTTCAATCCACACATTAAGAGTGGGAATCCCTAACCTGATGCGAAGCAAACATGGAGTTTGTGGGTTTGGGGTTGGGCATAACCAGGTTCCGGTCATAAATATATTACCGCAATTAAACAATTTATTATATTGGTGGAATTGGGTTCAAAGGCTTGACTTGTCTTGACCCATTTAAAAACTGGGTGGGATCGGCACGTTAATGAGATAAACCTAGAAGTGTCCCAGTGTCAACACATTGAACTTTCTATGGATAGAATTATATGTTAATGCTTATAAAATATTATTATAGCAACATTTTAATTGAGCACGAAATTAATGGGTTAACATTGCTTGATAGATTAACCAGACTTGTGTCATGTTAATTGCGTCACTTGAAGTTTAAGCATGTCAAGTCAGGTTAGCTGGTTAATCATATTATCTGTGACCCAACCCGACCAATTAATCAAATGGATTACATAGGGTCATGTTACTGTTGAATAAACAAGTTGGATTATGGGTTGAGTTATTGACCCGTTTATCATGTGTCATGTCTAGGTTCACAATTTTCTTAGGATCTACATCTCAACCCAACACAATCTGATCGGACCCGACTAATTAGTCCTACTTAACATCTAGGTACGTGCTCAGCCTAGCCTAAGTTAGTCCTTGCTAATTCAAAAAGTCACCAAGTCAAACTATATAAAGCTAATATTTGGCCAAGCATAGGCTAGCTAAGAATTTAACTTGGATGAGATGAGCATGAGCCGAGTCATCTTTTAGGACAAGCCTAGATAGCAATAACTTGCACTTTACCATTCTTAGTGATTTCTACATAGGATTACGAAATTGCATTAGGATATTTTGGATATTAAACCCCTAAAAAGTTAATTTAAGCTTAATTTGTGCAATACACCACCCAGACCCCTCTCTCTGTTGAAACCCTTCCCCTCTCTGCCTTACTCTCGCACTCACAATCACACCCTTCATCACTCTCTCCCTCTCTATCTCTCTCACCCACTGCCTCTCCCTCGCTCACCTCCTCTTTTTTAAGTATCAGCTGGGAACTAGGGAGTCTATGTTTATGGGCTTGATAATAACTGATTTTTTGGGAATTTAATGGGGGACCAGCTTCTGAAAGTTTTGGAGGTCTAGAGTAGCAATGGATCATAGGAGATGAAAGGGGTTTTGAGTACTTACGATGGTGATCACAAGGTAGACAGATTCTGCCTTTATTCATTCAAGAATTTATAACTTGAGTTTTTCTGAGAATTTTAATATGAGATTCTAAAGATAGTTGTGAACTTATAGATCTTTGAACCTTCAACATTTGATGAATTTTCAAGACTGTTTGATTGGTCAAATAAATTGTCAAAGTGGCCCGGAATGCAAAGGTAGACAATCATTGAAACCTAACTTAGACTTGGTGTATTTCAATGTAACTTCTGGTGGAGACGTAGTTGCGAGGCCTTTCTTTGAATTTGGAAATTTTAAGTTTTAATTCAATTGGATAGGGCTGTTAACGAGCCGAGCCGAGCTCAAGCCTTCGCAGGCTCGTTTCGGCTCGTTTCACCAATTCCCCGGCTCGGGCTCGGTACCGAGCCAAGTATTGGGCTCGGGCTCGGTACCGAGCCAAGTATTGGGCTCAGGCTCGGGCTCGGGCTCGTAAAGCTCGTTTGCCCGAGCCTGAGCCTGAGCTCGAGCGGCGAGCCCGAGCCCGCCCCATCCCCGTCTCCGTCGGAGAAAAGAACGAGCAGCCGCCAGCCGAGCTCGGTTCTGACGGTTCGTCGTCGGAGAAGAATGAAGGAAGGAAAAAAAGAAAAGAAGAAGAAGAGGAGAGAGAAGGATAGAAAAAAAGAAATAAAAAAAAGGGAGAGAAGAATGGACTCACCTCATCGCGTGCGGCGGCCGCCGGCCTCGGCCGCAAGCACCACCGGCACGGGCGTCGGCCGCAGGCACGACCGAGGACGCCACGGGCGCCGCGGGCTCGGCCGCAGGCGTCACCGGCCGTGGCCCGACCCTCCCGTGCGAGGGACTCCCCTCCTCTGTCACAGTCTCGCCGATCGAAAAGTCGGCAAAGAGGGGAAAAAAGAGAGGGAGAAACGGAGAAGAAAGAGGGGGAGGGACAACCCTATCCAGTCTCCGATCGAAACCTCCTTCACTGGTAGTGGAAGGAGGCAGCGAGGCATCGGCGGCGGAGGAGGAAGGCGAGAGGGGAGGGGAGGGACACCCCAAGGGCCGGAAGAAAGGAGGGGAGGGACACCCGGAAGAGGGGAGGGGAAGGACACCCGGAAGCTTCTGGAGAAACCCAGAAGAAAGGAGAAGGACAAAAAAAGAGAAAGAGGAGGTGGGAGGGAAGGGTTAACGGATTGGATTTGGGTTAACGGGCTAAGTCCGAACCCGAGCCAATCCAATTCAATTTAGATAAATTAAATGAATTTGGGTTAGCTTGGGTTGGGTCTGATTTAAATCCAACTAGATTCAATCAGATTGGGATTTAAATTGATTAAGCCAAATAAAATTTAATTGGGTTGAGTCCAAATTTAATTGGGACCCAATTAAATTGTTAATTGGACTGAGCCCTCTTTTGGGCTCGTTTGGGCTCGCGAGCTGCTCGGGCTCGGGCTCGAATTTAAATGGGCCTCATTTTGGGTTCGGGCTCGGGCTCGTTTGACTAACGAGCCGAGCTCGAGCCAGGCTTTTATCGAGCCGGGCCTGAGCCGAGCCCGAGTAGCTCGACCCGTGGACAGCCCTACAATTGGGAAGTATATGAAATCTCGAGATATTTGTAGTTGTTCATTGAGAGAGAGATTTTGAGGCTTCGAGTTTGAGGTTATTGCTACATGGTGCAAATATGTAATGTGGCTCTAAAATTTCGGGGATTGGGAATGGGATAGTGTGGCTGTTACCCTAAAAATTTTATGATTTTAACTTTTTCCAATAGCGAGAAACAAATTTTTTATTTGGAGCAGCAACCATTAGTATTGGCATGGCATTTGGGGAATTCTAGAGTCAATCATGTATAAAGGGGAAATAATTGAAAAATAGTATTTTAACTCATAATTACCTTGTTTAGGTTGATTCAAGGTGCTCGAAGGGTTGGTGATGGTGTTTGTTTGGTGCATGGAGGTGCGTGTCCATCTCGCATGCTCCATTTTATTTGTAAAGGCATTGATAAACTATTGCATAAATAAATCAAACATGATTTGTTATGATGGCATTGCCTCCATGATTATTATAATGGGATTGATTGCCATGGAATAAAATTGAACTCTTGTATTTGAAATAATATTTTAAATTGAATTACAAATTATACCTAAATAATAGTTGATAGCGGGTTATGATTATGTGGGGGTTTTGATGGCAGGTTCACGTGTTTGATGACTAGCTAATGATATCCATACCTAGTCAAAGAGTTGGAAGCATGCCCATATCGATGCCCCGGCTAGAAATGTGATCATATTAATACCCAGTCACAAGGTGTCAATATGACATGTGATTGATGCCTAGCCACAAGACATAAGCATGACCATGGCTTTGTTATCAGTTTTGATTTAATTTCTTTTATATTATGAGATTTTGGAGGATCGTTTATTTAGAACTTGGTAAAATCGTATGATCTTTTGTTATGGTGAGTTATATTTTGTACAATATTTCTTTGGGTACTTTGTGAAATTATTCTCACACTTATCTTTGATCCTAAATTAAATTATAGGAGTGTACGGAGGATACATACTGGACTGTCGAGCTCGTTATCTTGTTTTCCCTATTTTATAGAAATCAAGGCGTGGAGTCTGGCAAATATGATATTGGGAGTGTGATTAGAGGCAAGGCCTGGTATTTAGTGTGGACTGGCCTTGTCTTTGTAGTTTGTTCCATCGAAACTTGTCTGAGAATTTTAGGGTTAGCCCCAACCAGCACATATGTAACCTAGAATCTCATGTAAACCACAAAAGGAGATGCCTTTAGACCATCATTAAGACATAGTAAATGTTTTCATGGAGCACCTCAACTGAGAAAAATATAGTTGCATAATTTCAATGGAAGTTAGGTGCTCCTTAAGGATCTAACATGCAATATAGCCCCCATTGGGCCATTTTCCTTTCAAGTTAATCATGCCTGGATGATTTAAATTCAATTATAACCGAACCATATAAGCCAATATGGACCAATGTTAGCCAACATCAGCCCTTATTTCAATAGTTCAGCCAGCTTTGATTGGCATTGATCAAAACTGGTCGACCTAAGCTCATTCCAAGAAAAAACAGCCAAAACTATTACCATTCAATTTCATTTTATTCTCATTTTTTGACCTTTTATTGTTAGAAAAGAGCCATTGAGGCCTTTGATGTTTGGATCTTGAAAGATTTGCACTCAAAATTTAGTAAACTCTAGACATCTAGAAAATTGAACCCAGTTTAAAAATCAATTGTAGGGTACAATTCAAAGTTAGGTTTAAGAAACCTTATTAACACAAATCTTTTTCTTTTTGATTTGGATGTTCAATAAAAACCTAATTACCTAGTGGGCCCTCCACCTTTCTCATTCAGGCTCAGAACTGCTACTGGTAGTTGGTGACGCAGGAGGCAGGAGGCAGGAGGCAGGAGGCCACCCCAAGTAGCTAGCATATCCGGACAAGCCTTTATAGTTATGGTTATAGTTATGGTTGTGCAAGTGTTTAATGATTATTGAAGCTGCACAAACTGCAAATTAAGCAAATACCCGAGGAGAAATTATTGTAAAAAAAGTATGAATATAAGGTTTTCGGAATTTTTACACAAATCTGAAACTAGGTATTAGCTTGATGTATTACAAAATCTATATATAAGCTAACCTGAAAATTTTGTGCCTTTCTTTTGAGTAATAAGTTGTGGGTCAAACCAGACATTCCCACAATCAGATGTAATAAGTCATCCACAAAATTTATACTGTAAATAGCATTTGATTATTTTGTCCTAATTTCTTAATACATTGTCTGAAAAATTCCATTTATTCATTCATTTTGTATTTTCTTCTTTAAACCATAACTAACTTTCCTATTAGAAATTGTTGAAGCACTCTGTTTTTGGGTCTTAGCTAGATATCCAAGATAAAACAGAGCTTTGAGCATGGCCCAATATGCAAGATTTAAATATTATGATTCTTAGCATCAGAATGAAGTAGTTTTCAAACTGTTCCCATTGTAATATTAACTTAAACACATCACCATACATTCAATATTCTCATTTGCACAAGATTGTTTTACTAAGGCTATCATACAAATAAAAAAAAATAAACACAAAATGCATCAAAATGTTTCTCTAAGCATACATATCAAAAATGTAATTGCATAGATAAGAAAAGAAAAGAGGAAAAGATGTGGATTTGAGACTTGCAGAACCAAAAAAGCCACTGTTGCCCAGCTATGCAGCCTAAGAGGGGGGGGGGGGGGGGGGGCACAAAAAAAAAAAAACCACTAAGTAAATATGCAAGAAAGTATACCAGAATTAAAAACTTAACAAATAAATATTCAACTCAGCAAATAACCACTAAGTAAATATGCAAGAAAGTAAAGCAAGAAAAATAACAAGACAAACACAAAAAAATTATATTTGTTCAGTGCGAACTTTGCACCTACATCTACTCTCCAAGACCTCTTGAAAATTTCACAATAATCCATATCCCAGATTGCAACTCAGTTGTTTTTTTGGGTTTACAATTAAACCCATTGGATTCTTTTAGGTCAATCAACCAAAATCTTTACTAATTGTTTTTCGGGTTGATGATGAGAGCACAAAAGTGCGATCTACACACAGCTTAAATTAATATTATTTCCAACAAATAATGATAAAAGAGCTGCATTAATTTCATTTTTTTTTATTTGGCACAAATCAGAGATAAAATGCACATTTGGTATAATTGGGTTCAGAAAGATGCATAGCCCCAAATCATACGCACCCAATCTCACTATGGCTTGGTCAAACCTATCATTCATCAAGCTCACAACCACAAGTAGCAGCCAAGCCTAATCACACTGGAGCAACACTTGGTGACCATTCAAAGGGAACGATCACAGCCATCCACCCTTTTGGCAAGCGATCAACTCTCCCATCCTTGCAACCCATGAAACCCCCAGCATCCCGCTGATCTCGCCTGCAGCCATTCATGACCATCTCGGCGACCTCCCCAACAGTCTGCGATCATCTCCACAGCTTCCGAGCCCGTGATCCCCTTCTTCCGGACCCGTTTCAGCTCCAACGTCACAGCAACCAACGCCCAGCATCCGTCCGCCTTCTCCACAGCATCCGCAAGGCAATCCTACCGCAATCGGCTCCCATTCTTCTTCCGCGAGTGAGCCAGCTTCCACTCCCGTGCACAATCCCAGCGTCCGAGCAACCCGCGCCCAGCCGGGATCCGCCTCTCCCAAGCTCCAGCTCGCGCGATCGTGAAGGATTCCAAATCTCCCACGCATCTGCAACGCTCCTCCACTGATTCTTCCATGATCCCAGCTCCCGTATTAAGACCTCAGCATCCCACTGATTCCGCTTCATCTCCCAGCCGTTCGTGAAGTGTCGCAGCCATCCGCACGTCGTCCGCTCCCGCGATCAGCTCCCGTGGCCGTCTTGTCCGCGGTCTCAGCCGTCCGCACACGATCCTCGGCGATGCATCCGGATGTCCATCGCTAGCTGGGAGGTTGGGGGATATATATATGAGGGGGGCTCGGACCGAGGGGGGGAGAGGAAGAAGAGAGCAGCCAGCCCCTTGGTTTAAAACGAAAAAAAAAAAGAGAAAGGGAAACAGGGGATGCCCTGTTTCCGAAAATAAAAAGAAGAAAAAAAAAATAGAGAGTGAGTAAGGGAGGGATTTAATGGAAGGCTAAAGTCCTTTTGGCAAAGGGTGATGGATGAATCCTTGTCATGTTGCTTTCATCAAGTATACTCTAATCTTTTATTCTAATTGTTTTATATCTATTGGTATGTTTTGAATTCTTGAATATTTATTTATTTGATAGATCTTTTATGGTTTATATATATATTGATGCATGGGTTGTTTCGATTTTTGATTTGTCGTAGACGTAACCGGCACGATAAATACTTAGATGTTGAATTCATGTTTTCAGATTGTATACTCCATGATTAGAACTACTCTATCTTATTAATCTTTAATCAAGAATCACCGAGTTTATTTATTGAAAGTAATATTGTTAAGGAGGATTCCGGATCCCTAGCCTTCTCTATATTCTTGAACTTTGTTTAATTATCTATTAATCCTCTGCTTTTAAATTTTGAAAATCAACTGAAAATTACATCTACAAATTACGCTAATAATCTATAGATCGTTCCCTGTGGAATCGACCTCGGACTCCCGAGTTATATTACTTGTGCGATTCTCCTGCACTTGGGAGAACAGTTTTATTTTTGCACCAGTTGACAATCAACCCAGTTGATTTTCTAGGCTAATCAACCAAAACCTACCCCGAGTCTATCCTAGGCACAACATAATCCAATTATAGGTTTGGACGGACCTTTCCTCTAGTTTCAATCTGTTGTCCAAGGTGACAACCCAAGAGGGGGGTGAATTGGATTTTCTAAAAAAATTATGTTCCCTAATTTACTTTGAATTGAATGCAGCGGAATGATAAGATGTTATTTACTTAAGCTCTAGGCAATTACAAGTAAAGCAGTGGAAGATTAAGCTAGAGCAATTATAATCTATGTGAATGGTAAGAATGGAGTGGAAGCTAAGCAAGTTCTAAACAATCACTTATAAATCAATAGGAAACAAAGCTAGAGATATTACACAATCAAGTATGAATGTAAGGCATGAAACACAAGAGATAAGGCATCACAAACACAAAGATGTATAGTGGTTCGGTGCACCCCAGCACCTACATTCACTCTCCAAGATCTCTTGGAAATTTCACTATAATTCCTCAGATTACAGCCGGTTGTTTTACAAGCTCACAACCTAACTTGTTGTTTTCATGAGATCACAACGAAGTCGGTCGGTTTTCACAGGCTCACCGAATAGAACCAACCAATTATTTTTCCGGATTCACAATCAAACTCAGTTGGTTTTTCCCAGTTCACCAACCACAACCTTACACCGTTGGTTTTTCCTTCGGCTCACCAACAAACCTTAACCCCTTGATTCAATCCCTTGATTGAATCAAGTTACAAGATATTAGAACAAGAATTTAAAGCAAATACAAGCTTCTTAAACAAGCAGATATAGCAAATATAAACAAGTAGAGTAAAGAGAAGAAACCTCAAATAAATTTTGTAGATGAAGGAACTCGGCTTCTTCTTTACTTGACCCTCTTCTGATTTCGCACGAGGTAGAGGATCACTGAGGCAGCACACAGTTGGAGAGGAAGCTTTGGGATTCACTCGGATGCTCTTCTTCTCTCTCTTTTGCTTTGAATGGCCCTTTTGTGCTTTTGGAAAGTTTCTCTTGAAATTTCTTTGAAATCTCTTCCCTATGTGTTCTCTCCTACTTCCTTAACTTCTCCCCTAGCTCTCCCCTTGATTTTATAGCTTTGGATGGCGTGGGAACAAAGATCTAGCCGTTAGAGACAAAAATAGAGCTGTTGGAGTTGAGAAAAAACTAGCCGTTATGCCTCCCAACGTGCTCGAGTCGACTCGGCTGAAGTAGGAGTCGACTCGGCTGAAGCAGGAGTCGACTCGTGAATAGGAGTCTGCCTGGCACTGTAGCTGGGAGTCGACTCGACTGTAGCTGGAGTCGACTCGAGCACTGTAGCACTGAAAATCAACTCTCTGTCTTTTTATCTGTTTTCAATCGAAGTCGACTCGAGCACTGTTCCTTAAAACTTCAGAGTGCTAGAGTCGACTCTGAACTTTCAGGAGTCGACTCGAGGGCTATTCTTTTGAATCTTTCTTTGAATTTGCTCCTCCAACTTGAATCCTTTGAACTTGAAACTTGGGCCAATGAAGTATAGCTTTCTTTCAACTTTTTGAGAGCTTTTGAGATCTTCTTCTATTCTTCCAACTTGTTATGTTCCTTGCAAAATAAATATCTTTCTTCTTGCAACACAAATATTAGTAATTATACTTCAAGGTTTTGTGATCATCAAAATCAATCTTTGGATCAGCAATCTCTCCCTTTTTGATGATGACAAAACTTGGAGTATATGCAATATAAAATAGATTGTGTTCTAGAACTAATGCATAACTAAGTTGCATGAAGTAGAAAACATGCATATTTAAAACATACTTTATGATAATGCTTTAGATTTAATCAGCTTAACACAATCAACATATTTCAATCTAAGCTGATTTGCATACTCAAATATTTCTCCCCCTTTTTGACAACATCAAAAAGGTTGCAAAGTAATGAAACATTAAGCACAAAGTAGCAAATGATACTCAAATATTCCTTTTTCTTAGTGTACTCTGATTTTCAGTCAATGCATGTTGAATTATTGCAAGAATATGAATCATATAACTCAAGGCAATAATGTCAGAATAAGATTAATGAGCATAGATCAAAGCCAATTAAGAAGATTTCAAAGCAAATTATAATGAGAGCACATCGAATGTGATTCCAAAGATAGTTTTCAAATCAAGTGTAGGTGGAACCTTTTTCAAGTTAATTCAAGGAGTATCAAGACTGATATTTAAAGAAGGCACGAATGGAAATCTAACCCCTTTTTTTTTAAGATCTTTAATAACAAGTATGAAAGCTTGTTTATTTAAGATCTTTTGCCCAATATATTAAGTATTTAGCAATATGAGAGCAATTTAATTAATTTTCAGAGTATAAGATCAAAACTTAAAAAAAATATAACATCATGTTGGATCATTAATTCTTAATGTGGAGTGATTGTGCATTCCCTAATTGATTTTGATGAGCTCAAAGCATTTGAGTATATTTTATGTTATACTAATGAATTCAATCTAGTGTTTCAGACAAATATGTGTGAATTTCTAGTTAAGTGCCTTAAGCTCTGGTTCAAAGTAATTTGGATAAGTATTGGACTCAATTTGAACCTGTATCCCGAGTCGACTCCGGAAGAGTACGAGTCGAACTCCGAGTGGTTTAAAGGTTCTGGCACAAGCTCGAGTCGACTCCGGTACTCTACGAGTCGACTCCGACTAATAACAGACAGAAAGACAGAACGATGGATTTCAGACCCTGTCAGCGAGTCGATCCAAAAGGTTTCGAGTCGACTCCGATGCTTGCCGAGTCGACTTTCGACGGTTCCGAGTCGACTCCAAAGGGTAACAGACAAAAAGACAGAACGATGGATTTTAGACCCTGTTACCGAGTCGACTCCAGAAGGTTACGAGTCGACTCCGATATTTGGCGAGTCGACTCTTAGTTATGTCCGAGTCGACTCCCAGAGGAAAATAGTCTGAAAGGCAGAGAACCAATCTCGGAAACTCTGTGAACGAGTCGACTCCAAGAGTTCCAAAGTCGACCTCCAAGTCAGCCGAGTCGACTCCAACAAAGTGCGAGTCAACTCCGAGGCAGATCAGTTCAATAGACAGAGAATCATTTTTCGGACTTTGAGAACGAGTTGTCTTCCGAAGACCTCGAGTCGCCTCTCAAGATAGCCGAGTCGACTCCAAGAAAATCCGAGTCGACTCGAGGAAGAAAAATAGAAAGATGGATTTCTGGAACCCTGAGAACGAGCCGACTCCTAAGTGTCCGAGTCATCTCCAGATGTTGGCGAGTCATCTCCAGATGTTGGCGAGTCAACTCCAGGTTTGGTCAGAGTCGACTCCAGGATGGGACAAGCACTTTAATTCAAATTCTGAATAGTAGGAGAGTCGTCTCTCGTAAAGCGTGAGTCGACTCCAGCAACAGCCGAGTCGACTTCAGATCGCACGAGTCGACTCCGATCCCAACGGATACATTGTCAGGATGTGCAGACGGGACAGAACGACTCCAAATCACTCTCTAACGGCTAGTTTTCGAATAAAACCACTTAAATAGCCAGAGTGAACAGTAGTAGACAACAAGAGAGCTATTCCATCAGAGCATTAAAGCATTTTTCAACTACCAAGAGCTTCTTAAGAGTAAATTCAAGCAAAAGAAGGAAAAGGTGCATTTAACTCAATCCGAGAAGTGCTTCCTTCATATTCAAGGCTCTACTACTGTTCTCCAACCTTCAGTGCTTTCAAGAGGAGACTCGAAAATCGAGAAACCTCTACTTCTCCATCTAAAATCTGTTTGAGGGCTTCTAACTTTACTTTGCTTATATTGTCTTCATATCTGCTTTTTAGAAGCTTCCTTTGTGAACTCCCAAACTTTGTCTTTCTTACTTGATTCAATCAGAGGATTGAATTAAGGGTTGTAAGGTTTGTTGGTGAGCCAAAGATAAAACCAACGATGTAAGGTTGTGGTTGGTGAGCCCGAAAAAACCAACTGGGTTTGATTGTGAACCCGAAAAAATAATCAGATGGTTCTAGTCGGTGAGCCTGTGAAAACCGACCGAGTTCGTTGTAATCTCGTGAAAACAACAAGTTGGGTTGTGAGCTTGTAAAACAATCGGCTGTAATCCTAGGGATTATAGTGAAATTCCAAGTGCGGCTTGGGAAGTGGACGTAGGAGCAAGAGTTGGCTCCGAGCCACGATAAACTTTTCTGTATTTATATTCGTTGGTGTCTCTTTCTCTCTCTTCACTCACCGCATCTAGTAAACTAACTAATTTGCTTGCAATAGATTTAGTTAATTACTCATTATACTTTTGATTGGTCAATATTTAATTAAAACCCAATTCACCCCCCCTCTTGGGTTGTCTCCTTGGGCAACAAGTGGTATTAGAGCAGGTGCTCTCATATCGATTGATGTTCCAATCCTAAAAGAGTAAAAAATTAAGATGACAACCCCTTTTGGATCTTCTCTTAGTGAGGGGCAATCCACCAATAGGCCTCCATTATTCAATGGAACCAACTATACCTATTGGAAGGCTAGAATGAGGATATTTATCCAAGCCCAAGACTATAATGTTTAGGGCATCATAGTTAATGGACCATATATTCCTTCTATCTATGTTGATAACATTGCTATACCCAAGCTTGAAAAAGATTGGGATGAAAATGATAGAAGGAAGGCACAACTAAATGCCAAAGCAATGAATGTTTTTTATTGTGCCTTGGACCCCTAATGAATTCAATAGAATCTCTACTTGTAATTATGCAAAAGAGATATGGGATAGACTTGAAGTGACCCATGAGGGCACAAATCAAGTCAAAGAATCTAAAATTAACATGCTAGTTCACAAATATAAACTATTTAAAATGGAGTCTAATGAAACCATCTCTAGCATGTTCACAAGATTTACTGACATTGTTAACGGCTTAAAAGCCTTGGCAAATGTTATACTAACAGTGATCTTGTCAGAAAAATTCTTCGCTCCTTACCAAGATCATGGGAAGCCAAGGTCACGGCAGTCCAAGAAGTAAAAGACTTGAACAGGCTGCCACTCGAGGAGCTTCTTGGATCTTTAATGACATATGAGCTCACAATGAAACAACACAGCGAGAAAGAATCCTCCCATAAGAAAAAGGTAATTGCCCTAAAGTCTACTTCTTCTAACAAAGATCTTTCTTGCAGTAACAGCAGTGAAGAAGAAGAAAATGATGAAGATGAAGAAGAGGCTCTCCTTGTACGAAAATTCAGAAGATTCATCAATAGAAAGAAGTTCTTCCATAAGAAGAGAGTTCCCTCGAATTCTTTCAACAAGGATAAAAGTAAGGAAAGAGAAAGTGAGGGAACCGGATGCTATGAATGCAAGAAGTCTGATCATTTCAGAGCCGACTGCCCCTTGCTGAAGAAGGGCAACAAACACAAGAAGAAGAAAGCTCTTGTCACCACATGGACTGACTCCGATAAGTCATCATCATCATCGAAAGAAGAACAAGAGGAGAAGGCTAATTTCTGTTTTATGGCAAACGAAAATGAGGAGTGTCTTGCAGCCAAGCTCAATAAACACTGTTGGTACTTGGATAGTGGCTGCTCAAGACACATGACGGGTGACAAGGAGCAATTCTTCATCCTAGAGTCTAAGAAAAGAGGTGCGGTGACTTTTGGAGACAATAACCAAGGTCACATCATTGGTATTGGTAAAATACAAATCACACCTTCAACCTTTATTGATAATGTTCGGTTTATAGATGGTCTCAAGCATAACTTACTTAGCGTTTAGTGAATTATGCGATAGAGGTTTTGATGTTTTGTTTAAGCCATCTATGTACCTCATAACCAATTCAATTGACAATAGCTTAGTTTTCAAAGGACTAAGACGTAGCAATGTTTATGTAGTAGATCTTGAAGATCTTGCTAAAAATAGCCGCTACTTAGTAGCTAATGATACTAAGATCAATGAAGCAAGTTGGTTATGGCACCGTAAGTTAGGTCATGCAAGTATGGATTGTTGCCCAGATAGACAACCCAAGAGGGGGGGTGAATTGGATTTTAAAATAATTTGGGTATTTAAAACGATGTGGATAAGTAATTAAAACTAGTGTAAGTTATTTAATTAATTACTATGTGCTGTGAGTGATATGAAAGGAAGAAGAATAGAGACACGCAATCACAAACACCAAGTTTTATAGTGGTTCGGAGCTAACCCTTGCTCCTACGTCCACTCCCCAAGTCTCACTTGGGAATTCACTATAACCCCCTTGGATTACAGCCGGTTGTTTTCCAAGCTCACAACCAAACTTGTTGTTTTACGAGCTCACAACGAACTCGGTCGGTTTTTCCAGGCTCACCGACTAGAACCACCCCGATTGTTTTCTCGGGATCACAATCGAACCCTTACACACGTTGGTTTTACACTCGGCTCACCAACCAACCTCAATCCCCTTGATTCAATCTCCCGATTGAACCAAGCAAATACAATGTGTAAATAAAAAGAAGAAACAGAAAAATACAGCTTCTCAAAAGCAGATAAAAGACAATATGAACAATAAATGAAGTTAAGAAGCCTCAAACGCTTTTAGGTTGGAGAAGAGGAATGGCTTCTTAAACTTCTGGTCTCCTCTTGAGTGAGTAGTCGACTTGAATGCAGGAGGAGAAGGCTTTAATTGCTGGGAAGATGTAGGTGGATGCAGTAAATGCAGATCTTCCTCTTTTTCGTTGAAGAACACGTTGCAGAGCTTGAATGCTTGATTAGTTGGAGTGGAATGGTTCTTTTTTTTTCTTGCTACAGTCTTCTGTAGCTATTTAAACCAACCCCCACGGAAACTAGCCGTTAGAGAGCTTTTTCTGCCCGTTCTGCACACTCTGCGCAGCCTGACAATGTGTCCGTTGGTGGGTTAGAGTCGACTCGCGCGATCAGGAGTCGACTCGGCTGTAGCGGGAGTCGACTCAAGCTTTTCCGGAGTCGACTCGGCAACTGTTCCAAATTTGAATTAAAGTTGCCTTCACGACTGGGAGTCGACTCGTCTTGACCTGGAGTCGACTCGCCAACTTCTGGAGCTGACTTGGCAATTTCGGAGTCGGCTCATCCACTGAAGTCCGTGGATCCAATTTTGAATTTGATCCACCCGAGTCGACTCGACTGTCCTGGGAGTCGACTCGAATCTCAGAGCCCGAACTCCCGATTTTCTGTCTTTTGGCTCGTCCAGTCTTGGAGTCGACTCGAACTTCCTCGGAGTCGACTCGGCTCTCAGTTTCCGAAACTTGGTCTTCTGCCTTTTTGATGTGAAGCTGTCTTGGAGTCGACTCGAGCTGTCTGGGAGTCGACTCGAATCTCAGAGGCAGTAACTTGGTCTTCTGTCTGTTGATGGTCGCGGAGTCTTGGAGTCGACTCGCATATTGCGGGAGTCGACTCGAATCTCAGAGTCCGAAAATTGCTCTCTGACTTTTTCTTGTATTCCTCTGAGAGTCGACTCTTACTATCCTGGAGTCGACTCGGTGAACATCGGAGTCGACTCGCGCACTTTGGGAGTCGACTCGTTGACAGGTTCTGAATTGAAGCTTTCTGTTCTTCTGTCTGTTCTCAGTCGGAGTCGACTCGTACTAATCTGGAGTCGACTCGAGCCCGTGCCAGTGAACTTGATACGCTTGGAGTCGACTCGTGATACTCAGGAGTCGACTTGAGTCTCAGACTTTGGTTCAGGCTGACTTCTTAACTTATCCAAAATACTATGAACCAAGTCTAGAGACACGTAGACAGGATTTTCACTGAAACACTTAATTAAATTCATTAGTAAACAAGAATTATACTCAAATGCTTTGAGCTCATCAAAATCAAATGGGGTTTTAATCAATCACTCCACAATCTCCTCCTTTTTGATGATGACAAAACATTGAGTATATGTAAAGTGAATTGCACAATAAACAATAAAATAAAATCCATAAATGAATTCAAATGTCTGGTAATTCAATTTATCCAAGCTTGAAAGGAGTGAAACAATAAATTTTGGAGTTAAAGCTCCCCCTTTCATTTGGAATTATATAAGCCTTCATATCATGCAATCAATTGTTTGGCTTATATATATTTAATAATTTAGCTTGCTTAAAATTCAGATTCTCCCCCTCAACATATGCATTCTACTATGTTTTGATTCTCTGAATTTCCTTTTAATGCTTTGAAGTTTATGAACTGAAATTTTTAGTTTTTAGAGGGAAAATCTGTCAATTTGTTCTTGAGTAGGATTGAGCTAATCTCCGAATATCCCTTGAATAGATTCTGGAGATTACTCCATTAGGAGCCCCAAAAGAGAGATAATGAGCCTCGAGGTACCGAATCCACTAAGAACAAATTTGTGTGTTTTAAGAGTTTATCTTTTTATTGATTTCCATTGATTCCTTTTACATATTTTATGCATATTTCTCCCCCTTTTACATATTTTATACATATTTCTCCCCCTTTTTATCATCATATCAAAAAGGAGGTAATCAAAACACACAATCAAACACAAATCAAAAGGCACAGTATTGAAGAAAAATGCGGCTACTTATTGTATTAATTTGTATGTAAGTACATTTCAGAATACAATAAGTAACGTAAAGCAATACATGTCAAAGCAAAATACAAAAAGTAGCTACGATCTCCTCGAGGATGTAGCTCCTCCTCTCGAGGATGTATCTCCTCCTCTCGAGGATGTGGCTCCTCCTCTCGAGGATGTGGCTCCTCCTCTCAATCTGTTCTCCTCCATGAGGAGGGTGACCGCATCTGTAAGATGCCCGAGCTGAGTGATGATGGATGAGGTGGCCCTGCTGTGTGTAGTGGAGAGCTCAGTCACCGACGTCTGAAGTGTATCCAGCTTGTCGATGAGCACATTCGACAAGCGCTCGGCCCCCTGGGTGGTGGTGCTCATGTCCTGTCGGATGTTATCGCGCATCTTCCGAGTGGTGCTCGAGACTTCGCTCATGCTATGGAACTGGGCTTGGACCAGGAACCGTACATTGTCGATCTCTTTCCGCACATGGGCCGTCATGTCAGTTACGGCTGTCAAGGAAGGGACCAACGCTGACGAAGGTGCAGGAGTGGGAGCAGGCACTGAACCCCGGAGCTCCCGAAGTAGATCATCCCGCAGGTCTCTAACTATCTCCTGGCGCAACTCCCGGAGCTGCTCAGGAGCGATCCGGACCTCCATGGGCTGAGGAGCTGAGGAGGAGGGTCCGACTGAGGTGGTAGGAGCAGGAGTGGATGGAAGATCTGGTAAGTCGGGGTAGTCAGAATCGGGCTCAGGACTGGGGGAAGGTCTGGTGGTCTGTGTAGTGAGGGACGACTTCCTAACCCAGATGCCCTCTCTCTTTCGAAACCCCATCCTGTGTAGGGTCCCCGCTCGCATGCGATCTGTCCATCGCAATGCGCGAAAGGGTTCCCCCTCAGGAATGGGAATCTCGTACTCCCTAAACAGAAGGGTGAATATCATGCCGTATGGGAGGGTGAGCCTAGGTCTATCTAGGGGCTCACACATATACCTATAGATGAGTTTGGGGAAGTTGATCGGGGTGTCCTGAAGAATATAAAACATAAGAGCTAGGTCTCTCTCATTTACAAAATCAAATCTCCCTGTCTTAGGGAAGATGGACCTAGACAGTATACTCAAAAGGATTCTCACCTCAATCGGAAGTGAGCTAGCAGAAACCTCGTCTAGAGGTGACTGGGGTGGATGCCCTAGAACGGCCGTAAGGGCCTCAACCCTGTCCTCAGGGTGTGTGGGAGCCACCCCTACTAATGGAAGGTGGAGGATGTGGGCAATAAGATCCTCCGTAACAAACAGAGGGACACCGGCTACTGTGCCCTCGATACCCCCATCTCCCCGATGGACGGTACCATAGAACTCTCTAACAAGGCCAGGATAAGTGGGGAGATCTAAAGTGAGGAAGTACTCTAATCCCTGTGTCCTAAGCCTATCACCTATGGTGAACCCTTCCCGGGAGAGATAGTCGAAGTCGACATATCTCCCGGTGGTGACGGCCTTCCCGGCCAATGGCCTCGCGGGAACCGCCCTAGGCGGGGAACGAGCCGGAGGTGGTTGCCTCGCGGGATCGTGCCGCGCCTTGGAGCGCCGCTCGGGACCGGCCTCGGGTCGGGACCTCTTCCGGACAACGGTCTTACGCGGCATTATGACCTAGACGGAATGAAAAACCTAAAGGACGGAGAAAGGTCGACGGAGGAGGCTTGGGACCGACCGGGGGCGACCTAGGAAGGGATGAAAAACTGAAGAACCGGTGAAAGATCGACGGAAAAAGGGGTTGGAGACGATCGGGGACGACCTAGGAGTCGGCTCTAGGGCTTTGGAACAGTGGCGGCTTGAGAGAAAAGTGTTTTCGAAACGACAAATCTAGGGTTAAAAAGTCGGATCCCGACTGCGAGTCGACTCCACTGAGTCGCGAGTCGACTCGACCTCGAGTCGACTCCAGAATATGCGCGAGTCGACTCTCCTTATGCGCCTGTAGACTTCGAGTCGACTCCCGACTATATGCGAGTCGACTCCCCCTCTGCTGCCATCTTTGCGAGTCGACTCCCGCAAATGCGCGAGTCGACTCCCCCTTAGGAGCCGACTCTGAAACTTACTCGAGTCGTCTCTAACCTTGGCACGCACCTAAAAATCATGCTATAATCGTGCCAAATGAGGGAAAAACACTAAAGTATGATCTGATTTGATGATTATTAAAAAGAAACTCTATTTTAACCACAATCTAGTCATCAAAATCAATGAATCTAGTGGAAACCACCACTAGGATGGATCAATCACTCCTAATCCCCTCCTAAGCACACTAAACCTCTCTTCACTTAGGGATTTTGTAAAAATGTCTGCTAATTGATTATCAGTACAAACAAATTGGAGTGTCACATCACCATTCAATACATGATCTCTTATGAAGTGATGTCTTATCTCAATGTGTTTAGTTCTTGAATGTTGAATTGGATTTTTAGTTAGATTAATGGCACTTGTATTATCACAATTAATGGGAATTTTATCTTGTTTAATGCCATAATCTTCTAATTGTTGTTTAATCCACAAGATTTGAGCACAACAACTTCCGGCTGCAACATATTCAGCTTCAGCAGTAGATAATGCAACCGAGTTTTGTTTCTTGCTAAACCATGAGATAAGATTTTCTCCTAGAAATTGACACGACCCACTGGTACTTTTTCTATCAAGCTTACATCCAGCGAAGTCTGAATCTGTGTATCCTATTATGTTTAGGCTAGATTCTTTAGAGTACCATAGCCCTATGTTCTTAGTTCCTATTAAGTATTTAAAAATTCTCTTAACTGCAGCTAGATGTGATTCTTTAGGATTAGCCTGATATCTAGCACACATGCAAACACTAAACATAATATCAGGTCTACTTGCAGTAAGATACAATAAGGATCCTATCATACCTCTATAAAGTTTTTGATCTACAGATTTACCTGATTCATCTTGATCTAATTTGCATGATGAGCTCATGGGGGTGCTGATTGACTTGTTTCCCTCCATATCAAACTTCTTGAGCATCTCCTTGATATACTTGGCTTGATTGATGAAGATGCCTCCTTCAGACTGTTTGATTTGAAGCCCGAGGAAGTAGTTCAGCTCTCCCATCATGCTCATCTCAAACTCACTCTACATCAAATCAGCAAATTCTTCGCAGAGGCGATTGTTAGTAGCACCAAAAATGATATCATCAACATAAATCTGTACTAATAACATATCTTTGTTTTGCTTTTTCAGAAATAGGGTTGTATCTACATTTCCCCTAGAGAATTCATGTTCTAATAGGAATTTGCTAAGTCTCTCATACCATGCTCTAGGTGCTTGTTTTAAACCATAAAGTGCTTTGTTCAGTTTATATACATGATTAGGGTATTGATGATTTTCAAAACCAGGAGGTTGTTCTACATATACCTCCTCATTAATATACCCATTTAAAAATACACTTTTTACATCCATTTGAAAAAGTTTGAAGTCCTTAGAGCATGCATATGCTAATAATAGTCTAATAGCCTCAAGTCTAGCTACAGGAGCAAAGGTTTTATCAAAATCTATACCTTTTTCTTGATTATAACCCTTTGCTACTAGTCTAGCCTTATTCCTTATAACAATTCCATTTTCATCAAGTTTATTTTTATAAATCCATTTCGTGCCTATAATAGGATATTCAAAAGGTCTCTCTATTAGATTCCATACCTTGTTTCTAGTAAATTGGTTTAATTCTTCTTGCATTGCATTTATCCAATTTACATCATTTTCGGCCTCTTCTATGTGTTTGGGCTCAAAGTGTGAGACAAAAGCTAGATGGTTATTTAAATTTCTAAGGGATGCTCTAGTCCTAACCGGTTGAGATGGATCATCTAGAATTAGTTCCTTAGGATGCCCGTGAGCATACCTCCAAGCTTTAGTTAGCCCATGATCCACAATAGCCTCTTGGCTTGATGGTGCTCCTTCACTCAACTTTTGATTATCATCTTGTAATGCCATCTCATCTATCTTTTCTTCAAGAATTTCAACATCATCATCAAAATTAACTTTCTTACTAGAGGAGATGTCACTAGAGTCATCAAATACAATATGTATAGATTCTTCTATAACTAAGGTTCTTTTATTAAAGACTCTATAGGCTTTACTAGTTGTAGAGTAACCTAAGAATATTCCTTCATCCGATTTAGAGTCAAATTTACCTAGATTATCTTTCCCATTATTATGAACAAAACACCTACATCCAAAAACATGAAAGTAATTAACTTTTGGTTTTCTGTTTTTCCACAGTTCATAAGGTGTTTTCTTTATGATGGGTCTTAATAAAACTCTATTTAATATATGGCAAGAAGTATTAATGGCTTCTCCCCAAAAGTACTTAGGGAGGTTACTTTCACATAACATAGTTCTAGCCATTTCCTCTAGAGTCCTATTTTTCCTTTCCACAACTCCATTTTGTTGTGGTGTCCTAGGTGCAGAAAAATTATGGGTTATCCCCTTTTTACTACAAAATTCCTCAAATGACTGATTTTCGAATTCAGTTCCATGGTCACTTCTAATGGCTATGACTAAAGACTCTCTAGCATTTGTTACTTCCTTATGGAACTTCTTAAAAACAGAAAATGCTTGATCCTTATGTGCTAGGAACATGACCCATGTGTACCTAGAGTAATCATCTACAATAACTAGACCATATTTATTTTCACCTAGGCTTGTTGTTCTAGTTGGTCCGAATAGGTCCATGTGTAATAATTCTAGAGGCCTAGAGGTAGAGACACATTTTATGGATTTAAATGAGTTCCTAGATTGTTTGCCAAATTGATATGCTTCACATATTTTGTTCTTTTCAAATTTTAATTTTGGCAAACCTATCACGGAATCTCTTTTAACTAGTTTAGTTATTGTGTCCATGCTTGCATGACCTAACTTACGGTGCCATAACCAACTAGCATCATTATCTTTAGTTTCATTAACAACTAAACATTGGTTATGTTTTGCAAGATCTTCTAGGTCAACAACATATACATTTCCACGTCTAATCCCTTTAAAAACTAAACTATTGTCATTAGGGTTTGTTATAATGCATAGTGATGGTTTAAACATAACATCATATCCTTTATCACATAATTGACTAATGCTTAACAAGTTATGCTTAAGACCATCAACATATCTAACATTATCTATAAAAGTTGAAGGGGTGATTTGAACTTTACCAATACCAATGATGTGACCTTGGTTGTTGTCTCCAAAAGTCACAGCACCTCCCTTCTTAGCTTCAAGGGTGAAAAATTGATCCTTATCACCCGTCATGTGCCTTGAGCAGCCACTATCCAAATACCAGCAGTTTTTGTTGACCTTGGCTGCAAGACACTCCTCATTTTCATTGGCCATGAAGCAGAAATTGGCCTTCTCTTCTTGTTCTTCATCCGATGATGAAGATGATGTGTCGGAGTCCGATAGGGTGGTGACAAGGGCTTTCTTCTTCTTGTACTTGCTGCCCTTCTTTAGTAAGGGACACTCAGCTCTGATGTGTCCCGGCTTTTTGCACTCATAGCACCCAATCCCCTCATTTTTCCTTTCCTTACCTTTGTCCTTGCGGTAGGAATTTGAGGGGCCTCTCCTTTGATGATAAGCCTTCTTGTGGTTGATGAATTTTTTGAACTTGCGCACAAGAAGTGCCTCACCATCATCTTCCTCATGTTCTTCTCCTTCACTGCTGCTACTGCAAGATAATTCCTTGTTAGATGAAGTAGATTTTAGAGCTATTACCTTTTTCTTGTGGGAGGACTCTTCCTCGTTGTGTTGCTTCATGGTTAGCTCGTGCATCATTAAGGATCCAAGAAGCTCCTCGAGTGGTAATTTGTTCAAGTCCTTGGCTTCTTGGATTGCCGTCACTTTAGCTTCCCACGACCTTGGTAAACACCGAAGGATTTTCCTGACAAGCTCACTGTTAGTATAGTTCTTGCCAAGGCTTTTTAGGCCATTGACAATGTCAGTAAACCTAGTGAACATGCTAGTGATTGTCTCATTAGAATCCATTTTAAATAGTTCATACTTATGAACCAATATATTAATTTTGGATTCTTTAACTTGATTTGTGCCCTCATGGGTCACTTCAAGTCTATCCCAGATCTTTTTTGCAGAGTTACAAGTAGAGACCCTATTGAATTCATTTCTGTCTAAGGCACAGTAAAACACATTCATAGCTTTAGAATTTAGTTGTGCCTTTCTCATGTCATGTTCATCCCAATCCTTTTCTAATTTGGGTACCGTGATACCCTCTACATATGTGGATGGGATGTATGGGCCATTTACTACAATGGTCCACATCTCATAGTCTTGGGCTTGGATGAATATTCTCATCCTAGCCTTCCAGTATGAGTAGTCGGATCCATTAAAGAAAGGGGGTCTTTGGGTGGACTGACCCTCAATGTGGGAAGATCCAAATGGGGTTGTCATTTTGATCTTTTAACTCTTGGGTGGAAGAGTTTAGGCTCTGATACCACTTGTTGCCCAGATAGACAACCCAAGAGGGGGGGTGAATTGGGTTTTAAAATAATTTGAGTATTTAAAACGATGTGGATAAGTAATTAAAACTAGTGTAAGTTATTTAATTAATTACTATGTGCTGTGAGTGATATGAAAGGAAGAAGAATAGAGACACGCAATCACAAACACCAAGTTTTATAGTGGTTCGGAGCTAACCCTTGCTCCTACGTCCACTCTCCAAGTCTCACTTGGGAATTCACTATAACCCCCTTGGATTACAGCCGGTTGTTTTCCAAGCTCACAACCAAACTTGTTGTTTTACGAGCTCACAACGAACTCGGTCGGTTTTCCCAGGCTCACCGACTAGAACCACCCCGATTGTTTTCTCGGGATCACAATCGAACCCTTACACACGTTGGTTTTACACTCGGCTCACCAACCAACCTCAATCCCCTTGATTCAATCCCCCAATTGAACCAAGCAAATACAATGTGTAAATAAAAAGAAGAAACAGAAAAATACAGCTTCTCAAAAGCAGATAAAAGACAATATGAACAATAAATGAAGTTAAGAAGCCTCAAACGCTTTTAGGTTGGAGGAGGAATGGCTTCTTAAACTTCTGGTCTCCTCTTGAGTGAGTAGTCGACTTGAATGCAGGAGAAGAAGGCTTTAATTGCTGGGAAGATGTAGGTGGATGCAGTAAATGCAGATCTTCCTCTTTTTCGTTGAAGAACACGTTGCAGAGCTTGAATGCTTGATTAGTTGGAGTGGAATGGTTCTTTTTTTTTCTTGCTACAGTCTTCTGTAACTATTTAAACCAACCCCCACGGAAACTAGCCGTTAGAGAGCTTTTTCTGCCCGTTCTGCACACTCTGCGCAGCCTGACAATGTGTCCGTTGGTGGGTTAGAGTCGACTCGCGCGATCAGGAGTCGACTCGGCTGTAGCGGGAGTCGACTCAAGCTTTTCCGGAGTCGACTCGGCAACTGTTCCAAATTTGAATTAAAGTTGCCTTCACGACTGGGAGTCGACTCGTCTTGACCTGGAGTGGACTCGCCAACTTCTGGAGCTGACTTGGCAATTTCGGAGTCGGCTCATCCATTGAAGTCCGTGGATCCAATTTTGAATTTGATCCACCTGAGTCGACTCGACTGTCCTGGGAGTCGACTCGAATCTCAGAGCCCGAACTCCCGATTCTCTGTCTTTTGGCTCGTCCAGTCTTGGAGTCGACTCGAACTTCCTCGGAGTCGACTCGGCTCTCAGTTTCCGAAACTTGGTCTTCTGCCTTTTTGATGTGAAGCTGTCTTGGAGTCGACTCGAGCTGTCTGGGAGTCGACTCGAATCTCAGAGGCAGTAACTTGGTCTTCTGTCTGTTGATGGTCGCGGAGTCTTGGAGTCGACTCGCATATTGCGGGAGTCGACTCGAATCTCAGAGTCCGAAAATTGCTCTCTGACTTTTTCTTGTGTTCCTCTGAGAGTCGACTCTTACTATCCTGGAGTCGACTCGGTGAACATCGGAGTCGACTCGCGCACTTTGGGAGTCGACTCGTTGACAGGTTCTGAGTTGAAGCTTTCTGTTCTTCTGTCTGTTCTCAGTCGGAGTCGACTCGTACTGATCTGGAGTCGACTCGAGCCCGTGCCAGTGAACTTGATACGCTTGGAGTCGACTCGTGATACTCAGGAGTCGACTCGAGTCTCAGACTTTGGTTCAGGCTGACTTCTTAACTTATCCAAAATACTATGAACCAAGTCTAGAGACACGTAGACAGGATTTTCACTGAAACACTTAATTGAATTCATTAGTAAACAAGAATTATACTCAAATGCTTTGAGCTCATCAAAATCAGATGGGGTTTTAATCAATCACTCCACATGGATACACTATCTAAACTAATTAAAAGAGATTCTGTGATTGGTTTGCCAAAGCTAAAATTTGAGAAAAATATAACTTGTAAAGCGTGTCAATTTGGCAAACAATCTAGCAGCTCTTTTAAATCTATAAATTGTGTCTCTACTACTAGACCCCTTGAGCTACTTCACATGGATCTTTTTAAACCAACTAGGACCACAAGCCTTGGTGGAAACAAGTATGGTCTTGTTATAGTAGATGATTTTTCTAGATACACATGGATGATGTTTTTAGCTCATAAAGATGAAGCATTTTCAGTATTTAAAAAATTCCATAAGGAAGTAACTAACGCAAAAAATACTTCAGTTATAGCTATTAGGAGTGATCATGGAACGAAATTTGAAAATCATTTATTTGAAAAATTTTGTAGTAAAAAGGGGATAACTCATAATTTTTCTACACCTAGGACTCCACAACAAAATGAGTGGTGGAAAGAAAGAATAAGACCCTAGAAGAAATGGCTAGGACTATGTTGTGTGAAAGTGATCTCCCAAAGTATTTTTGGGGTGAATCTATTAATACATCATGTTATATTCTAAATAGAGTTTTATTGAGACCAATTATAAAGAAAACACCTTATGAACTTTGGAGAAACAGAAAGCCCAAAGTAAATTACTTTCATGTTTTTGGTTGTAGGTATTTTATTCATAATAATGGTAAAGATAATTTAGAAAAATTTGATTCCAAATCTGATGAAGGTATCTTTTTGGGATACTCTGCATCAAGAAGGGCATATAGAGTTTTCAACAAAAAAACTCTTGTTATTGAAGAATCTATTCATGTTGTTTTTGATGAGACTAATGATGCCTTCTCTAGCAAGAGAGTAGCTTTTAATGATGATGCAGGGATACTTGAGGAAAAGATGGATGACATAACTTTACAAGAGGATGAACCAAAGCAAATTGAAGAGATTTCAACAAGCTAAGAGGTAATTGCTGAACATGGGCTTACAAAGGCTTGGAGATATGCTCACGGTCATCCTAAAGAGCTAATCTTAGATGATCCATCTCAACTTGTTAGAACTAGAGCCTCTCTTAGAAACTTGAATAATCATCTTGCATTTGTTTCACATTTAGAACCTAAAAATATTGAAGAAGCTGAAAATGATGTAAATTGGATAAATGCTATGCAAAAGAAACTTAACCAATTTACAAGAAACAAAGTATGGAATTTAGTTGAAAGACCCTCTGAATACTCAATAATTGGAACTAAATGGATCTACAAGAATAAACTTGATGAAAATGGAGTTGTGATTAGGAACAAGGCTAGACTAGTAGCAAAGGTCTATAATCAAGAAGAAGGTATAGACTTTGATGAGACCTTTGCTCCTATGGCTAGACTTGAGGCAATTAGATTGTTACTAGCATTTGCATATTTTAAAGATTTCAAATTATTTCAAATGGATGTAAAAAGTGCTTTCTTGAATGGGTATATTAATGAGGAGGTTTATGTAGAACAACCTCCTGGTTTTGAAAATCATCAATACCCCAACCATGTTTACAAACTAAACAAAGCACTTTATGGTCTAAAACAAGCCCCTAGAGCATGGTATGAAAGACTTAGCAAATTTCTATTAGACCATGAATTCTCTAGAGGAATGTTGATACAACACTGTTTTTAAAGAAGAAAAACAAAGAAATGTTAGTAGTTCAGATTTATGTAGATGATATTATTTTCGGTGCTACTAACAATCGCCTCTGTGAAGAATTTGCTGACCTAATGCAGAGTGAATTTGAAATGAGCATGATGGAAGAGCTGAACTACTTCCTCGGGCTCCATATCAAACAATCTAAGGAAGAAATTTCATCAATCAAGCTAAGTACATCAAGGAAATGCTAAAGAAATTTGATATAGATGGAAACAAGTCAATTGGCACTCCCATGAGCTCATCATGCAAACTAGACAAAGATGAATCAAGTAAGTCAGTAGATCAAAAGCTGTATAGAGGTATGATCGAATCATTATTATATCTTACAGCAAGTAGACCTGATATCATGTTTAGTGTATGCATGTGTGCTAGGTATCAATCTAATACTGAGGAATCACACCTAACTACAGTTAAGAGAATTTTTAAATATCTAATAGGAACAAAAGATATAGGTTTATGGCACTCTAAAGAATCAATCATAAACTTAACAGGCTACACTGATTCCGACTTCGCTGGTTGTAAACTTGATAGAAAAAGCACTAGCGGGTCATGTCAATTTTTAGGAGAGAACTTAATTTCATGGTTTAGCAAGAGACAAAACTCGGTTGCACTATATACGGCGGAAGCCGAATATGTTGCTGTCGAGAGTTGTTGTGCTCAAATTTTATGGATCAAGCAACAACTTGAAGATTATAGCATTAAACAAGATAAGATTTCCATAAATTGTGATAATACAAGTGCCATAAATCTAACTAAAAATCCAATTCAGTACTCAAGAACTAAACATATTGAGACAAGACATCACTTCATAAGAGATCATATGTTAAATGGTGATGTGATGCTTGAATTTGTTTGTACTGATGATCAACTTGCTGATATCTTCATAAAACCCTTGAGTGAAGATCGATTTTGTATTCTTAGAAGAGGGTTAGGAGTAATTGATCCATTCCTGTGATACTCTTCTCTAATTCATTGATTTTGATGATTAGCTTATATTGGATATAGGATTTCATGTCTATGATCATCAAATTATTCCTTGAGCTTCAAAGATTATCATATCCCTCTTTTGGCACGGTATTAACTGAGATTTTGGTTATGTGCCAAAGTTCGAGTCGACTCGAATGAATTTAAGAGTCGACTCGTGGGCGAGTCGACTCGCGCATATTCAGGAGCCGACTCGAGGTCGAGTCGACTCGTGCTTTACCGGAGTCGACTCGAGGTCGGAAATTCGTCTTTTAACCGTAATCGAAATATTTTTTTTTCAAACTTCTTTTTTCGGCCGCCACTGTTCAAAAACCCTAGAGTCGTCTCCTACCTCGTCTCCGACCCCTTTTCTCATCCTTTCCCCCATGTTTCTTTTCTTTTCCCATCTTTTCATTCGTGTTTAGGTCAAAAATGCCTAGGAAAGCCGTCGTCCCGAGCCGGAAGAGACCTCTCACTGCGAGCCGTGCCAAGAGATGGTCCAAGGCGCGGAACAAACTCGTGAGGCCACCACCTCCGGTTCTTCTCCGCCTAGATCGATTTCCTCACGTTCGTGCGCTGGGAGGGTTGTCTCCACCGGGAGGAAGGTCAACTTCGACTTTCTCTCCCAGAAAGGGTTCACTTTAGGGTATTACCTTAGAGCCCAAGGTCTAGATTGTTTTTGTTACCTTGACCTTCCTACATACCCAGGGCTAGTTAGGAAATTCTATGGGACCGTCACACGGGGTGGCGGTGGTATTCAAGGGACTGTAGCAAATGTCCCTATTTCTATTTCGGAGGATCTCATTGCTCGAGTCCTCCACCTCTTCCGAGAGGGAATTGCTCCTACACATCCCACTGATAGGACTGAGGCCCTTATGGCCATCCTAGGGAGACCACCTCAATCCCCCATAGAGGAGGTGTTTGCAAATTAGCTTTCAGCTGAAATGCGACTCCTCCTGAGTATCATCTCTAGGACTCTCTTCCCTAAGACCAGTAGGTTTGATTTCATTTCAGAAAAAGACCTAGCCTTGATGTTCTACATTCTACATGACATTCCCCTAAACTTTCCAAAACTTGTCTACAGCTAAATCTGTGAACCCCTAGAAAAGCTTAGGTTGAGTCTCCCCTATGGCATGCTTTTCACACTCATCTTTAGGAAGTTAGAAGTCCCTATCCCTGAGGGGGAACCCTCTCACTCACTCAGATATATAGATCATATGGGTGAGGGGACTCTCCACCGGATGGGTTTCCACAAGGTGGAGGGTACTTGGGTTAGGAAGTCATCCACATCCATACCATCTGAGCCCACTACTCATCACTCACCTACCTCTGACCATGATCAGGACCACTTCACAGATCTTTCCACCTTCCCATCCACAGCTGGTCCCTCATTCACTGCCGAGACCTCGACCTCTGCTGGACCTTCCACAGTGCCACCACCTCAGCAGCCACTAGAGATCAGGATTAGTCCTGAGCAGCTCCGAGAGTTGAAGGATGACATAGTGAGGGAACTCAGAGGTACCACTAGTGCACCCTCCACTGACCTGACCCCCTCCACTATAGCAGTGTCAGTGATGATTGCTGAAGTCAGGGATGAATTGGCAAGTCTGCGAAGTCTAGTTTAGGGTTAGTACATGAGCCTCATAGCTATTAAGGAATACATGAGGTAGATGCAAGACTCCACAAGAACTGAGCTGCTAAAGCTAAATACTGGAGCAGAAAGGCTTGCAAATGTAGTGATAGACAAGCTGGATGCAATCAATAAGAATGTAACCCAACTGACCCAGACACAAGCTGCGGCGACTTCAGAGATTATTGCACAACTAGGAAACGTCTCTGAAGGGATGAGTTTGGTTTTGCAGGGTCAGAGGCGGAGTATGGGCGCATCATCTTCTTCTACTAGACATCCTTAGATTTGTATTGTTTTGTTATCATTTACAATTCTTTTGGACTTTCAATCATTGTACTCAAATTTTGTAATACTTACAATGAATTGAAGATTTTTTTTCCAACAAAAAAACTTGTGTACATTGTGCCATCTGTGTTATGAATCTTGTGTTATTAACATTGACTGCATTGATTCTTTGATACTCCACCTTTTTGCTATGATGACAAAAAGGGGGAGAAAATATGATACATGTATGTAAAGGGAATCACTAAACAAGAAATTTTTTTTAAGCCAAATATGATTTGTTCTTAGTGGATTCGATACCTCGAGGCTCATTATCTTTCTGTTGGGGCTCCTTAAGGAGTAATCTCCAGAATCTATTCAAGAAATATTCGGAGATTAGTTGAATCATACTCAAGAACAAATCATCAGATTTTTCCTTCTATAAAAGAGAACATTAAAAGAAAATTTAGAAAACTTGAACAAAGTTCAAACAAAATAAAATGGACATGCTGAGGGGAAGAATCTAAAATTCTAAGAAAGCAAAGTCATTAAAAATATATAAGCCAAACAATTGATTGCATGATTTGAAGGCTTATATAATTTCGAATGAAAGAAGGAGCCTTAATTTCAGAGTTTACTGACTCATACCTTTCAATTTTGGATACACTAAATGACTAGACATTTGAATTTATTTCAAAACTTTACTATGAATCACTTTTTGTATGAGCAATTCACTTTACAAATACTCAATGTTTTGTCATCATCAAAAAGGGGGAGATTGTGGAGTGATTGTGCATTCCCTATTTGATTTTGATGAGCTCAAAGTATTTGAGTATATTTTATATTATACTAATGAATTTAATCTAGTGTTTCAGGCAAATATGTGTAAATTTCTAGTTAAGTATTGACTCAATTTGAACCAAAGTCTGTATCCCGAGTCGACTTCGGAAGAGTACGAGTCGACTTCAAGTGGTTTAAAGGTTCTAGCATAAGCCCAAGTCGACTCCGGTACTCTACGAGTCGACTCCGACTGATAACAGACAGAAAAATAGAACGATGGATTTCAGACCCTGACAGCGAGTCGACTCCAAAAGATTTCGAGTCGACTCCGATGCTTGCCGAGTCAACTTCTGACGGTTCCGAGTCGACTCCAAAGGGTAACAGACAGAAAGACAGAACGATGGATTTTAGACCCTGTTACCGAGTCCACTCCAGAAGGTTACGAGTCGACTCCGACATTTGACGAGTTGACTCTTAGTTATGTCCGAGTCGACTTCCAGAGGAAAGCAGTCTGAAAGGCAGAGAACCAATCTCGGAAACCCTGTGAACGAGTCGACTCCAAGAGTTCCAGATTCGACCCCCAAGTCAGCCGAGTCGACTCCAACAAAGCGCGAGTCGACTTCGAGGTAGATCAGTTCAATAGACAGAGAATCGTTTTTCGGACTCTGAGAATGAGTCATCTTCCGAAGATCTCGAGTCGCCTCTCAAGATAGCCGAGTCAACTCCAAGAAAACTCGAGTCGACTCAAGAAAAAAAAATAGAAAGATGGGTTTCTGGAATCCTAAGAACGAGCCGACTCCTAAGTGCCCGAGTCATCTCCAAATGTTGGCGAGTCGACTCCAGATGTTGGCGAGAGTCGACTCCAGGATGGGACAAGCACTTTAATTCAAATCCTGAATAGTGGGCGAGTTATCTCCAGTAAAGCGTGAGTCGACTCCAGCAACAGCCGAGTTGACTCCAGATCGCACGAGTCGACTCCAATCCCAACGGATACATTGTCAGAATGTGCAGACGAGACAGAATGGCTCCAAATCACTCTCTAATGGTTATTTAAGTGGTTTCGAATAAAACCACTTAAATAACCAGAGTAAATAGTAGTAGACAACAAGAGAGCTATTCCATCAGAGCATTAAAGCATTTTTCAACTACCAAGAGCTTCTTAAGAGTAAATTCAAGCAAAAGACGGAAGAGGTGCATTTAACTCAATTCGAGAAGTACTTCCTTCACATTCAAGGCTCTACTATTGTCCTCCAACCTTCAGTGCTTTCAAAAGGAGACTCAGAAATCGAGAAGCTCCTACTTCCCCATCTAAAATCTGTTTGAGGGCTTATAACTTTACTTTGCTTATATTGTCTTCACATCTGCTTTTTAGAAGCTTCCTTTATGAACTCGCAAACTTTGTCTTTCTTACTTGATTCAATCAGGGGATTGAATTAAGGGTTGTAAGGTTTGTTGGTGAGCCTAAGATAAAACCAACGGTGTAAGGTTGTGGTTGGTGAGCCCAAGAAAACCAACTGGGTTTGATTGTGAATCCGGAAAAACAATCGGATGGTTTTAGTCAGTGAGCCTGTGAAAACCGACCGAGTTTGTTGTAATCTCATGAAAATAACAAGTTGGGTTGTGAGCTTGTAAAACAACCGGCTGTAATCCTAGGGATTATAGTGAAATCCCAAGTGCGGCTTGGAGAGTGGACGTAGGAGCAAGAGTTGGCTCCGAACCACTATAAACTTTTCTGTGTTTGTATTGGTTGGTGTCTCTTTCTCTCTCTTCACTCACCACATCTAGTAAACTAACTAATTTGCTTGCAATAGATTTAGTTAATTACTTATTATACTTTTAATTGGTCAATATTTAATTAAAACTCAATTCACCCCCTCTCTTGGGTTGTCTCCTTGGGCAACACTTAATGACTTCAAAGTTCTTATATGATAATAAAAATATTCGGGCACAAATACCAAAACATGAATTCATGCAATTTATGATATATCTTAGAGCATACATAAAATTCAAAGCATTGAAAGTTCTTTTAAAGCTCTTTTAAAGACTTTCTTTTATTCCTTTAAAAAGAAGCACATTTTGGTACATATAAAAATGAATTGGCACAAAATTGAAGTTCTAAAGAGCAAGCCAATAAGAACTCATTAGTGAATTCCAAAATAGATTTTCTAATAAAGACAGATGGAATTCGTATTCAAATAATTTTTAGAACAGCTGATTTGCCGATTAGGTGCATTTTAAAATATATAGATCTATCATATGTAGCAGCTACTTTTAAATTTGTGTTCATAAGAGATACTCAAAAAAATTCAACACATTATTATTCCCCTTTTTCATTAAACTAGAGGCTCTTAAGATCAACTGTTTGAATTGTAATTTGGTTCATAATTGATGCATAAAATATATTAACCAAATAGTAAGCCTCAAGGTGTATTACAGAGATTTTCATATTTAAATTTCAGATATTAATATAATGAAGAGTATTAGGATCACTTCTCATTTAGTATTCTTTCTCTCTCCTTTAGTTATGGATTTATGCGATTAAGTTCCATATGATCTCTCCTCCTGAAACAACCTTTATAGAACTCAACTTAAGGCAAGCAATGGCAACACAAAGAGGTTCATCAAAATCAATCCATAAAACATTCAAGGAATGCATCAAGTGAAAGTGACTTTTGAATAAAATACATAATGCATTTAGATTAAATATCTAAAGCTCCCCCTCAAAAGATGCATTCTTCTATAATCATTCTTTTTTTTTGTTGAATTTCAGATTTTGATGATAAGCATGAATAAAACTGAAATTCTATGATATCAAGAATGTAGAGTGATGTAGAATTATTCAAAATTTGTAGCAATCACTCTTTTTAATCTTTCAAGAACAAGTTATGCTTTCTCTTAATCTTTGAGAAAATATTCTGAAATATTAATCAGAAAATAATTCATTTGAAACTTAATTTCTTTCAAAAGCAATTACATTTTCTTTCTTTTAAGAGTCATTTGAGTGAGCTGAAATGTTTCTAGTTTTAAGATCATTCACTCTCTTAAAAATAGCTTTTTCTTTTAGTGATGGAAGCAACAATCATGCAGAAAGGGATATAGAAGATCATTCAAGTGAATGTTTATAGAATTTAATTTCTTACTCATAGATCCACAGCAATGTATACATGAAATACAATGAATCTTTTTAATATCAAAATAAAGTTATATATTTAGAAATATTTGTTCGCAATCAAGATCATTGAAAAATACATCATTTAAACCAATTTTAGTACACTTTAAAGATAAGAAATGATATGTTTCAGATGCGTATCGGAGCAATCAACCAAGGCATCAAAATTAATTCTGTTTTTTCTTAAGTTAAGATTTTTATTTAGGAATCATATTGAGTTATTCTCCTGAATGTTGCGATCATTGAAGCATATAACCAAGGTTACAAAGATGTAACGATATAACCATTTTAAAATTAAGTTTAAGCTTTTATACAAAATCGGATTCTGAACTTCATAAAGATTTTCAAGGAGGCTTTCAAAGTTATAATTTGAGATATGTATCTTCCACATCGTAGCTCATCTTAAATCATTACAATTGAAAACACATATTTCAAACATATTAGAGCATATTCAGAATTTTTGTATTTAATGTTGAGTTTTGGTATGAATTAGAACATTATGTACCAAAGTTAGGCAAGTTGAAGGATAAAACAAAATCAATTCATTTTTCCTAAATAGAGATATCCTTCTCTTCTCCTTTTTACAAGTTTATTCAACTTTCAGATTTCAAAGATGATCGTGAACGACAAATCTAAAAAAAATTTTTAATAATACCAAAAAAAATTTATGTAGTATTTCAAACATTCATCAAATTATCCAAGCATGGAACATTACAAAATATTGAAAATCCATAATTCAAAATATCATGCCACATGTAAAATATATTATGTGTTAAGTCATGTAACATGAGTAGTAGATAAACCTTCAGTTTTCTATTTTTGCCTTTTAGGTTCATCAAATTTGTAATGTACAGATTTAGGAATAACAGAAGAGATTTTGCATAGCTTTTGTTCCTGTTTATCAGCATTATAAGAATCTATTTTAAAATAATTAGAAATTGTTTTAACAGACATATTCTTGAAAGATTTTTAGGTGTACCAAGGATGATATCCCAATCCAACTTTATCAAATTCAGCTATTTGATTATTTATCATTAGGTTCAACTTTTCAGAGCTCAAAGTAAATCTTTCAATAACAGGTTTTAATTTGTCAACTTCTTTAGTTAATCTTCTGTTATCTTCTGAAAGCAATTCATTATTTTTTTAAAGTTTATCATGGCTTTCAGTGAGAAGTTGGCTTTTCTGATTTAGTTCTTTATTTTTCTCAATTAAGATTTCAGTTTTATTAGTTAGTTTCAGTTTTTCATCTATTAGGATTTGATTTTCATTCTTCAAGTTCTTGTTCTTACAAATAAGTTTCTTATACTCTAAATACAAATCAGAAAAGGCATCATGAAGTTCATCAAATGTAAAATCAGATTGAGTTTCGGCATGTACTTCATCTTTGAATGAGAAATTCCTTTGTGTTCTAGTACATTCCTCATCTTCATGTCCCACAAAGCAAAGATTTTCAATTTAGTTTGTTGTTGTTCTTCTTCAGAGCTAGTTTCAAATTCACTAAAAATGTTAGTGCATTCATATTTAACTTCAAGCATATTCCAGATTTTCTTAACAGTTATGCAAAAAGACATGCTATTAAGTTCACTATCATCTAATGCACAATATAGTATATTCATGGCTTTTGAATTTTGCTGAGCCATTTTCTTATCATAATTAGTGTTTGTATGTAAACCATTGACTATGATACTCCATAAATCATAATCATGTGCTTGAATAAAAATTGCGCATGCGTGCTTTCCAATGTGTGTAGTTTATGCCATTAAATAGTAGAGGTTTATCAATTAATTGTCCCTCTCTTAGAAAACTATCTATTTGAGTTGTCATGATCTTTGGCTCTTGATTGTGAGATCAACAATTAACCTTAGAGCACCTGCTCTGATACCACTTGTTTTCCAGGTGACAACCCACAACCCAAGAGGGGGGGTGAATTGGGTTTTCTAAAAAAATTATGTTCCCTAATTTACTTTGAATTGAATGCAGCGGAATGATAAGATGTTATTTACTTAAGCTCTAGGCAATTACAAGTAAAGCAGTGGAAGATTAAGCTAGAGCAATTATAATCTATGTGAATGGTAAGAATAGAGTGGAAGCTAAGCAAGTTCTAAACAATCACTTATAAATCAATAGAAAATAAAGTTAGAGATATTACACAATCAAGTATGAATGTAAGGCATGAAACACAAGAGATAAGGCATCACAAACACAAAGATGTATAGTGATTCGGTGCACCCCGGCATCTACATCCACTCTCCAAGATCTCTTGAAAATTTCACTATAATCTCTTAGATTACAGCCGGTTATTTTACAAGCTCACAACCTAACTTGTTGTTTTCACGAGATCACAACGAACTCGGTCGGTTTTCATAGGCTCACCGACTAGAACCAATTGATTATTTTTCCGGGTTCACAATCAAACCCAGTTAGTTTTTCCCGGTTCACCAACCACAACCTTACACCGTTGGTTTTCCCTTTGGCTCACCAACAAACCTTAACCCCTTGATTCAATTCCTGGATTGAATCAAGTTACAAGATATTAGAACAAAAATTTAAAGCAAATACAAGCTTCTTAAACAAGCAGATATAGCAAATATAAACAAGTAGAATAAAGAGAAGAAGCCCTCAAACAAATTTTGTAGATGAAGGAACTCGGATTCTTCTTTACTTGACCCTCTTCTAATTTTCTACGAGGTAGAGGACCACTGAGGCAGCACACAGTTGGAAAGGAAGCTTTGGGATTCACTCGGATGCTCTTCTTCTCTCTCTTTTGTTTTGAATGGCCCTTTTGTGCTTTTGAGAGGTTTCTCTTGAAATCTCTTCCCTATGTGTTCTCTCCCACTTTCTTAACTTCTTCCCTAGCTTTTTCCTTGATTTGATAGCTTTCGATGGCGTGGAAACAAAGATCTAGTCGATAGAGACAAAAATAGAGCCGTTGGAGTTGAGAAAAAATTAGCCGTTATGCCTCCCAGCGTGCTCGAGTCGACTCGGCTGAAGTAGGAGTCGACTCGGCTGAAGCTGGAGTCGACTCGTGAATAGGAGTCTGCTGGCACTATAGCTGGGAGTCGACTTGACTGTAGCTGGAGTCGACTCGAGCACTGTAGCGCTGAAAATCAACTCTCTGTCTTTTTATCTGTTCTCAGTCGGAGTCGACTCGCAGAGTCCCAAAGTCGACTCGAGCACTGTTCCTTGAAACTCCAAAGTGCCAGAGTCGACTATGAACTTCCAGGAGTCGACTCGAGGACTATTCTTTTGAATCTTTCTTTGAATTTGCTCCTCCAACTTGAATCTTTTGAACTTGAAACTTGGGCCAATGAAGTATAGCTTTCTTTCAACTTTTTGAGAGCTTTTGAGGTCTTCTTCTATTCTTCCAACTTGTTATGTTCCTTGCAAAATAAATATATTTCTTCTAGCAACACAAACATTAGTAATTATACTTCAAGGTTTTGTGATCATTAAAATCAATCTTTGGGTCAGCACAATCTCTAAAACTTGTTGCAGCAAAAGATAGAAAGAATTAAATGCTGTTACAATGAAAATAGCTCCTAAACAGTAAATTCCAAAACAATAAATGGAGATGCACTCTGTTAATTGATTTGGTTGCTCTTGAAGGAGCTTCACCAACTTTTGGATGATGAAGATGCAATCTTTTAGCTCACAATGAAAGCTCCTAAAATGATATCTTCTTTGAAGCTCTCTCTTTTGCTCTCTACTTATGGCTCTTAGTGGATTTGTCTTTGTGGTGCTTGACTTCTTATCTTTCCTTTCATGTTTTCTTATATTTATACTCTTTGAAAATGGTTGAAATATATTTCTAGCCATTAGACAATTAATACAACCATTGAGAGAAGAAACAACCATTTAGACTCGCAGAAAAATTAGTCATTGCAGTTGTTAGATGAAAAGGGGTCAACTCGCAGATTTTTGGGTCGACTCGAGATTTCTACGAGTCGACTCATAATCTTTGGGAGTCAATTTGAGCTTGCTTCTACTTATTGTGGAGTGATTGATTAAAACCCTATTTGATTTTGATGAGCTCAAAGCATTAGAGTATATATGTTGTTTACTAATGAATTCAATTGAGTGTTTCAGTGAAAATCTTGTCTAAGTGTCTCAAGACTTGGTTCATAATATTTTGGATAAGTTAAGAAGTCAGTTTGAACCAAAGTCTGAGACTCGAGTCGACTCCAGAGTTTTACGAGTCGACTCCAAGCGTATCAGGATCACTGGCACGGGCTCGAGTCGACTCCTGACCATTACGAGTCGACTCCAACTGAGAACGGACAGACAAACAGAAAGCATCAACTCAAAATCTGTCAGCGAGTCGACTTCTGAAGTGCGCGAGTCGACTCCGATGTTTACCGAGTCGACTCCGGAGAAGTATGAGTCGACTCCAAGGAGTTACAGGCAGAAAAGTCAGAGAGCGGTTTTCGACCCTGAGTTTCGAGTCGACTCCTGTGGAACGCGAGTCGACTCCGATGGTTGGTAGGTCGACTCCAAAGATAGTGAGAGTCGACTCTCAGCAGTACAGAAGGCAAAAGTCAGAGAGCGTTTTTCGGACTCTGAGATTCGAGTCGACTCCCGCATTGCACGAGTCGACTCCGAGACACCGCGACCCTAAAGAAGACAGAAGACCAATTTGCTGTCTCGGAGATTCGAGTCGACTCCCAGACAGCTCGAGTCGACTCCAAGGCAGCGCTTCACTAAAAACACAGAAGACTAAGTTTCGGAAACTGAGAGCCGAGTCGACTCCGAAACAGTTCGAGTCGACTCCAAGACTGGACGAGCCAAAAGACAGTAGATCGAGAGTTCGGGCTCTGAGCGCCGAGTCGACTCCCAGGATTGTCGAGTCGACTCGAGTGGACCAAGTTCAAAAATAGATCCACGGACTCCATGGGATGAGCCGACTCCAAAAATGCCAAGTCAGCTCCAGAAGTTGGCGAGTCGACTCCGGATCAAGTCGAGTCGACTCCCAGTCGAAGAGGCGACTTTAATTCAAATCCGGAACAGTTGCCGAGTCGACTCCAGAAAAGCATGAGTCGACTCCCGCTACAGTCGAGTCGACTCCTGATCGCGCGAGTCGACTCCAACCCACCAACGGACATATTGTCAGGCTGTGCAGAGTGTGCAGAACGGGCAGAAAAAGGTCTCTAACGGCTAGTTTCCGTGGGGGATGGCTTAAATAGCCACAGAAGACTGTAGCAAGGCAGAGAACAACTATTCCACTCAAAGTAATCAAGCTTTCAATCTCTGCAACCTGGTTTTCAACAGAAAAGAGGGAAGAGCAACATTAACTGCATCCACCTACTTCTTCCCAACATTGAAAGAGATCTCCTCCTGCATTCAAGTCGACCAGACATTCAAGAGGAGACCCGAAGTTCAAGAAGCCCTACTCTACTCCAACTCAAACGTGTTTGAGGGCTTCTAACTTCTCTTTTGTTTATATTGTTATTTATCTGCTTTTGAAAAGCTCTGTTTTTCTGTTACTCCTTTTTACTTCCATCTTGTCTTTGCTTGGTTCAATCGGGGGATTGAATCAAGGATATTGAGGTTGGTTGGTGAGCCGAGTGTAAAACCAACGTGTAAGGGTTCGATTGTGATCCCGGAAAAACAATCGGGTTGGTTCTAGTCGGTGAGCCTGGGAAAACCGACCGAGTTCGTTGTGAGCTCGTAAAACAACAAGTTTGGTTGTGAGCTTGGAAAACAACCGGCTGTAATCCAAGGAGTTATAGTGAATTCCCAAGTGAGACTTGGGGAGTGGACGTAGGAGCAAGGGTTAGCTCCGAACCACTATAAAACATTGTGTTTGTGATTGTTTGTCTCTCTCTATCTCTTGCATTTCATTCACCGCACATAGAAACTAATTAATCATCTCGCAAAAGCATTAATTAGTTATCCACAAAAGTTTTAATAGCCAAATTATTTTAAAACCCAATTCACCCCCCCTCTTGGGTTGTCTATCTGGGCAACAAGTGGTATCAGAGCCTAAACTCTTCTACCCTAAGAGTCAAAGATCAAAATGACAACCCCATTTGGATCTTCCCACATTGAGGGTCAGTCCACCCAAAGACCCCCATTCTTTAATGGATCTGACTACTCATATTGGAAGGCTAGGATGAGAATATTCATCCAAGCCCAAGACTATGAGATGTGGACCATTGTAGCAAATGGGCCATACATCCCATCCATTTATGTAGAGGGGGTCACTGTACCCAAACTCGAAAAGGATTGGGATGAACACGACATGAGAAAGGCACAACTCAATTCTAAAGCAATGAATGTGCTTTACTGTGCACTAGATAGGAATGAATTCAATAGAGTCTCTACTTGCAATTCTGCAAAAGAGATTTGGGATAGACTTGAAGTGACCCATGAGGGCACGAATCAAGTCAAAGAATCCAAAATAAATATATTGGTTCATAAGTATGAACTATTTAAAATGGATTCTAATGAAACAATCACTTGCATGTTCACTAGATTCACTGATATTGTCAATGGCCTAAAAAGCCTTGGCAAAAACTATACTAACAGTGAGCTTGTCAGGAAGATTCTTCGATGTCTACCAAGGTCATGGGAAGCCAAGGTGACGGCAATCCAAGAAGCTAAGGACTTGAACAAGCTTCCACTTGAAGAGCTCCTTGGATCCCTAATGACTCACGAGCTAACCATGAAGCAACACAGCGAAGAAGAGTCCTCACATAAGAAAAAGGTAATAGCTCTTAAATCCACATCATCTAACAAAGATTTGTCTTGCAGTAGCAGCAGTGAAGAAGAAGATCATGAGGGCGATGATGATGAAGCTCTTCTTGTGCGCAAGTTCAGAAAATTCATCAACCACAAGAAGTCCTATCATCAAAGGAGAGGCCCCTCAAATTTCTATCGCAAGGATAAAGGTAAGGAAAGGGAAAATGAGGGGATTGGATGCTATGAGTGCAAGAAGCCGGGACACATCAGAGCTGAGTGTCCCTTACTTAAGAAGGACAGCAAGTACAAGAAGAAGAAAGCCCTTGTCACCACCTTATCGGACTCCAACGCATCATCTTCATCATCGGATGAGGAACAAGAAGAAAAGGCCAATTTCTGCTTCATGGCCAACGAAAATGAGGTAACATCCGAAACGCATCTAGATTTTACTTTTGATGAACTTTATGATGCATTTAATGAACTAATGATTGAATATAAGGCTATAAATATTAAGAATAAAGAGCTAAAACTAGCTAATCAAACTTACATACATAAATATGATAAACTAGTTAAGGATAAGGACTGTATCACCAAAGAAAATCTAGAACTTAAGACAAGCAACCAACTCTTAATTAAAAAAACTAACACCTTAAGTAAAGATAATGAAAAACTAACTAAAAAAATTTCAGAACTTAAAAACAATAAACAAATCTTAAACGAAAATCTCATAAAAGACTTGAATACTCTAAAAACGGAAAAACAAACTCTAACTAAAGAACTTGGAAAATACAAACCTTTGGTTGAGAAATTTACTTATAGTTCTGAAAAATTAAATATGATACTTAATAGTCAACGTGCAGTATTCAATAGAGCAGGTTTAGGATATAAACCTAAAAATAAGCAAAAACTTCTTAGTAACTTCTTTGTTAAAGCAGGAGAAAGTAAAACTAAGAAAATAACCTGTTTTTGTTGTGGAAAATTAGGACATAAGGCAAATGTGTGTAATTATAGAAAAGAAAAAACAAAAGAAAAAATTAAAAGGGTGTGGGTTCCAAAAGGAACCAACATGACTAACCATGAAGGACCCAAGAAAACTTGGGTACCTAAGATTACATGATTTGCTTGTGTAGGAGTGTCTTGCAGCCAAGGTCAACAAAAATTGCTGGTACTTGGATAGTGGCTGCTCAAGACACATGACGGGTGACAAGGATCAATTCTTCACCCTTGAAGCTAAGAAGGGAGGTGCTGTGACTTTTGGAGACAATAACCAAGGTCACATCATTGGTATAGGTAAAGTTCAAATTACCCCTTCTACTTTTATTGATAATGTTCGATATGTTGATGGTCTTAAGCATAATTTATTAAGCATTAGTCAATTATGTGATAGAGGCTATAATGTTATGTTTAAACCATCACTATGCATCATAACAAACCCAAATGATAATAGTTTAGTTTTTAAAGGAATAAGACGTGGGAATGTGTATGTTGTAGATCTTGAGGATCTTGCCAAACACAACCCATGCTTAGTTGTTAATGAAACTAAGGACAATGATGCTAGTTGGTTATAGCACCGTAAGTTAGGTCATGCAAGCATGGACACAATATCTAAACTAGTTAAAAGAGATTCTGTGATAGGTTTGCCAAAACTAAGATTTGAAAAGAATAAAATATGTGAAGCTTGTCAATATGGCAAACAATCTAGGAACTCCTTTAAATCCATAAAATGTGTCTCTACCTCTAGACCTCTAGAATTATTACACATGGACCTATTCGGACCAACTAGAACAACAAGCCTAGGTGGAAATAAATATGGTCTAGTCATTGTAGATGATTATTCTAGATACACTTGGGTTATGTTCTTAGCACATAAAGATCAAGCTTTTTCAGTATTTAAAAAGTTTCATAAGGAAGTAACCAATGCTAGAGATACTACAGTAATAGCTATTAGAAGTGACCATGGTACCGAATTTGAAAATCATTTATTTGATGAGTTTTGTAGTAAAAAGGGAATAACTCACAATTTTTCTGCACCTAGGACACCACAACAAAATGGAGTTGTGGAGAGGAAAAATAGAACTCTAGAGGAAATGGCTAGAACTATGTTATGTGAAAGTAACCTCCCTAAGTACTTTTGGGGAGAAGCGATTAATACTTCTTGTCATATATTAAATAGAGTTTTATTGAGACCCATTATAAAGAAAACACCTTATGAACTTTGGAAAAACAGAAAACCAAAGGTAAACTACTTTCATGTTTTTGGATGTAGGTGTTTTGTTCATAATAATGGAAAAGATAATCTAGGAAAATTTGACTCAAAATCTGATGAGGCTATATTCTTGGGGTACTCTACAACTAGCAAAGCCTATAGAGTCTTTAATAAAAGAACCCTAGTTATAGAAGAATCTATACATGTTGTATTTGATGATTCTAGTGACATCTCTTCTAGCAAGAGAGTTAATTTTGATGATGATGCTGAAATTCTTGAAGAAAAGATAGATGAGATGACATTACAAGATGATAATCAAAAATTAATTGAAGGTGCATCATCAAGCCAAGAGGCTATTGTGGATCATGGACTAACTAAAGCTTGGAGGTATGCTCACGGGCATCCTAAGGAATTAATTCTAGATGATCCATCTCAACCTATTAGGACTAGGGCATCCCTTAGGAACTTAAATAATCATCTAGCCTTTGTTTCTCATTTTGAGCCCAAACACATAGAAGAAGCTGAAAAAGATGTAAATTGGATAAATGCAATGCAAGAAGAATTAAACCAATTTACTAGAAATAAAGTATGGAATCTAGTTGAAAGACCTACTGAATATTCAATTATAGGTACCAAATGGATTTATAAAAATAAACTTGATGAAAATGGTACTGTAATAAGGAATAAGGCTAGATTAGTAGCCAAGGGTTATAATCAAGAAGAAGGTATAGATTTTGATGAAACCTTTGCTCCGGTAGCTAGACTTGAAGCAATTAGACTTTTACTAGCTTTTGCATGCTCTAAGGACTTTAAGTTATTTCAAATGGATGTAAAAAGTGCATTTTTAAATGGGTATATTATTGAGGAGGTATATGTAGAACAACCTCCTGGTTTTGAAAATCATCAATACCCTAATCATGTTTATAAATTGAACAAAGCACTTTATGGTTTAAAACAAGCACCTAGAGCATGGTATGAGAGGCTTAGCAAATTTCTATTAGAACATGAGTTCTCTAGGGGTAATGTAGATACTACATTGTTTCTAAAGAAGAAAAACAAAGATATGTTGTTAGTACAGATTTATGTTGATGATATTATTTTCGGTGCTACTAACAATCATCTCTGCGAAGAATTTGCTAACTTGATGCAGAGTGAATTTGAGATGAGCATGATGGGAGAGCTGAATTACTTTCTTGGACTTCAAATCAAATAATCTGAAGGAGGCATCTTCATCAATCAAGCCAAATACATCAAGGAAATGCTCAAGAAGTTTGATATGGAGGGAAACAAATCAATCAGCACCCCCATGAGCTCATCATGCAAATTAGACCAAGATGAATCAGGTAAATCTATAGATCAGAAACTATATAGAGGTATGATAGGATCTTTATTGTATCTTACTGCAAGTAGACCTGATATCATGTTTAGTGTTTGCATGTGTGCTAGATATCAGGCTAATCCTAAGGAATCACATCTAATTGCAGTAAAGAGAATCTTTAAATACCTAATAGGAACAAAGAATATAGGGTTATGGTATTCTAAAGAATCTAGCCTGAACTTAATAGGTTATACAGATTCAGACTTTGCTGGATGTAAACTTGATAGAAAAAGCACCAGCGGGTCATGTCAATTTCTAGGAGAAAACTTAATATCATGGTTTAGCAAGAAACAAAACTCAGTTGCATTATCTACTGCTGAAGCTGAATATGTTGCAGCCGGGAGTTGTTGTGCTCAAATCTTATGGATCAAACAACAATTAGAAGATTATGGCATTAAACAAGATAAAATACCCATTAATTGTGATAATACAAGTGCCATTAATCTAACTAAAAATCCAATTCAGCATTCAAGAACTAAACATATTGAGATAAGACATCACTTCATAAGAGATCATGTACTGAATGGTGATGTGACACTCCAATTTGTTTGTACTGATGATCAATTAGCTGACATTTTTACAAAACCCCTAAGTGAAGAGAGATTTAGTGTGCTTAGGAGGGGATTAGGAGTGATTGATCCATCCTAGTGGTAGTTTCCACTAGATTCATTGATTTTGATGATCAGATTGTGGTTAAAATAGAGTTTCTTTTCAATGATCATCAAATCAGATCATAATTTAGTGATTTTTCCTCATTCGGCACGAACATAGCATGATTTTTAGGTGCGTGCCAAAGTTCGAGATGACTCGAGTAAGTTTTAGAGTCGGCTCGTAAGGGGGAGTTGACTCGCGCTTAGTCGGGAGTCGACTCGAGGTCGATGGCAGCAGAGGTGGAGTCGACTCGCATACAGTCGGGAGTCGACTCGCGCATAAGGAGAGTCGACTCGCGCATACTTTGGAGTCGACTCGAGGTCGAGTCGACTCGCGACTCAGAGGAGTCGACTCGCAGTCGGGATCCGACTTTTTAACCCTAGCTCCATCGTTTTCAAAACATTTCTATTCTCCGCCGCCACTGTTCACAAGCCCTAGAGCCGACTCCTAGGTCATCTCCGGTCGTCCCCAAGCTTTTTCCGTCGACTTTTCACCGTCCATTAGGGCTTTTCCTCCCATTCTAGGTCACTATGCCTCGTAAAGCCGTCGTCCGGAAGAGGCCCCAACCCGAGGCCGGTCCCGAGAGGCGCTCCAAGGCTCGGCACGATCCCACGAGGTCACAACCTCCGGCTCGTTCCCCGCCGAGGGCGGTTCCCGCGAGGCCGTGCGCCGGGAAGGCGGTCTCCACCGGGAGATACGTCGATTTCGACTATCTCTCCCGGGAGGGCTTCACCATAGGTGAGAGATTGCGTGTCCAGGGCTTAGAGTATTTCCTTACATTAGATCTCCCCACTTACCCTGGATTAGTTACAGAGTTTTACGGTACCGTCCATCGGGGAGATGGGGGTATCGAGGGCACGGTAGCCGGTGTCCCTCTGTTCGTTACGGAGGATCTTATTGCCCACATCCTCCACCTTCCACAAGTGGGGGTGGCTCCCACACACCCCGAGGACAGGACTGAGGCCCTTACGGCCATACTAGGATATCCTCCTCAGTCCCCTTTAGACGAGGTATCCGCTAGCTCACTTCCTGTTGAGGTGCGGATCCTCCTGAGTATTTTGTCTAGGTCCATTTTTCCGAAGACTGGCCGCTTCGATTTTGTGTCTGAGAGGGACCTCGCCCTTATGTTTTATATTCTTCAGGACACCCCAATCAACTTCCCCAAACTCATTTATAGATATCTGTGTGAGCCCCTAGATAGACCTAGGCTCACCCTCCCCTACGGTATGATGTTCACTCTGTTGTTTAGGGAGTACGAGATTCCCATTCCTGAGGGGGAACCCTCTAAGGCGTTGCGATGGACTGATCGCATGCGTCCGGGGACCCTACACAGGATGGGGTTTCGGAAGGTAGAGGGAACATGGGTTAGGAAGTCATCCACCTCCACACATACCTCCAGACACTCTCCTAGCCCTGAGCCAGATTCTGACTATCCTGACTTTCCCTCTACTTCTGCTCCTACCACCTCAGCCGGACCTTCCTCCTCAGCTCCACCACCTATGGAGGTCCGGATTGCTCCTGAGCAGCTCCTGGAGTTGCGGCAGGAGATTGTTAGAGACCTACGAGATGAGCTACTTCGGGAGCTCCGAGGTTCAGTGCCAGCTCCCACTCCTGCACCCACATCTTCTGAGTTGGTCCCTTCCTTGACAGCCGTGACTGACATGACGGCCCATGTACGGGAAGAGATCTACAACGTGAGGAGTTTGATTCAGGCTCAGTTCTCCAGTATGAGTGAGGTCACGGGCATCACTCGGAAGATGCGCGATGACATCTGGAAGGACATGAGCACCACTACCCAGGGGGCCGAGCGCTTGTCGAATGTGCTCATCGACAAGCTGGACGCACTGCAGAAGTCGGTCCTCGAGCTCGATACGACACAGAGCAGGGCCATTCAGGCCGTTATCCGACAGCTCGAGAACGTCACCAATGCGGTCCAAGCACTGGTTGAGCGCATGCCTCGGGGAGCCACATCCTCGAGAGGAGGAGATACATCCTCGAGAGGAGGAGATACATCCTCGAGAGGGGAAGCCACATCCTCGAGAGGAGGAGCTACATCCTCGAGGAGACCGTAGCTGCTTTTGTGTTTTATTTTGACATGTACTGTTTTGCTTTACTTATTGTATTCTCAAATGTATTCACATACACATCAATACAATGAGTAGACATCTTATCTTCATTTCTGTGCAATTTGATCTATGATTGATTGTGTGTTCTGCTTACCTCCTTTTTTTTTTTTTGATACGATGACAAAAAGGGGGAGAAATATTGAATAGATATGTAAATGGAATCAACATAAAAGAAATCAAAATGAGAATCAAAAATTAAAACATAATTTGTTCTTAGTGGATTTGGTACCTCGAGGCTCATTATCTCTCTTTTGGGGCTCCTAATGGAGTAATCTCCAGAATCTATTCAAGAGATATTCGGAGATTAGCTGAATCCAACTCAAGAACAAATTGACAGATTTTTCCTCTAAATACCAAAATTTAAAATTCAAAAACTTCAATATACTAAAAGAAAATTCAGAGAATCAAAACATAGTAGAATGCATATGTTGAGGGGGAGAATCTGAATTTTTAAGAAAGCCAAATCATTAAATATATATAAGCCAAACAATTGATTGCATGATATGAAGGCTTATATAATTCCAAATGAAAGGGGGAGCTTTAACTCCAAAATTTATTGTTTCACACCTTTCAAGCTTGGATATATTAAATTACCAGACATATGAATTCATTTATGGATTTTATTTTCTTGTTTATTGAGCAATTCACTTTACATATACTCAAAGTTTTGTCATCATCAAAAAGGGGGAGATTGTGGAGTGATTGATTAAAACCCTATTTGATTTTGATGAGCTCAAAGCATTAGAGTATATATGTTGTTTACTAATGAATTCAATTGAGTGTTTCAGTAAAAATCTTGTCTAAGTGTCTCAAGACTTGGTTCATAATATTTTGGATAAGTTAAGAAGTCAGTTTGAACCAAAGTCTGAGACTCGAGTCGACTCCAGAGTATTACGAGTCGACTCCAAGCGTATCAGGATCACTGGCACGGGCTCGAGTCGACTCCTGACCATTACGAGTCGACTCCAACTGAGAACGGACAGACAAACAGAAAGCATCAACTCAAAATCTGTCAGCGAGTCGACTCCTGAAGTGCGCGAGTCGACTCCGATGTTTACCGAGTCGACTCCGAAGAAGTATGAGTCGACTCCAAGGAGTTACAGGCAGAAAAGTCAGAGAGCGGTTTTCGACCCTGAGATTCGAGTCGACTCCTGTGGAACGCGAGTCGACTCCGATGGTTGGCAGGTCGACTCCAAAGATAGTGAGAGTCGACTCTCAGCAGTACACAAGGCAAAAGTCAGAGAGCGTTTTTCGGACTCTGAGATTCGAGTCGACTCCCGCATTGCACGAGTCGACTCCGAGACACCGCGACCCCAAAGAAGACAGAAGACCAATTTGCTGTCTCTGAGATTCGAGTCAACTCCCAGACAGCTCGAGTCGACTCCAAGGCAGCGCTTCACTAAAAACACAGAAGACTAAGTTTCGGAAACTGAGAGCCGAGTCGACTCCGGAACAGTTCGAGTCGACTCCAAGACTAGACGAGCCAAAAGACAGTAGATCGAGAGTTCGGGCTCTGAGCGCCGAGTCGACTCCCAGGATTGTCGAGTCGACTCGAGTGGACCAAGTTCAAAAATAGATCCACGGACTCCATGGGATGAGCCGACTCCGAAAATGCCAAGTCAGCTCCAGAAGTTGGCGAGTCGACTCCGGGTCAAGTCGAGTCGACTCCCAGTCGAAGAGGCGACTTTAATTCAAATCCGGAATAGTTGCCGAGTCGACTCCAGAAAAGCATGAGTCGACTCCCGCTACAGCCGAGTCGACTCCTGATCGCGCGAGTCGACTCCAACCCACCAACGGACATATTGTCAGGCTGTGCAGAGTGTGCAGAACGGGCAAAAAAAGGTCTCTAACGGCTAGTTTCCATGGGGGATGGCTTAAATAGCCACAGAAGACTGTAGCAAGGCAGAGAACAACTATTCCACTCAAAGTAATCAAGCTTTCAATCTCTGCAACCTGGTTTTCAACGGAAAAGAGGGAAGAGCAACATTAACTGCATCCACCTACTTCTTTCCAACATTGAAAGAGATCTCCTCCTGCATTCAAGTCGAGCAGACATTCAAGAGGAGACCCGAAGTTCAAGAAGCCCTACTCTACTCCAACTCAAACGTGTTTGAGGGCTTCTAACTTCTCTTTTGTTTATATTGTTATTTATCTGCTTTTGAGAAGCTCTGTTTTTCTGTTACTCCTTTTTACTTCCATCTTGTCTTTGCTTGGTTCAATCGGAGGATTGAATCAAGGGTATTGAGGTTGGTTGGTGAGCCGAGTGTAAAACCAACGTGTAAGGGTTCGATTGTGATCCCGGGAAAACAATCGGGTTAGTTCTAGTCGGTGAGCCTGGGAAAACTGACCGAGTTCGTTGTGAGCTCGTAAAACAACAAGTTTGGTTGTGAGCTTGGAAAACAACCAGCTGTAATCCAAGGGGTTATAGTGAATTCCCAAGTGAGACTTGGGGAGTGGACGTAGGAGCAAGGGTTAGCTCCGAACTACTATAAAACATTGTGTTTGTGATTGTTTGTCTCTCTCTATCTCTCGCATTTCATTCACCGCACATAAAAACTAATTAATCATCTCGCAAAAGCATTAATTAGTTATCCACAAAAGTTTTAATAGCCAAATTATTTTAAAACCCAATTCACCCCCCCTCTTGGGTTGTCTATCTGGGCAACACTTATGCTGCACTTTTCATCTATGGCACTTATGGAGTCGGCTCTCTTAGTTTAGAGGTCGACTCGAGATTTTCAAGAGTCGACTCATTGCGAGTCGATCCATTAATTTCAAGGGTCGACTTTACAATGGACTATCTTTTGCTGCTTTATATCTTTTCACTGTGGCCGTTATAGGGTTGACTCGACTATTTCTGGGGTCGACTCTAGTTTTACTGGAGTTTGTTTGTGAATTCTATGGGTCGACTCGATAATGCAGTGATTTTCTTGGCTCTCTATCTTTTTTTATGGCCATTTTAGGCTCGACTCATCTTTGTCTGGGCTCGACTCATGCTAAGCACGAGTCAACTCGAGTAGTTCATAGTTCGACTCATCAATGTGATAAATTGTTTTGGCTTTCTATCTATCCTCTGAGAGTATTCTAAGGTAAACTCACAGTCTATTGTAGTCGGCTCAGGACGATGCTATAGTCAGCGATAGTATGCTGAGGTCAACTCGTTGCAGGCTTGGGGTCGATTCTTGAGATAGCTTAAGATAAAATCTTCTATGCTTGTATGTGAGCTTCTAAAAAATTTTTTATGGCCTTTTGGAGTTTGCTTCTTAATGTGGAGCTTTAGATAGATGATCTTCTTTTGAAAGTGCTAAAGGCTTTTTTCTTTTTTACTTTCTGAAATTTTATCACTTAAACTTAAATCAAATGTATTAGTCAACTTTTAACTCAACTGTTTTGTATCATCAAAATCAACCATTTAGGTTTAACAATCTCTTCCTTTTTGATGATGACAAAATCTTTGGGTCCCAAAAGAAAATGATATAAGCAATGATAACATCTTTTAGAACAGAGTATATTCGCAAAATTTAGATATAAGAAAAACCATGAATAACATCTGAATTTAAGTTCACAAAATTCATGGAATGAATGAAGGATTTCATATGCTTGAAACCATTCACTCTTTATGATTGATTGGAATTTCACCAAGTAATTTAAAAGATTATTTTCTCTCCATTTTTGATGTAATAACGGGACTATTATTTGTAAAGATTTTAGATTGATCATTTGCTTTGTGCTTTGCTTTTGACATTCTTTTAGACCTATTCTTTCTTTCTCATTTTTCCTTCTCCTTTTTTTTCTTTTCCTTTTTCTTTCTTTTCCTTTTTCTTTAACTTGCTTGCTTTTCTTGTTTTCCTTTTTAAGTTTTCATCATTTATATCTTTCTCATGTTTTCTTTCAACTTTTTTGGTCTCTATGTCTCTTTCTCCTTCTTTTTCTTTCTCCCCCTTTTTGTCATTATCAAAAAGTAGGGCATAAAAGATAATAAATATTTTACAAGATATCATTGAAAAATACTCAAAAATCTAAATGATATATTCATTGCAGTATGCCACATAAATAGTTAAGCATTAACAAAGGAGAATTGCCAAAAATGTAAGCACAAGTACTTGAATTTAAATTTAAAATTTTTCATCAAGAATTCAAGTACGTAATAGGAGGATTTAAATGTTGATCAAAGATAATCATGAAAAATTGTCTCGTCTTTATCAGAAGAAGAAGAGTCATCCAAATGAGTAGGCAAGCTAGAGGATGCACTAGCTCAGCGATTCCTAGTCCTACTAGAAGGTCCATCACTGGTGAAGGATTGAAAGGGTCTAGATAAAGAAGGTTGGCTGGATTGTGCAAGGGGTCTGGTAGGGATGGAGGAGTTTTCAAGTTGCCTGATTAATCTCACTATGGCCTGTAGAATAGACATCACTCCAGAGAAAACAGCAGTTGAAGTCCCATTAATCTCTTCTCCCAGTTGCTGGATTTCAGACTCAATTCTTTCTCTAAGTCTTCCAGCTTCTAGGGCAAGTCCAGAAATTTGCATAGAGGCTTTATTTGATGCTTGACTCATTCTGCCTTGACGAACCTTTTCTTCTAATGAAGCCACCCTTTCACTCAGATCAGTGACAAAATTCTGAATCAATGTTAGTTTTGCACCTTGTTATATTAATAATTAAACCAAATTGGATGTAGCTATGGCTTGAGGATCCCTTGAGCTATCTCCCAACTCAGGAATTCTAATTGCTAGGAGGATTGTAGCTTCTTGATCAGAGATGATCTTCAGTTCATCTTCATGCAGCCGAATGTAGACATGCTGATATCTACTTGCTGAAGAAGTTTCAAAATCTTGTTCCTTAGCAACAGGCTGGTTATGAGTTTCTCTTCTTACCGAGGAGGGCTCACCATGGCTTCTTCTTTATTTTCTTCTTCTTCTTCAAGTACAGCTACTCTTTGGTTCTTACCTAATGATTATTGTCCTTATGATATCCCATGCGATGTAGAGAATATTAATTGCAGGTATCATAAAATATCAACTCACTAGATGTTTCACCCACCAAGTCTATGTTGAAGTTCTTAAAGATCTATATAAGCATTAGACTGTAGGGTAGTGAAGCCTTTGTCTTTGGCACAACTTCATGCATCCTCTAAATTATCAAAGCCAAAAGATTCATGGGAACTTCGTTGATGATGTGGAACATGATACTCAGTTCCCTTTTAGAGACAATTTCAAATCTTCCAAACTTTGGATAGATGATCTGTTAGGATCACTCGTACGCCGCAGAAAAATCAAAACGCAGCGGAAGGGCATGCGCGAGATCCCATTCATCGCATGAACGTATTTTAAAACCGATATTCGTAGATAGATTAGGATTAAAAACCTTTTATAAGATTAAGAAGATTAGATCTTCACCTTGTGTGATGGAGATGGATGATCACTGCAAACTGATGACTGTGGTATTTGTTGAAGGTTCGCTTGAAGCCACACACGCGTCCGGCCTCTATGGGTATCCACACGAGGCAGAGGACTGATCAAAGCTCTTGAATCTTCCCAGGGTGCTAGCTCCCTTGCAGAGATGTCTTTTAATGGCTGAAAAACCTCCTTTGAATCAACTCTTAATTGCCTTAGGGAGGAGGAAGAAGAAGGATGGATCAAGGAAGAAAAACAAAGCCTTTGCAACCTTTCTTTTTCCTTTGCTTTGGAACCAAGGAAGAGAAGGGAGGAGAGATGCCTAGCCTTTCTTTTCTTTTCCCTTTGCTTGTGGCTGAAGACCAAGGGAGAAGAGGATGGCTCATGGCTGAAAAAGTGGGAGAGGGAGAATTAGGGTGCCATACCATCTTATCCCCTTTTAAAGGCATATGGAGCTCCTACATTTTAGGAGCCTCATGTTTATCCTTTTTAGGAGCCAAGAGGAGGGGCGTACGCCCCTCCCTCCTCATCCTCCATCATGCATGCCCCACTTGATCTAATCAAGTGGGGCATGGGGCCTAATGCTAGGTGATCCAATCCTCTTCCAAAGAGGATTAGGTGCACCCATTTGCTTTCCCTTCCAATCCTAATCTAATTAGGATTCAATTAAACCATGACTCAATTGAACTTTTCAATCCTAATCCAATTAGGAGTCATTAGATTAAAATTAATTAGGACTTAAGAAATTCTAATCTAATTAGGACTTATTTGATTTTAAACCTAATCTAATTAGGATTTTAGAAATCCTACTTCAAGTAGGACTCTAATTTAATTTGAAGTTCTAATCTAATTAGGATCATATTTAATATGATCAAATTCAATTAATTAAATCTAATTGATTCAATTAAATTGCAATCCAATTGCAAGTATTCATTCTTTAACTCACTAACACTCACTAACTTTTAGTGAGTTACACCAATTATCAATCAAATTGATAATTATGAATTATTTATGATTCTAAATCACAATTCAACCATCGGATCGGTCAATACCTCTAATGTGTGTGACCCCATAAGTTCTATTCTATCTGGTAGTGAGATATATTGCAATCTCTATCACAATATCATTGAAAACTCCTTTTAATGGGTTGGAACAATTCCAACTCAACTCACCAGGGATCATCGATCATCAAGATGGTCCTTATGAGTCTCACCATCCACCAGTGATACCTAGCAGTATATAGTAGCAACCTAGCAGAATGGAATGATGAATCACTAGATGCAGTTATTGTATGATACAATCCTTCTATCATGGATCCTTACAGGATGGAGGTCATAGACAATTCGTCAAACTCCATCATCTGTCATATGTCTAGATTTATTTGACTTAAGGTTCAAGAGTGTAAAACTTTTTTCCACTATACATACTGCCCCAGCCGAGATCTTACGAACTCAGTCTTATAAATCACAAAGGATCACTTCTTATCTATCAAGGTCGATAGATTTCATATAGGTGCATACCCTACTTCTACAGTGAACCTATTGCAGCCAATCTACACCACAAGAACTCATATGGCTAGAGACCATGTATACGTGCAGTCAAAATACAGCAACCTCACTATAAATAATCGAAGCACCATAGGTCAAAAGACCAGTCATACTACTGCAACATCAAGTAAATCACTGACGAGTGGATAGACATCTAAGTAACTTCTTGTCTTGGTCACGCTCAGTACCTTTGTTCTCTAACAAGCACCTGCACTATCACTTTAGTGTCTCTGCACTGTGGACTCAAGACTCGTCCATCCATAAGAAAAGCGATCGGTGCACTGATCTCATCGGATCGATCACCATCCTTGTGCTGATTCATCGCTCAGGAGCATTTAGAAACTAATCACTAATGACACATGGCTCAAATTCTCAACTCTTGAGAATATGCATCATCATCTTATTAATTCCTCGGACGATTCATAGACACATACACAATATGAATGAAAAAGATGCCCATTTATTTATTCAATAATAATAAAGTCAAATACAAAACTATGTCCCAGAATTAATAATGTGTCAGCCAGTTGGCTTTTAGGGCATAAATCTAACAATCTTCCACTTGCACTAAAGCCAATCAGTCATATATCTAAGTCTCATCTTCTCAAGGTGGGCTTTAGTCTTCTGCTGACTCAGCTGCTTAGTAAACGGGTCCACCACATTATCCGCGGAGTCTACTCTCTACACCTCGACATGTTTCTTCTTGAGGTAGTTGCATATAAGGTGAAAGCGCTGATGAGAGTACAAAAGTACGATCTACATACTACTTAAATTAGTATTATTGCCAACAGATAACGATATTATCACTAATTTAATATTATATTTTTGATTGGGTGCAGGTGATCAAAAATCAAAGTTACAATGCGCATTTAGTATAAATTGGGCCTAGACAAATGCACAACTTAAACCACATACGCCCAACCTTGTCATGGTCTGATCGAACCCACCATTCATCAAGCACACTTGCACTCGAGGGATATATGACAGCCATCCTAAGACAACGCACAATGGGACATCCGAGGGCTTAGATTTATCAAGCCGAGAAGATCCAAAAGGAAGAAAGTGGCCACATTAGCGATCATCCCGTGATCAACGAGTCTCCTCCACGTCGTCCGCTTCTCCCGTGCCTACCAGCCGTCCGCGCATCTCCTGTAGGTCCCGTGATCAATGCCCAGCTTTCTCCTCCATTCCAACGATCGTGCCTCCTCCGTTCCAACGTCCCAGCTCCTCCGGATCAAGCAACATCCAGCCGTGATCAGCTCACACGTCCCAGAAGCTTCCCAGCGGCAATCCGAAAGAGATCGCGATCCATCCGCGTGTCTTCCGGATTCATGATCGCCCAGCCATCCCTCCGCATCCGTTCCACATTTCCAGCCTCCTGATCCGCCCGCGATCACTCCCGGCTGTCCATGAAGCATCCCGGCAGCCCGTGAAGCATCCCGTGCCATCCTCTTCTTTTGTTTGCTCCCAGCTCTTCTCTGCAATCAAATCTTCAGCTTCTGGATCAAGCAACTCAGCCGCATGCATCCCGAGCCTCACGGATCGGTTTCCACCCACGGACAAATTCCCCTATTCCAAGATCACCGCCCAGCCGTCTGCCTCCTCCATCACGGCCGTTCTTAGCGTCGGATCCGGCCGAGATTAGCTCCAATGCTTCAGCCTCATGCGCCCAAGATCCAGCCGTTTGCCTCTAATGCATTGATCTCCAGCGCATTCCGAAGATCCATGGAGGGAGTGAGTTGATTATAAGAGGTAGTCGGCTGAGAGGGGGGGTTGTTCTGGTTCCCACACAAAAAAAGAAGAAACAGGGGGGGCGCCTGCTGGGGTTGAAGGAAAAGAGAAGAAGGAAACAGGGGATGCCCTGTTTCCGAAAAGAAAAAGAAGAAAAAAAAAATAGAGAGAGGAGTAACAGGGGAGAGTCTTTGATGTTGATGGCTGGCTAATCCTTTAGGTGAAGGGTGATGGAGGAACCCTTGATGTATTGCTATCTTTGAAGTAAATTCTAAACCTTTAATTCTTATAGATTTATATTTCCAATATACTATGGATTCTTGCATAATTATTTTGTAGATAGTTCTTTAATGGTTTATGTTGATCGACATGTGGACCGCTTTAGTATTTGATTTATCGTTGATGTAATAGGCACGATAAATGCTTAGAAATAGAGTCCATATGTCCCTAAAATATATCCCATGCTTTGATCTATCCTACATTTATATCTTTAATCAAGAATCGAAGAATTTATTTCTTGAATGCAAAATTATCAAGGGGGATTCCAGAACCCTACTCCATCTTAATCTATCCATACTTTAATTCTCTGTGTACTGATTTGTTTTCTATTTGCAAAACATCATCTTAATCAACAAATTAACTGAATTAATTAATCTGAGATTACGCTAATAATCCATAGATCGTTCCCTGAGGAATCGACCTCGGACTTGCGAGTTATACTACTTGTGCGAATCTCCTGCACTTGGGAGAACAATTTTATTTTTGCACCAAGTTTTTGGCGCCGTTGCCGGAGAACGGCTGAGTTATTAGTATAATTTTAGATTTAATTTTTACCTTAGTAGTTAGTATTTTTCTTTTGAAAAAAAAAAATTTAAATCTTTACTACTATTTTTAATTCCCTGCACAGTCTGCATCAAACTCTGATATTATAGAAATTAGCCGTCTGATTTGACTCAAATTTGGTCAGCTAGTGCAAGACACATTGTTCGATAATCTGAACGGTCTGATTGACATTCTGACATTTTAAGACTATCAGATTAATACGAAATCTTGCTACTTTCTATTTTAAATTTTCTGTATTTAATTTTTTTTTATAATCAGAATTTTATTGTTATCATATCTCATTAACCCTTGTTGCTAATTGAAATTTAAAAAAAAAAACTTTAAGAAAAGATCAAGGGTGATTATTCAAAAATTAAAAAAAAAAGAGAGGAAAAATCTAAAATTTCAAATTTCAAATTTCAGAATTCAAATTTCAAACGTCAACTCATAAAATTTAAAAAAAAATAAATAATTTGCTTGATCACCTATTCAATGAAATTTAATGTCATGTCATAAAACATTAAAAAAAAATCTCTTGATTGTTGCATATAGTATAAGGCATCAGCATAAAATATTCTAAGGGCTGAACCCATTTAAAAAGATAAGGTCGGGATTTCATCACTCGTCCTTAGCCCAAAAATCACCCCAGTGCATAAATATCCTAAGCTTAACTAAAATCAACTAGACGTTGGCCCCTAAGGACATTCGAGCTCAATAGGACGAAGATCACCGAAAGTTGCACCAATTTCGCTCTGTGGCTTAGTTGATGTCTAGGCAAGCTTTGTCCCCATAAGGGAGACAGTTCATCTGTTCGAGGCAAGTGGGTTTTAAGTGGGACCTTTGCGAATGCATCGTGACCCCTCCACTTACCTGGGAGCTTATCTGGTCAATTCGGTTCATTAGACCGGATTGGAGGCTTAGGTGCCCTTTTCAAACTAGTTAGGAGCTGTCTAGAAATTTAAGAAAAATATTAGAAATTGAGGTGTAATGTTTTGTTGCATGTTTGATTGTAAATAGATTTTCGTTTTAGGGTATCTTTAGTTGGTACTTATATTTTTTTTTAAAAAAAAAAAAGAGAGGAAAATATTTTGCATGCTAAAGTGGAATAGGGACGACACCGGTCGATTAAGTCGTACAACTTTAGATCATCCCTTAGGACACATCCCTGAAATTCCTTCGCAGTATCTCACATCTTGTGAGATAGCTGATTTAAATGAAGATGCGGAGAGTCACCACAATCGAGAACGAGAACCCCATATTATGACTCTAACACAATACCTACAACCGGCTAGGACTAGTCAGCCTTCATGCATAATTTTTCCTGATAATGTAGGACATTTTGACATCAAACCAGGGGTAATCCAATTGCTGCCCAAGTTTTATGGGTTAGATTCCGAAAGTCCGTATCTTCATTTAAAGGATTTTGAAGAATTGAGCATTACATTTAGCGTGCCAAACGTCACCGAGGATGTCCTCAAGTTGACATTGTTTCCTTTCTCTCTAAAGGATAAGGCCAAAACATAGCTAAACTCTTTGCGACCTAGATCAATAAGAACTTGGCAAGATATGCAGAGAGAATTTTTAAACAAGTTCTTTCCCACACAAAGGACCAACTTTTTGAAAAGACATATCAGCAATTTCCAACAAAAAGATAATGAAATATTTTATGAATGTTAGGAAAGATTTAAAGACCTTCTTCTCTCATGCCCTTATCACGGATTCGAAACTTGGAGAACCATTAGCTTCTTTTATGAAGGTTTATCTCCACAGTTGAAACAGTTTGTAGAGACCATGTGCAATGGTAGATTCTTAGAAAAACAACCTGATGAGGCATGGGAGTATTTGGATTCCCTTGCTGAGACTGCCCAACTTTGGGATAACGGGGATAGAAACAACAAGTCTTTGCCTAAGCCTACTAGCTCTGTACAGGGAGGCCTTTACAACCTCAGAACTGAGGATGATCTTCACGCTAAAATGGTAGCCCTCACTAGGAAGGTAGAAGAAATTGAGCTTAGGAAGGTTGAGCCTGTCAAGACTATAGAGCATAGAAACGAGTGTTGTGGTATCTGCAATATGTCGGGTCATACCACTACAGATTGCCCCACCATACCGGCATTCAAAGAAGTCTTGCACGATCAAGCAAATGCTATGAACTCCTACCAAAAGCCTTATAACAATCCATACTCGAATACCTATAATCCTGGTTGGAAGAATCATCCAAATTTTAGGTGGAGAAATGATCATCCTCAACAGTCACACCATTCAGCTCCTCCACCTGTACATCCTACTTTTGCATCACCACCCTCCCAAAAGCCAAATATCGAGGATACCTTACAATCTATACAAACTTTTCTACAAGGTCAAGCTAATATCAATGCTCAAAATACTCAAAATTTTGAAGATATAAGGAACCAATTGTCAATGTTGACTACCGTCCTAAGTACCCAAGAGAAGGATAAGCTTCCAGCTCAACCCCAACCTAATCCACAAGTGCACGGTAGTAATAATACGGCTTCTTCTAGTTCGCATACAGAACATACAAAGAGCATCATGACTTTGCGTAATGGGAAAGTCATTGATCAGACCGTTCCATTGAGACCGCGAGTCACTTCTAATTCTGATGCTCCCAAAGTCGATGAAAGGAACAAAGAAGAAGTTGAGGTCCCAACTTCTACCGAGAAAGTTGAATGTCCTTTTCCTCCACCTTTTCCACAACGGTTAAAGCCATTACAAAAGCTCGAACCTAATTCTGAAATTCTTGAGCTTTTTAAGCAAGTAAAGATCAACATACCTCTTCTTGATGCAATTAAACAAGTACCCTCATATGCCAATTTTTTGAAGGACTTGTGTACTGTCAAGCGCCGATTAAATGTTAAGAAGAAGGCATTCTTAACTGAAAATGTGAGTGTTATTTTGCAGCACAACATTCTCCCTAAATTTAAGGATCCAGGTTGCCCAACCATCTCATGCATCATAGGCGACTTTAAGATAGAGCGAGCATTGTTAGATTTAGGAACGAGTGTGAATTTGTTGCCATATTCTGTATATGAGCAACTTAGTTTAGGTGAGTTGAAGCCAACCTCCGTCACTTTGCAATTAGCTGACAGATCAGTTAAAATTCCAAGGGGGATTATCGAGGATGTATTAGTCCAAGTAGACAAGTTCTACTTTTCTGTCGATTTTATTGTATTGGACACACATCCGGCTTCGAACTCACAGTCTCAGATTCCGGTCATTTTAGGACGTCCATTCATTGCAACTTCTAATGCATTGATTAATTGTAGGAATGGCGTCATGAAGCTTTCTTTTGGTAACATGACCTTAGAACTGAACATTTTTAATGTGTGCAAACAACCCAATGATCCCGAAGATAGTAAGGAGGTTGATTGGGTTGAAACCATCGCAGAAGAATATTTGTTAGCTAAAGCAATTAACGACCCATCCAATGATAGCTTAATTGATTGGTGTCCTAATGGAACCGATGATGATGATTTGTCAGTCACACCTATTGTGGATAATCTGGATATCAAGATGGTCACTGGGTGGAGACCAAAAGTAGAGGAATTTGAGAAGTTGTCGCCTCGAGAGGTGAAAATAGTACCATCCCGTGAGCAAGCACCCAAGCTCGAATTGAAACCCTTACCAAAGGAACTTAAGTATGTTTCTCTTGGACCTGAAGACACTTTTCCTGTAATCATCTCGTCTGGACTTGATCATACCCAAGAAAGAAAATTAGTTGGTGTTCTAAATAATCATAAGGGAGCCTTAGGGTGGTCTATTGCCGACTTGAAGGGAATTAGCCCCTTAGTTTGCACGCACCGGATATATTTGGAGGACAATGCCAAAACCACAAGGCAAATGCAACGAAGGTTGAATCCTACAATGAGAGATGTAGTTAAGGCAGAAGTCCTCAAGTTGCTTGACGTGGGTATTATTTATCCAATTTCCGACAGCAAGTGGGTAAACCCTACTCAAGTCGTTCCTAAGAAGTCGGGTTTGACGATGGTAGAAAATGAACAAGGTGAACTAGTTCCAACTCGTATCCCGACGAGTTGGCGCATGTGTGTTGACTACCGAAAGCTAAATTTGGTCACACGAAAGGATCACTTTCCTCTACCCTTCCTAGACCAAGTGTTGGAGAGGGTTGCAGGGCATGATTTCTATTGTTTTCTCGATGGCTATTCGGAATATTATCAAATTGAAATTTCACCAGAAGATCAAGAGAAGACTACCTTCACTTGTCCTTTTGGCACATTTGCTTTCCGACGAATGCCATTCGGGTTGTGTAATGCACCTGCAACATTCCAAAGATGCATGCTCAGCACCTTTGAAGACATGAACGAGAAGTTTTTGGAAGTGTTCATGGATGACTTCTCCATTTTTGGTGACTCATTTGATGATTGCTTGTCACATTTACAAGCAGTCTTAGCTCGATGTATAGGAAAGAATTTGATATTGAATTGGGAGAAATGCCACTTCATGGTACCAAAGGGAATTGTCCTAGGACATATTGTTTCATCGAAGGGCATGGAAGTAGATAGATCTAAGATCGATTTAATTGCTAAGCTACCTGCACCCAAGACGGTTAGAGATGTTCGATCATTTTTGGGTCACGCCGGATTTTATAGGAGGTTCATCAAGGACTTTAGTGTCATAGCTCGACCATTATGTAACCTCCTATCCCTTGATACACCGTTCAATTGGACTGAAACCTGTCAAGAGGCATTCGAAAAGTTGAAGTCTATGCTTAGCACTGCACCCATCGTGCGACCACCTGATTGGTCATTACCTTTTGAGATTATGTGCGACGCTAGCGACTATGCGATAGGAGCTGTCCTAGGACAACGCAAGGATAATAAGCCATATGTCATTTACTATGCAAGCAAAACCTTAAACGATGCTCAAATGAATTACACTACCACCGAGAAGGAATTGCTTGCAGTAGTATTTGCCTTAGATAAATTTCGCTCTTATATCCTTGGTGCTCCTATTGTTATCTTCACGGACCATGTGGCACTAAAATATTTGTTGGATAAGAAAGAGGCCAAACCACACTTAATACGATGGATACTTCTACTCCAAGAATTTGACATCACTATTAAAGATAAAAAGGGAGTAGAGAATGTGGTTGCGGACCATTTATCACGGTTAGTTTTTCATGATTCAGTGCCACAATTTTCCATCAAGGATTCATTCCCTGAAGAGCAGTTGTTTGCACTTTCTAGTATGCCATGGTATGCAGATATTGTAAATTTTTTTGTTACAAGCCAGATGCCAGAACATTTGGGGTCGACAGATAAAAAAATTTTCTTGCGCGAAGTAAAGAATTATTACTATGACGAACCCTATTTATTTAAATATTGCAACGATCAAATCTTTAGACGATGCATACCAGATCATGATGTACAAAGCGTACTCTCTTTCTGCCATACTGATGCTTGTGGTGGACACTTTGCTTCTAAGAAAACCGCCGCAAAGGTCTTGCAATGTGGTTTCTATTGGCCTACTATGTTCAAAGATGCCCACGAGTTCTGCAGGACATGTGATCCATGTCAACGTATTGGAAGTCTAACTCGTAGGCAAATGATGCCTCTTCAACCCATTACTATTATCGAAATTTTCGATTGTTGGGGCGTCGATTTTATGGGCCCATTCCCACCATCTTTTGGATATGAGTACATTTTAGTCGGTGTCGAGTATGTGTCCAAATGGGTAGAAGCTGTCGCTTGTAGGACCAACGATCACAAACCTGTCCTGAAGTTTTTAAAAGAAAAAATTTTTTCACGATTTGGAATGCCTAAGGTTATAATTAGTGACGGTGGAAAACACTTTTGTAATAAGCCTTTTGAGATATTATTAAAAAAGTATGGTGTCACCCACAGAGTTGCTACCCCATATCACCCGCAAACTAGTGGCCAAGTAGAATTAGCCAATAGGGAAATCAAGCGTATTTTAGAAAAAACGGTAAATCCATCACGAAAAGATTGGTCCTTGAAACTATCAGATGCATTATGGGCCTATCAGACTGCATACAAAACCATTCTTGGCATGTCTCCCTACCGGCTAGTCTACGGAAAAACGTGTCATCTGCCTGTAGAAATAGAACATAAATCGTATTGGACAATTAGAAAATTGAATTTTGATTTACAAGATGCCGGTCTAGCTAGAAAATTGCAATTGAACGAGCTTAATGAGATTCGCAGAGATGCTTATGACAATGCTAAAATTTGCAAAGAACGAATGAAGATCTTACATGATAAATCAATTTTAAAAAAATCTTTTGAACCTTTGCAAAAAGTTCTTTTATATGATTCCCGCTTACATCTATTTCCTGGTAAGTTGCGATCGAGATGGACAGGTCCTTACATTATAAAAACTGTTTTTCCACATGGGGCGGTTGAGATTGAGAATCCACGGGATGGTAGAATTTTTAAGGTAAATGGACATAAGTTAAAACCTTTTCTTGAGAATTTTGCAGATGAAGAGGACTCCTTTTCCTTGGGGGAGCCTTCTTATGACTGAGCATGAAGGCAAAGGTATGTGTATATTAGTTAGGATTATTTTTCTAGTTTTGTAGGTTTTATTTTCTGGATATCAACAGCTCAAGGTATTCCTCTTCTCTTCAATATTATTTTCTCTACTGTCTTTCATTATAGCTTTCTTGTATCTATTACATTGAGGACAATGCAATGTTTAAGTTGGGGGGAGGGAAGTATTTTGATTAAAAAAAAAAAATTGCATTCTTTTCTAAGCAAATGCACATGTATTTTCATATTGAGTTTGTGCAACTATTAAGGCAAGGAATATATGCGTACTATGATTGATCAGAGACCTATTATTAGATCCCCGCACATGTATTTAATGATTATAGGAAGGCCTCAGGAGTTCACATTTGTTTAATGTATTTTTATTAAGCCATATCTGTAAAAGAAGTACGAGTATCCTTGTCCGTACTAAAAGGTTCATGATTTGATTTTCACATAAAGATAGAAGTTGAATACCTTGGCTAGATCACCTAAGTGCCTTATGATCCGACCTTGGTTGACCTATAGTCACAATGCAGTCATATATATAATAAAAATATCTATATGGTTCAGTCTACCATCTCTTTCTTGCATGATAACCAAAAAAAAAAAATCCTTATGATGACAAGTCTGGCCTCGTGGCGTAGTCTGGTTCGAGCAATTAAGTCCGAGGGGTGTTTCACCTAATGTCTTGAACCAACTGGATTGGGGGTCATTGGCTGAAAGCTCGCTACATGGACCGTACTAGAGCCTAATGGGGTTGGACTATTGTAATCGTCATATGTGTTTAAAAATAAAAATAAGCATGAATAGGGTTGGTCGGACTGAACCTAGTGACATGTGGTAATGACTGGTTTGACTCAATTGTGTTGGACCTCTGTGTACCCGGGTTGTTTAGTTGGGATTGATAGCTCTTTCTTTACATGCGAACCATCCTTGACAAATTTAGACAACATGTGATATTCTGAAAATGTGATGGATCAGGTTCTAATAAATTGTAGAAAACATTTGTGGACTTGAGTAGTGCACCTAAAACTCAGGTGGTACCCTGTTGTGGTGGAGGTGTTAGTACTCTGAGAAAGTCATACAACTTTATGCACACTACATAATCATATTTTCCTTGCTTTGATAGTTGCCATGCTAGAAAATATATATCAATTAATTACATGTGTATTAGCTTAGGATTTATTTTTATTAGAATCCCATGTCATATCATTCATGATGTTTGTGGGTAACATCCCTGAAAACCCTCACGAGACAACACTCGTCCACTAGGGTAACCTAAGGGTTTAACGGCTTGTTGCACGTGCTAAGTGTAATCGTGATTCCTACGAAAGTGAGCACTTATCTTAATTTTATGCAATTAGTTCTAATAAAACATCAAAGGACCAACCAACACTTTTTGTACTCTCATGTTGTGGTTTACTCTGAATTGCTAGAGACTAGCAATAAGCTAGTTGGGGGGTGTGATAAAAGTACAAAAGTACGATCTACATACTACTTAAATTAGTATTATTGCCAACGGATAACGATATTATCACTAATTTAATATTATATTTTTGATTGGGTGCAAGTGATCAGAAATCAAAGTTACAATGCGCATTTAGTATAAATTGGGCCTAGACAAATGCACAACTTAAACCACATACGCCCAACCTCGTAATGGTCTGATCGAACCCACCATTCATCAAGCACACTTGCACTTGAGGGATATATGACAGCCATCCTAAGGCAACGCACAATGGGACATCCGAGGGCTTAGATTTATCAAGCCGAGAAGATCCAAAAGGAAGAAAGTGGCCATATTAGCGATCATCCCGTGATCAACGAGTCTCCTCCACGTCGTCCGCTTCTCCCGTGCCTACCAGCCGTCCGCGCATCTCCCGTAGGTCCCGTGATCAATGCCCAGCTTTCTCCTCCGTTCCAACGATCGTGCCTCCTCCGTTCCAACGTCCCAGCTCCTCTGGATCAAGCAACATCCAGCCGTGATCAGCTCACACATCCCAAAAGCTTCCCAGCGGCAATCCGGAAGAGATCGCGATCCATCCGCGTGTCTTCCGGATTCATGATCGCCCAGCCATCCCTCCGCATCCGTTCCACATTTCCAACCTCCTGATCCGCCCGCGATCACTCCCGGCTATCCGTGAAGCGTCCCGGCAGCCCGTGAAGCATCCCGTGCCATCCTCTTCTTCCGTTTGCTCCCAGCTCTTCTCTGCAATCAAATCTTCAGCTTCCGGATCAAGCAACTCAGCCGCATGCATCCCGAGCCTCACGAATCGGTTTCCACCCACGGACAAATTCCCTTGTTCCAAGATCACCGCCCAGCCGTCCGCCTCCTCCATCACGGCCGTTCTCAGCGCCGGATCCGGCCGAGATTAGCTCCAATGCTTCAGCCTCATGCGCCCAAGATCCAGCCGTTTGCCTCTAATGCATTGATCTCCAGCGCATTCCGAAGATCCATGGAGGGAGAGAGTTGATTATAAGAGGTAGTCGGCTGAGAGGGGGGTTGTTCTGGTTCCCACACAAAAAAAAAAGAAAACAGGGGGGGCGCCTGCTGGGGTTGAAGGAAAAGAGAAGGAAACAGGGGATGCCCTGTTTCCGAAAAGAAAAAGAAGAAAAAAAAATAGAGAGAGGAGTAACAGGGGAGAGTCTTTGATGTTGATGAATGGCTAATCCTTTAGGTGAAGGGTGATGGAGGAACCCTTGATGTATTGCTATCTTTGAAGTAAATTCTAAACCTTTAATTCTTATAGATTTATATTTCCAATATATTATGGATTCTTGCATAATTATTTTGTAGATAGTTCTTTAATGGTTTATGTTGATCGACATGTGGACCGCTTTAGTATTTGATTTATCGTTGATGTAATAGGTACGATAAATGCTTAGAATAGAGTCCATATGCCCCTAAAATATATCCCATGCTTTGATCTATCCTACATTTATATCTTTAATCAAGAATCGAAGAATTTATTTCTTGAATGCAAAATTATCAAGGGGGATTCCAGAACCCTACTCCATCTTAATCTATCCATACTTTAATTCTCTGTGTACTGATTTGTTTTCTATTTGCAAAACATCATCTTAATCAACAAATTAACTGAATTAATTAATCTGAGATTATGCTAATAATCCATAAATCGTTCTCTGAGGAATCGACCTCGGACTTCCGAGTTATACTACTTATGCGAATCTCCTGCACTTGGGAGAACAATTTTATTTTTGCACCAAGCGCCGCTCTATGTGCTTGGACTTCTGAAGAGACCTTAGCTCCTTAGCAAGAGCTATGGCGTCATTATTATCGCAGTAGAGTATTATGACATCTGATGGCATTACATTTAGCTCTGCAATAAATTTCTTGAACCAGAAGGCATCCTTTGCAGCTTCAGAGGTGGCGATATACTCAGCTTCCATTGTAGAATCAACAATGATCGGTTGTTTGGAACTCTTCCAATTTACAGAACCTCCATTGCACAAGAACACATATCCTGATGTAGACTTTCTATCATCAATATCAGTCATGAAGTCTGAATCTGTGTATCCTTCTACCTTTAACTCTGATGCTCCTTTAAAGATCAAGAACAAATCTTTAGTTCTTCTTAAGTACTTAAGAATGTTCTTCATAGCTGTCCAGTGCTCTTCGCTTGAATTCGACTAATATCTGCAAGTGACACTCACAGCAAGAGCTATATCAGATCGTGTACATAGCATGGCATACATGAGGCTTTCTATTGCCGAAGCATAAGGGATCTTGCTCATGCGTTGAATCTCTTCAGATGTGTTAGGGCACATCTTCTTGGAGAGATGAATCCCATACCTAAGGGGTAGAAGACCTCTTTTGGAGTTTTTCATGTTGAACCTCTTCAGCACCTCCTCTATGTACATTTTCTGTGATAGGCCAAGCATCCTTTTAGATCTATCTCTATAGATCTTAATCCCCAAAATATAAGATGCTTTGCCAAAGTTTTTCATGAAAAATTTTTTTGACAACCAGACCTTGACCAAGGTTAGTATGAAAATATCATTCCCAATTAGGAGGATGTTGTCCACGTACAATACGAGAAACATGACAGCACTTCCACTAACCTTCATGTAAACATATTGCTCCTCTTCGTTCTTGATGAAATCAAATGTTTTGATCGCATCATTGAAACGAGTGTTCCAACTCCGAAATGTTTGCTTTAGTCCAAAAATGGACCTTTGCAGCTTGCAGACCTTGTGATCTCTATCACTGGAAGTGAAACCCAAAGGCTGCTCCATATAAATATCTTCATCAAGATATCCATTTAGAAAAGCAGTTTTTACATCCATCTACATATTTTATAATCATGAAATGCTTGCAATGGCAAGTAATGTTCGAATGGATTTCAGCATGGCTATAGGTGAAAAGATCTCCTGATAGTCAATGACTTCGTGCTGACTATACCCTTTGCCACTAGCCTTGCCTTATAGGTCACTACCTTTCCATCCGAACCTATCTTCCTTTTGTAGATCCATTTATATCTAATAGGTACTATACCTTCTGGTAGATCCACTAAGGTCCAAACTTAGTTGGAATGCATGGAGTCTATCTCTAACTTCATAGCTTCTAGCCATTTCTCGAAATCGATGTCTAACATCACCTCGTTGTAGGTATTGAGATCCTGTACATGTTCCCTATCTCCCATGAGAAACATTTCTTCAGTATCCTCCATAAACATACCTAAGTATCTATCAGAAGGATGGAAGATCCTACTAGATCTACGAGGTGGAGAAGGTACCACATGTACTGGCTCTATATGAATAGGTTCTATAGGTTTCATGACTCATTGCTTCTCAGAGACTCTCTCTTCAAGCTCAATTTTCCTCCCACTGCCTCTATCAAGGATAAACTATTTTTCCAAGAAAATAGCATGTCGGCTCACAAAAATATTGTGATCCTCTGGGACGTAAAAATTGTATCCTAATGACTCTTTAGGATATCCTATAAAACAAGCACATATGGTCCTAGCCTCTAACTTGTCCGCCTGTAGTCGCTTGACGTGGGCCAAACATCCTCAAATCTTGAGATGACCAAGATTCGGCTTCTTACCATGCCATATCTCATACAGTGTGGTAAAAACGGATTTAGAGAAAACTCTATTCAATAAGTAAATCGCGGAAAGTAAGGCATCTTCCCAAAAAAATAAGGGTAAATCAGTGAAGCTGATCATGTACCGGACCATATTTACTAAAGTCTGATTCCTCCTCTCTGACACCCCGTTGAGTTGAGGTGTATCCGGAGGCATCCATTGTGAGACTATGCCATTTTTTTTGAGATAGTTTCAAAATTTCCCACTAAGATATTCCCCTCCTCGATCTGATCGAAGAGCCTTAAGGAGTTTTTCAGTTTGTTTTTCTACTTCGTTTCTGAACTCTTTAAACTTTTCAAAAGTTTCAGATTTGTATCTCATAAGATACACATACCCATATCGTAAAAAATTATCGATAAAGGTAATGAAGTATGAATAACGACCCCTAGCCAACACATCGAATGGGCCACACATATCAGTATGTACTAGGATAAGTATCTCAGTGGTCCTCTCCCCATATCCTACAAAGGGTAATCTGGCCATATTTTCTTGAAGGCAGAATTTACAAACTAGATATGACTCGGAAGTCAATGAGCCTAAAAGCCCATCTTTCTCCAATTTGTTCATTCTGTCCTCTCCAATATGGCCAAGTCTAAGGTGTCACAAATACTTCTGGTTCATCTCATCTCTAGATATTTTGAATCCTATGGCACTCACTACTTGCTCAGATACATTCACAGATATATCCATATATAAGTAATAGAGAATGTCAATCATAAAACCACGTGCAATCAATTTATTTCTGAAATAAATAGAACAACAGTCTTTGTCAAATGTAAAAATATGACTATCATGTGCTAAATACGAAACAGAAATCAAATTCCTGCTAGCAGCAGGTACATAATAACAATCTCTAAGCATCAAACTAAAATCAGATAGTAGTCGCAGAGGATAGGTGCCCACAGCCACAGCAGCAACTTTTGCTCCATTGCCAACTCGAAAAGTTACTGCACCTTTCGCTAGCCTTCTACTTTTCTTTAGACCCTGTATAGTAGTGCACAAGTGAGCACTAGAAACAAAATCTATAACCCAACTAGAAGTAGAAGAAACCGTAAGATTAGTTTCAATAACGAGCAAGTCTAACATACCTTCCGAAGGTGTGTCTGCCTTTTTGATCTTCAGGTTCTCGAGATATGAAGGATAGTTCCTCTTCAGTCGTCAATGTTGCAGTGGAAATATTTTTCTTTGTCATTAGCCTTTTTCTTTTGAACTTTCTTCTTTGGCTTTTTGTCTTTCTTCTGCTTCTTCGTAGACTTCTTTTTCTTTCAAGTAGACTTTCTCTCGAAAGTAGAAGCCAACTCAGCAGCAAGAACAGTGCCCTTTGAACCTTTCAAGGCCCCCTCAGCGGTTACCAACATATTCAATAGTTCAGTCTTAGTGCAATCAATGTTATTCATGTGGTAGTTTACTATAAACTGCCTAAATAAATCAGAAAGGGATTGTAGGATCAAATCTACTTGCAATTCCTTGTGCAAGGTTATACCGAACTTCTCAAGCTCCTCTAGATCCTTGATCATAGTTAGACCATGATCATGCACAGACTGCCCCTCGCACATCTTTGCCTTGAAGAGCCTCTTGGACACTTCAAAGCATACTGTGCGACTCTGTTCATTATACAACTCTTGCAGGTGTGCCAATATCTCCCTAACAGTCTTCATATTCTCATGTTAGAATTGAAGTTCATTGGGCATGGATGCCATGATGTAGCACTTGACCCTAATGTCATCATCCGTCCATTTTTTATTTGTTTCATGTGGATCATCAGTCGGATGTGTTGGTAATCAAGGAATATCGTTGTCGAGTACATAGCCTATTTTCTCGCAGCTCAGAACGATTTTCAAGTTTCTTAGTCAGTCTTTGTAATTGGTTCCGGTCAGTCGGCTGGTCTCAAGAATTCGGATCAAAGGATTCAAAGCTGACATTGTGATCTGTAGAGAGTAAAGATTCTAGTTAGATTTTTGTACTTAAACTCTATTTATTTTAGAAACTTTTAAAACAAATACACCTCCCACTATTTTTTCGAATCCCTCACATCCTCTGGTAGAGAAACGGAAAATCTAAGCGACTAGAATTTCTAGTAGATATTGCGGTCCCACCGATTTACATGCCACCTCACCTAACAGTTATTGGCGACACATAAATGGATGAGTGTACTACTCTTGTCAATGCTTCTCAAGCAAATTGCAGAACTACTTGGTCTCTAAGTCATGAAGATCTCACCTAACAGTTATTGGCCTCATTCCTTAGTTAAGTCAGACCTATCGTATAACCGCATAAATAAAGTCGTCATTGAGTCCTCACCTAATAATTATTGGCGCCCAACCCCATCTTTATCCCTACAACATCTCATGTCTATAGAGAGGTCCAGTCTCCTGATGCAACTTGCCCACTCTGTTCAGCCAAGACAAATCAACACCAGAAATATCTTAGCAACTCTACTACGGTGGAAGACCTATGGACTTAATATTGAGTAATCTAGTCTTAGTAATTGCAACCTTGAGCTCTTCATAGAAGGTAATCGATCAATTGGCCAGATAAGCAGGTGATAGGCTCCCCTTACTTAGAGAGTAAGGTTCTAATTAAATAACCACCTTTAATGCTTTCCTAGACATCAATTAGATAAATTAATCAAATATGGCTAGCTCAATGTCTAGTTCACTCTTGACTGATTGAGGAGGTTTTAATTTAGGTCTCTTTTATTTGACTATCTACATCTCATGCAAATAATTATCTATCCACTATGCATAAACATAAACATAAATAATAAGGCATAATCACAAAATAACTAGTGATGATCATGGATCCAGGATGGGGTCATAGTACAAGCACATGCACGTCAATTGATTAGATCGTCTTCAACTCTTGACTCGATATTGAGCACCCTAGGTCCAATTGCGATCAACTTCTTGATTCATCTTCAATCAACCCTTGAACTCGATCCGTGCAAGTCATGCTTGTAGAGGCATGCACCGATCAACCATTGACGTGCAAACACATCACAGATTACATCCCAGATAACTTTAAAAATAAAATAATAATTACAACCCTTTTTCATGAGACACATAGGTCTCTAATACATCAATTTAAGATGCACGCAGGCATCTGAAAATCTGATTTACATGCCATCACATAACATCACAGAACATCTCAAACATTGCAGAATATTTCAGCACAATTAAAGGGTCCATCCATGATCATCACCATACACGTCTTATGCATTAAATATAATTTATAGATCTGTACTTTAACTGATTATGTTATCTCATGAGTTGCTGATCATGCAAAATATGATTCTAAATATTTGTAATCATATTTACAAAATAATAGAATCAATAATCTAAGCGCATAAAAATTAGTATGCAAAAAAATCAGCAACCTGAAAATTCTGCATATAGAAAAATTCAGCAAGCATAATCTTTAAATTTTCAGATTTAATATGCCTTTAATGATTAATCCTAATCTTAATCTACGCAACCATGGCTCTGATACCATTGTTGGGATTCCTCACACGCCGTAGAAAAATCAGAACGCAGCGGAAGGACATAGGCGAGATTTTGTTCATCGCATGAACATATTTTAAAACCGATATTTGTAGATAGATTAGGATTAAAAACCTTTTATAAAATTAAGAAGATCAGATCTTCACCTTGTGTGGGTAGATGATTACCGCAAACTGATGATCATGGTATTTATTGAAGGTTCGCTTGAAGCCGCACATGCATCCAGCCTCTACGGATATCCACACGAGGTAGAGGACCAATCAAAGCTCTTGAATCTTCCCGGAGTGCTAGCTCTCTTGCAGAGATGTCTTTTAATGGCTGAAAAACTTTCTTTGAATCAACTCTTGATTGCTGTTGTCCGATTCCTGTTTACCTAAACATATGCTAAACAGATCGTTGTTAGAACCGACAAACAAAGTTTAAATTAATATTCCTCTTACCTGTTTTACTCGAAGAATAGTGGTCGTAAGAGTTCGATCCACAGGGAGGCGATTGGAGTTGCATAAAAATTAAAACATTCACTCAGATTCAAAATTAATTTTTGAATAACAAAAGAAAAATATTACGTCGGGGATGTTGAATGTTTTCTAATTGAAAATAAACAAAGGAAAGAAGAAAAACTTTGCAATTGAAATTAGATGCAGAGTAGGGGTCGATTTCTAAAGACAGACTATGAATTAAAATCGCCAGTTGAACAGCAAAGATTAATTTCAGAGTTATCTTAAAACTAAGAATTTCAGAATACATAAAATAAAGTGCAGAGATTAAACTAAACATAGGGCGCGGATTGCATAAAAGAAAATTAATAGATTGTATATTAAGCAAACATTAAACTGAACCTAGAACACAGATTTCATAAAAGAAAATTGCTTGATTTCATAAAAAGAAAACTAATTACAAAAATAAAAAGGAAGATTGGAAGCCTAATGCTTCTTTTCTTCTGCAAAGAACAAGAAAATAAGAAAAGAAAACAGAGCATGGCTCCCCCTCGGTGGAACTCACAAAACAAATAAAATAAAATACTCTTCTTTTTCTTTATTTCCTTCTTCTCGGAAAATAGAGGTTCCCCTGTTTTCTATTGAACCAGCCGACCACCTCCTCTGAATCTTGGCCCCAACCGAGAGCTCCCTCTCTTCTCCTCCCGTCCTCCTCTTATAGATCGCCAAAGACCTTGAAGCCAATGATGGATCCCGGGAGAGGAGGAGGGCGCGGTCTGCGGTCGTGTGCGGGATCACCTCTTCGAAACGGACGCGGGATCTTGGATGCATCACGGCAGAAGTAGAGGTGGAGGAGGCTGGATCGGCTTCGAAAGCTTTGGACGCGTGATTACTGGGTCGAGCGGAAGAAGATGAGATGCTGAAAATCCCCTGCTAATCCGCTGCTGTGGCCGGAAGAGGAGGATTTGCTGCTGCTACAACGCGGAGGAGGAGGACGCGGTGGATGCTGGGAATTCGGAATGGGCGCACGGCTGGGAATGGAAGGAAATGGACGCGGAGCTGATCACGGGATGCTTGCAGACGCAGATGAGGCGAATGGAAGAAGATGAGCTGAAGATGGAATTTCGATGCGGCTGGGTCGCTTATCATGGAAGGCTGGGATCTTTGGCTGGACGCGATGCTGGAATGGGGTGCTAATCCGGAACAGAGCTGGCTGCGATTCCTTGATGATGCATCGCGGGATCGACGGGAGGAGCCGATCATGCTTTGATGGGTGCTGGGACGTTGTGGGATCACTTGGAGGATGGACGGCCGTGATGCACTACGGGAGGAATCAGATCGTGGAAGGATTTGGCTGCGGCTAGAACGCGGGATGAGCTCCATTACGTGAAGATGCTGGCTTGACTTAAGCTCGAACATGTGTTTGCTCGAATCGGCCGGAAGGAACGGAGATGAGCTAGACATGGGGACTGCATGGCTTTAGTTGGGACCTTTATTGCATGAAGCTTGGAATGGACTGATATGCTGAGGCATGGCACGGCACGGGCTGTTGCTGGCTGGCACGCTGGGATGAGCTGAGCTCAAACCCAATGTTATTGGGTCTCTTGGATGACTTGCACTCAAACACAAATACAACGTTAATTAGTTAATTTTATCATTAATGATTAGCTATAATACTAATTAAGATGGTACGATAATTTTACTTTTGTGCTCTCATCACACCCTCCAACTAGCTTATTGCTAGTCTCTAGCAATTTAGTGTGAAAATGATAAAATGAGAGTGCAAAAGTTTTATTTTTATTTTTAGTTTTAATTATTATATATATATAAACTAAAATAAATACTCACTTTCGTAGAGCATTACGATTGCACTTAGCACGTGCAACAAGCCTTTAAACCTCTAGATTACCCTAGTGGACGAGTGTTGTCTCGTGAGGGTTTGCAGTGAAGTTACCCACAAACTTCAATCCCAAAATAAAATTTGTTTTATAAAATGAAAGTCTAATTTCAAGTACATAAATGATAAGAATTTCAAAAATACACAAGGTTTTAATTACTAAGTAGCCCAAATTCTAGGTTAGTATGCAATTTAAGTTGAAGTCATTAAGTTTTCCGTTAGGAAGTTTTAAGACTTATTTATACTTGAGTGCTTAATGAAGTCCAGACCATGCACAAGCTAAGGTTTTGGATCTCCAAAATATCGCTAATGCTAGTAGTTTCCAAGAATTGGTCGGACAAGACCTATTTGCTGATACAAAATTATCTTATCTGCAGAATTTCGAGAGCTATGGATGTTTACTTTAATACCTCATGGGCTTTATCTGTAATATTCTAGTTTACTCGAATTTTTACAATGACGGCTTTCACACTATTGTCTTTCTTAAGGTCAATATACATAATTTTTTTTTCAAGAAACATGATAATGTATATATTGTGCGCTTTTACTCCTGTGATGATTCCTCCATGAAGCAAGCAATTAGTCGACAATTCTCACACCAGTTGGCATGAGGTGTCGGGCATCAAGACTCCCCTACAGACCTATACTCGGGTTCCTCATCACAAGCCTGCTGACCTTTGACAATAGGTAGCCCTTTTCGATGTACCTGACTAAATCCACCATTTTTTTATTATTTTTTATTTTTTTTTATTATTTTTTTTTGTGAATCAGAAAAAGATGGTTCATCAGGATTCGAGGTTGCTACCATATTCTCAACACAATGTCGAACCTATACCTTAGAAATGCAGGTCAGATGTGTTGTGAAATTCAAAGCACTAATTAGCTTACAACTCACTAAAAGGAACTTAATAAAAAGAACTCACTTTGCACTACTTCCAACTAGTCATTGGGCTCTTAGATTTTATATACCTTGTGTGTTGTAAAGAAATTAGAATTTTTTTTAAAGTTTTTCTTATAAAATTTCAAATGCTTAAAAATATTCCCAAACCTAAATCTAACATTGTCCTCAATGTTAAAGAAAATTTAAAGCAGTAAGAGGACAGAGGAGAAGTTACCTGATATGGGTGGGTAAATTGACAATTGGGACAAAAACCCCCAAACCTGCATGTTCGTAATTTATTGAAAATTAATTTTTTTATATTTTTATAATATTTACATGTTGGGTTGCCTCCCAAGAGCGCTAAGTTTTATGTCTTCAGCCAGACAAAATGTAGATTCATTTTTTTTCAACCATTATCTAAGAATGGTTTTGGAAGAGCCCGAGGAAGAACAATCGGCTGATGACGATCTATGCTCATAAGGAGAACAGAATTAGGGGGCGCATGCTCGACCCCTTCCTCGGAATGGGCAAGGTAAGCCTCTAAAGGGTCCTTACTATAAGTTTGTAAGAAAGTCTTCTGAACCAGACTTTCAATCAAGTCAACTTTATTGATTTCTTCATCGCGTGGTGGTTGTTTACTTATATTGAAGACATTAAGCTCGACTTTCATGTTGCCAAAAGATAACTTCAGCATGCCATTTCGACAATTTATCACAGCATTTGCTGTGGCTAAGAAAGGTCTACCTAAAATTATAGGTGTGTGACTGTTTGGATGTATTATAGGTTCGGTCTCAAGGATAACGAAATCCGAAGATAGTAAAACTCGTTTACCTTCACTATTACATCCTCTACAATCTCCTTGGGATACTTCACCGTCCTATCTGCTAAGGAAAGGATAATATTTGTGGACTTTAATTCTTCCAAACCTAACTTTTGGTACACATAGTAGGGAAGTAGGTTCACACTGGCTCCTAAATCTAATAGGGCTCTCTGGATGATCGTCTCTCCTATTTTTATTTCAATGGTGGGGCAACCAGGATCTTTGAATTTCGGGGCAATCTGTTGTTGAATGAGAGATGAGGCTTGAAAAGAAAAAGCCGGTTTTTGCATGCATGTAATTTTAAAAAAATTTAAAAAAATGCAGTGGAAAGATAGAATTAAACTCTTTAATTCCAAGCATGCAAGGGAGATCATATCTCAAAAATAAATTACAGGAACGTTTAAACTATTTATGTAAAAATAACTATAAGCATGATTAATCATAGAATTAGAAAATCAGCAATCCTTGTTAAGTTCTAAACCTAACTAAGATAAAATAAATCTCATACCTTATGATGAAGAGGTTGGATTTGAAGATCTGAAAGTCGAGCCTCATAGCCACACATGTGTCTGGCCCCTACGGATGATCCACGCAAAGCTCCGGGTTGATCTGATCCCGCAGAAGTGCTAGCTTGCGCGGAACCCTACTGTGGCTGATTTTGTTCTTCCTAAAATCGATCAACCTTTGATTGATCTTATGAGATGAAGGAAGAAGATGAAGAAGGAGAAGAGGAGAAGTAATGAAGTGACCCTTTTTTGAATTTTTCAAAACTCTAAGTTCATAAAAAAAATCATAATCACTAAACCCTTGGCGTGGAGAGGAAGAGGAGAGAATTAATTCATAATGTCTCTCTTGCTACCCTTTTATAGATTGGGTTTAGGGCTTCTCCTAATCTTATTAGGAGTATGGGACTATAACCCACCATTAGATTAATACCAAGAGTCCAATCCTTGTGCTCATAGATGCATGACATGTGTCCACTTAATCAATTGATTAATTTCCTAATCATATTAGGATTCCTAATCTCATTAGGAGAATTAATTGATTTGGGAGCATGCATCCTACGACGCCATGTGGACATGACTTAAGTCATATTCCGCATAGTGTGAACATGACTTAAGTCATATTCATCCTACGACGACATGTGGTCTTTAAAATCCGCACAAACCTTGGTTTAATCAAATTGACCCAATCACGAACCCAAATTAATTTGGATCGAACACAATTTGATTTGGCTCATTAAATCAGCCCAATTACAATCCAATTGCAATTAATTCCACTTAATTCTTCATAATAATGACTCTTAATTGACTAGAGTCAATTCCAATCCAATTGGGTCAAGTCCGATCAATTAGATTCTGCCCAATCGGCTCGGGTCGAACCCGATCGAATTAAGTCAAACCCTAATTTAGCCCAAATTGAATCTAATTCAATTTGGCCTAATTAAAGTCCAATAATTCAATCAAATTGAATTTATTAGTAATCCAATTACTAATTAACCCTCCATTAATTCAATAATTATTTTAATGCAACTTTTGCTTAGGATAATTTGTCAATCGAATTGACCAAATTACCCCTAAATTATTCTTAATCATCAATTAGCCATTTGATCAACCTAGAAACTTTTATGCGTGTAACCTCATAGGTTCGAACCTAAGCCGGTAGCACAAGAACAACTTCTTGTACTAATCGAAATGACCATCTAGCAATGGTACCTGACGTCCGGATAGGCTGAATGATCGCAAAGCAACATTCAAGAACCCTTGGATTATGGTTACCGTATAATTTATCCCTATGACTCCTAATACCAGGATGACTTCAGAGTTCTATCAACTCTATAATAAGTGCATCCATGATGTGATTCAACTTTAGAAATCCTGTGACTTCTCACAAGAATTACCCTGGCCAAGGTTTTGGCATTATCTCCTGTTTCCAGGAGGGGTCAATTCCATCTTGACTCAAAACTGACTACGCAAGTACTTGACTATACCCAGTGACCTTCCGTCACTGAATTAGAAATTCAGGTAGTTCGGTACCAAAGTACAGTGAGTTGTTTGCTAGTCACAGGTTGCGATCTCAGGTCAGAGGGCCAAACTTATACCCATATCCACTTGGAACATCTCTTGACAGTAGAGCGTTCCGGAATTGGTCACGCTCAGTGAAATGTACTCCTACACTTCACTTGTGTAACATATCAGTGTCTCCACACTTCTTAGTTAAGAGGACAACCAACGTCTATGTCACACAACGACCTAATCTCGATAATGTTGTCGTCCTAGTAACAGCATATCATTTGATCGCGAACAGTTTTAAGGACTTGAAGATAAATCCTTCTTTATCATAAAAAAGTCCTATGGACTTCATCATACAAGAGTTCATTTGAAGATGTACAATGAAATGATGAACAATGTCAAATAATATTTTATTAATTTGTCAATTCATTTACAAAATTTAATCATCAGCGCACTGACGATTGACTCTTAGGATACAATTTCCAACAAGGCTTGTGCAGCCATAACAGCTTACCTAGGAATGCTGGTTTTTCTTTTGACCGTGGTGAGGTCTTTCAAGAATTTTGTATAGGAGAGAATTTGTTGTATGGCATCGAGAAAAGGTATATTTATTTGAACAGTTTTAAAGACTTCTATGATTTCATCATACTGAGATTTTTTCTTCGAATCTTGTAGTCTACTAGGAAAGGGAGCCTTGGGTGTGTATGTCTTTATTGGTTTCTCCTCTATTCCTTGTGTTCCCTGTTCTTGTGCCTTTTTCTGAGTAGGGTTGGTTCATGCTTTTCTTCTTTTTCTTGTACAGGAAGTTGGACCTTGTTGTCCACTTGCTTGCCAGACCGTAAAGTGATTGCCTGGACTTTATGGGTTGAGTTTTCATTTGAATCAATCTGAAACTGGCCTCTTGGCCCTTGATTCTGTTGCCTACTAGGGTTAGGCACTGGCTGACTAGGTAATTCACCTCTCTTCCTATCCCCTAAAAAGTTAGCTATTTGGCTCAGACTAACCTCAAGTTTTGCAATCGCTTGCGCATGGAATTGGTTAGTCTGGGCTTGGGCTTTATTAGTCTGTTGTTGTTGCTTGATAAAATCTTGTTGTTGTTTCTTCATTAGCCATCATGGTTTCTAATGGTGAAGGTTGCTATGGGATAGGGGCATTATAAGGAGGTACAGATGGAACCAAAGGTTGGTTCATTTGTGATGGACCTATCCTGCGGAAGTTGTTCTGAAAATCTGGTGGACCATCTTGATGCTGAATAGGTTCATTTTGCTTGTATGAGAAATTTGGGTGGAACCTATTATCAGGGTTGTAGACTGGGCTGAATGAATTGGGAGTGGGCTTCTTGAAGGCACTATATAAATTTAAAGCAGTTGCCTGCTCAGCCTTAATGTTGGGTAAACTAGGACAACACTCCACTAGATGCTCAGAATTGTTACACAAGATATATAAGCCCTGTGGCTCGTGTTCCACTTTCATGATGGGATTTGACTCTTTGTATGAACTCGAACTAGTGGAAACAGTGAAAGCATCAAACTTTTTACTTAAATTGTTCATCCCATTCACCAGATTGGACATGACATTTTTGAGTTCTGGATTTGTTTTTATTCCGTAGGTACTTGGTTCTCTAGACCCAAACTCATCTCTATTTATTTCTTCACTATAGCTACTCCAATTTTGGGCGTTCTCGGTTAAGTCAACAAGAAATTCATAGGCTTGATCCGGAGTTTGGTTCATGAACCTACCCTTGTGCATGGACTCGATTATGTTTCTATGTGCCGAAGGTAGTCCTTTATAAAAGAAGTGGACCAGATCAGCCTTATCAAGCCCATGGTGTGGGCATTTGACCAACAGATCATGGAATCTTTTTCATAGTTGGGAAAATTCCTCTTCAGATTTTTTTCTAAAAGTTCTTATGGCATCCTTAATTTTTTCTGTTTTAATCATGGGATAGAACTTAGCCATGAACTTCCTAGATAGTTGTTCCCATGATGTGATGGAATTTGAAGCAAGAGAATACAGCCATGCAGCAACACGATCCTCTAAAGTCATGGGAAACAACCTTAATTTAATACCCTCTTCATCTAAGTTTTGATTTCTAAATATTTGACAGATTGTCAAAAATTTGTTTAGATGAATATACGGTTGTTCACTCTCAAACCCATGAAATTTGGGTAACATGTTCATTGTTGCAGCCCGAATCTCGAATTGGGATGTGTTATTTATTAGCAACAGTATACCTGTAGGTGGACTAGCGGATACAGGAGCGAATAATTCATTCAGGGTTATAATATGATCACCCATTGTAGAGATTGGTGGTTGATCAATAATTCGTCGGATGTGACGATAATTTTTTCCAATCTCTGGGTTAAATGGTGTTAACTTACCCCTTAATGATCTTCTACCATGCATACATTATCCACAACTAATTAGACTCGACTCCTAAATGAAATCCTAAAAGAAAAGAAGAAGGGCTAGACCAAGATGACCACAATCAACACCACACAATGGATTGGCTCTTTAATCTTGAGGTTAAAGAAGGTTTAGTAGCTTTTAATCTAGTTGCACAGAGATTTATCAGGTTAAAAAGTTTCTGAAATTCTCTTCTAGATTAGACAGCTCCTAATCTTCCTTTCAAATTAAGCTTGAGCTTACCAGTTAAGCGATCCAGTAACCAGTGACCAGAAAAGTCCCGGAGTGTGTGGTGGTGCCAGAAGGGATACACCAGTACCACAATATCCGTAACAGTTCTCACTGTCGTAAAACTTTTCTAGACATCACCAATTACTAAATTCTCACTGGAGTGGCTTTCAACCGCTTCTTTTCAAGAGTCTAATTGAGCTCGAAAATCCTAAGGCCAACATCTAATTGATTTTAATTTAATTTGGCTTAGGATATATATGCAAGGTGGTGATTTTTGGGCTAAGGACAGATAATGACTTTCTGACCTTATCTTTTTAATAGATTTTGCCCTTAAATCATTTTATGCAAATGCTTAATACTAAATGCAGCAAATATTCAATGGTTTTTTAAAATTTATGGAATGTCATTAGGTTGTACTGATTAAATGAGCAAGCAAAAAAAATTCTTTTTTTTTTATTTTTATATTTATTTTTCTTTAATTTTTTTTAAAATTTTATATTTTTTTAAAAAAATTATATAGGAATAACTTGAATGTAAACTAAAAACTAATCCTTATGCGTCAGTCAATCTCCGAAAATTAATAGATTGTATATTAAGCAAACACTAAACTGAACCTAGAACACGGATTTCATAAAAGAAAATTGCTTGATTTCATAAAAAGAAAACTAATTACAAAAATAAAAAGGAAGATTGGAAGCCTAATGCTTCTTTTCTTCTGCAAAGAACAAGAAAATATGAAAAGAAAACAGAGCATGGCTCCCCCTCGGTGGAACTCCCAAAATAAATAAAATAAAATACTCTTTTTTTTCTTTATTTCCTTCTTCTCGGAAAACAGAGGTTCCTCCATTTTCTATTGAACCAGCCGACCACCTCCTCTGAATCTTGGCCCCAACCGAGAGCTCCCTCTCTTCTCCTCCCGTCCTCCTCTTATAGATCGCCGAAGACCTTGAAGCCAGCGATGGATCCCGGGAGAGGAGGAGGGTGCAGTCTGCGGTCGTGTGCGGGATCACCTCTTCGAAACGGACGCGGGATTTCGGATGCATCACGGCGGAAGCAGAGGCGGAGGAGGCGGGATCGGCTCCGGAAGCTTTGGACGCGTGATTACTGGGTCGAGCGGAAGAAGATGAGATGCTGAAAATCCCCTGCTAATCCGCTGCTGTGGCCGGAAGAGGAGGATTTGCTGCTGCTACAACGCGGAGGAGGAGGACGCGGTGGATGCTGGGAATTCGGAATGGGCGCACGGCTGGGAATGGAAGGAAATGGACGCAGAGCTGATCACGGGATGCTTGCAGACGCAGATGAGGCGAATGGAAGAAGATGAGCTGAAGATGGAATTTCGATGCGGCTGGGTCGCTTATCATGGAAGGCTGGGATCTTTGGCTGGACGCGATGCTGGAATGGGGTGCTAATCCGGAACAAAGCTGGCTGCGATTCCTTGATGATGGATCGCGGGATCGACAGGAGGAGCTGATCATGCTTTGATGGGCGCTGGGACGTTGCGGGATCACTTGGAGGATGGACGGTCGTGATGCACTGCGGGAGGAATCAGATCGCGGAAGGATTTGGCTGCGGCTGGAACGCGGGATGAGCTCCATTACGTGAAGATGCTGGCTTGACTTGAGCTCGAACATGTGTTTGCTCGAATCCGCCGGAAGGAACAGAGACGAGCTGGACATGGGGACTGCATGGCTTCGGTTGGGACCTTTATCGCGTGAAGCTTGAAATGGGCTGATATGCTGAGGCATGGCACGGCACGGGCTGTTGCTGGCTGGCACGCTAGGATGAGCTGAGCTCAAACCCAATGTTATTGGGTCTCTTAGATTACTTGCACTCAAACACAAATACAATGTTAATTAGTTAATTTTATTATTAATGATTAGCTATAATACTAATTAAGATGGTACGACGATTGCACTTTTGTGCTCTCATCAATTGCCTTAGGAAGGAGGAAGAAGAAGGATGGATCAAGGAAGAAAAACAAAGCCTTTGCAGCCTTTCTTTTTCCTTTGATTTCGAACCAAAGAAGAGAAGGGAGGAGGGCGGCCTAGCCTTTCTTTTCTTTTCCCTTTGCTTGCAGCTGAAGACCAAGGGAGAAGAGGGTGGCTCACGGCTGAAAAAGGAGGAGAGGGACAAATAGGGTGCCGTACCGTCTTATACCCTTTTAAAGGCATATGAAGCTCCTACTTTTTAGGAGCTTCATGTTTATCCTTTTTAGGAGCCAAGAGGAGGGGTGTACGCCCCTCTTCTTTTATTCTTGAGTTCGGCCAAGGTACGCCCCTCCCTCCTCATCCTCCATCATGCATTCCCCACTTGATCTAATCAAGTGGGGCATGGGGCCTAATGCTAGGTGGTCCAATCCTCTTCCAAAGAGGATTAGGTGCACCCATTTACTTTCCATTCAAATTCTAATCTAATTAGAATTCAATTGAACCATATCTCAATTGAACTTTTCAATTCTAATCCAATTAGGAGTCATTAGATTAAAATTAATTAGGACTTAAGAATTTCTAATCTAATTAGAACTTATTTGATTTTAGTCCTAGTCTAATTAGGACTTTAGAAATCCTACTCCAAGTAGGACTTTAATTTAATTTGAAGTCCTAATCTAATTAGGTCTCATATTTAATATGATCAAGTCCAATTAATTAAATCTAATTGATTCAATTAAATTGCAATTCAATTGCAAGTATTCCTTCTTTAACTCACTAACTCTTAGTGGGTTACACCAATTATCAATCAAATTGATAATCATGAATTATTTGTGATTCCAAATCACAATTCAACCATCGGATCGGTCAATACCTCTAATGTGTGTGACCCCATAGGTTTTATTCTGTTTGGTAGTGAGATATATTGCGATCTTTATCCCAATATCATTGAAAACTTCTTTCAATGGGTTGAAACAATTCCAACTCAACTCATTAGAGATCATCGATCATCAAGATGGTCCATGTGAGTCTCACCATCCACCAGTGACACCTAGTAGCATAAATGGCAACCCAGCAGACTGGAATGATGAACCTCTAGGTGCAGTTATCGTATGATATAGTCCTTCTATCATGGATCCCTATAGGATGGAGGTCATGGATAACTCGTCAAACCTCATCGTCTGTCATATGTCTAGATTTATTCAACTTAAGTTCGAAAGTGAAAAACTTTTTCTCCACTGTGCATAGCGCCCATCCAAGATCTTACGAACTCAGTCTTATAAATCACATAGAATCACTTCTTATCTACCAAGGTCGATAGATTCCATGTAGGTGCATACCCAACTTCTACAGTGAGCCTACTGCAGCTAATCTATACCACAAGAACTCATATGGCTAGAGACCATGTATCTGTGTAGTCAAACTATAGCAACCTCACTATAAATAGCCGAAGCATCGTAGGTCAAAGGACCAGTTACACTACTGCAATATCAAGTAAGTCACTGACAAGTGGATAGACATCTAAGTGACTTCTTGTCTTGGTCATGCTCAGTACCCTTGTTCTCTAACAAGCACCTATACTATCACTTCAGTATCCCTGCATTGTGGATTCAAGACTCGTCCATCCATAAGGAAAGCAATCTGTACACGGATCTCATCGGATCGATCACTATCCTCGTGATGATCCATCGATCAGGAGCATTTAGAAACTAATCACCAATGACATATGGCTCAAATTCTCAACTCTTGAGAATATACATCATCATCTTATTAATTCCTTTGATGATTCATAGATACATACATAATATGAATGAAAAAGATGCTCATTTATTTATTCAATAATAATAAAGTCAAGTACAAAACTATGTTTCAGAATTAATAATATATCAGCCAGATTGGCTTCTAGGGCATAAATCTAACATGATCATGGTGGTTATGTGATGTCGGAGCCTCATTTTCATGCTAAGTTGGCTTCCTTTAATCTTGGCATTTTTATTCACAGTTTCTCTTTCCAGAATGCACTGCACGACCCTTAGCCGATCTTCAACCTTGTCCACTAGCTAGATCACCATGGTTGGGCATCTGAAAGATTCGCCCAAGAACAAAATCATTCAACTCAATGATAATACTTCTAACGATAGAAAAGACACTTCTCAAACCAAATCTGAGATTTTGGTAGAATTCTTAAACAAGATCTGGGTAGATGGGTCCCTTGAGCCTACAAAAATGCTCCCATCCTTGACTTTTGATGAGCTCTCCGATTTTGAAGCCTTCGCTATTCAGAAACTGAAAGTCAATTTTCCTTACAGATATAATCTTTCGAGTGGAGAGGGGTGCTAGGCTTGGAATCCTTGCAGAAAAAGCTAAAATAGGAAGAATAGAAGAGTGATCCTCTAACGGGTGCTCAAACTGAGATTTTTTCTTTACAACTTTTCTCCATTCACCTTCAGGTCTATTTCTTCTTTGAGGAAACATCTTTCTTGGGAATATAGAGGAATAAGGGGCAAGATGCAAGGGTGGAGGCACAAAAGCAAGGAAATCTAAGAGGAGATGGATCATATTTGCTCAATAAATAATAGAGAAGAATAGGGATTTTGAAGTGATGAAGAGGAAAAAGGGTAAGATCAGCTTCGATTAAAGAGAACAGGCCTTCCAAGTGTCGACCTGGGAGGTCAACCACCTTTTTAGAGTCGGGTCATCATTAAGCACGAGTCAGCTCCTCAATAACTAGTAGAGCTTTGAGTTACTATTTGAGGCGACTCAAAGCTCTCCCTTACTCCTAGGGGTCGGCTCCTCATAATTTTAAGTCAACTCCTTGATTAAGAGCCGACTCACATAGAAAAAAGGTACAAGATTTTCAATGAGAGGTAATTGAAATAGAATTTGATTCAAGGGGATAGTCAAGAATTCAACATAAAGGATTTAATAGAAGGGATTACAAATTCCCAAAAAGATTTGATCACACAGAATTTGTTTTCATTTAGGGGTTTTGTAAAGATATCAACCAATTGATTTTCAAAGCACATAAATTCAATTATAAAATCATTATTTTATATGAAGTCTCTTACGAAAGGATGTCTTATTTTAATGTGCTTAGTTCTTAGGTATTGTTTTGGATACCATATGCTTATGTTTTGCATCATATCTAAGTGTTCTTTCAACTGCATTTAAATGTGATTCTTTAGGATTAAACTGAAGTTTAGCATATAAGCAAACATTGAATATGATATCAAATTTACTAGTAGTTAAAAATTCTAGCATGCCACAATAAAGTTCTAAGTCAATGCTTTTGTCATACTCATCTAATTTACAAGAGAGGCTTAAAGGAGTACCGAAATATTTTGCATTTTCTATGCCATGTTTTTATAAGATTTCTCCTGTATGCTTTCTTTGGTTGATGAAGATCTCATCTATTGTTTGCTTGATTCAAATATTGAGAAATAATATAAGTTCACCTATCGCGCTCGTCTTGAATTCTCACGGTACGAGCTTGGTAGAATATTTGACATGAAACTTCATAAGAATCACTTCATTTAATATTATCAATATAGATGTGCATAGTTAATAATACTCTCTTCTCATGAACAAGGTTTCAACAATATTTCCTCTTAAAAGATTATTATTTAACAAGAATTTGCTTAATCTTTCATATTAATCTTTAGGAGCTTACATTAAACCATACAAAGTCTTGTTTAGTACATGATTGGGAGATTTATGTTTTTCAATTTCCACATCATTCATAAAGACATTTTTGACAATCAATGACACACTTTAAATCTCATATAGCAAGAAAATGCAAGTAATAATTAGGTATCTTCTAATCCTGCTACAGGTGCAAAAGTTCTTATCAAAAATAATGTATTTTTTCTAGTTAAGTCTTTTAACAACCAAACTAGCTTTGTCTCATATTGTATTTTCATCTTTATTTGGTTTATTTTTGTAACCCATTTAGTTCCTAATATTGGACAGTTCTTGGGTCACTTGCAACTTCTTATACAAATATTATTTCTTTCAAATTAGTTCAGTTCTTATAGCATTTAAACCAATTATGATTTTATTTAGTTTCTTTAATTGATTCAGGTTCTATTGGGGAAACAAAAGCTAAATTATTGCATATATGTCTAATAGATGATCTAGTTTTTACCCCATGCGAAGGATCACCAATAATTAAATCTCTAGGGTGATTGTGAACATACCTCCATTCTCTAGGTAAGTCATGTTTATCTTGAGATTGCTGTTGTGGTTGATTCTCTTCTTCATTACCTTTTTCATCATGGTCCTTTGCATTTTGTGTAGATGTGTCCTTCAAGGTGAGATCCTTTATTTCTTTGCTCAAAGAACCTACATCATCATCAAAGTCCTTTTTCTTTCTTGAAGGAAGATCATTAGTTTCATCAAATATGACATGAATGAACTCTTCTACAACTGAGGTTCTTTTGTTGAACACTCTATATGTTTTGCTGGATGAAGAGTATCCAAGAAAGATGCTTTCATCATATTTGGCATCAAATTTACCTAAACTATCTTTTCCATTGTTAAACACAAAGCATTTACACTCAAAAATATAAAAAATATTCAATTTTAGGTTTTTTATTTTTTGAAAATTAAAAGGGTGTTTTCTTCAAAATAGGTCTTATAGAAATTTTGTTTAAAATGTGACAAGTTGTATTGATTGCCTGAACCCAAAAGTATTTTGGTAGAAGGCTTTCACACGGCATAGTCCTAGCCATCTCTTCAAGGGCTTTTTTTTTCTTTCAACTACTCCATTTTATTGAGGTATTCTAGGTGAAAAAAATTATATTCAATTTCATTTTCATTGCAAAACTTTTTAAATTCATGTTTTTTAAATTCAGTACTATGATCACTTCTTACTTTGAGAACATGTAAATCTTTTTCATTTGAAACTCTTTAATATAGTTATGAGAATTCAGAAAATACTTTATTTTTGTGCACAAGAAATAGTACCCATATAAACCTAAAAAAGTCATCAATAATAACAAAGCCAAAATGCTTGCAACCAAGACTTGAAGTCCTTATTTAACCAAATAAATCCATATGCAATAATTTTAATGGCCAAGAGGTTGAAACTATATTTTTGGATTTAAAAGAAGATCTAGTCTATTTTTTTAGTTGGCATGCATTATAGATTTATCTCTTTCAAAACTTAATTTAGGTAGTCCTATAACTAGATCTTTTTTAACTAGTTTTAAAATTAAATCTATGCTAGCATGTAATAATCTACGATGCCATAACCAGCTAGTCTCACTGATCTTGGCATTCATGGCTACAAAGCATTGCATATTTTTCACGGATATGGTCAAGATTGACCAAGTATACATTAACATGCCTATGCCTGCCTATGTCCTGTAAACTTAATGCCATTATCAATGGGATTAGATACAAAGCATATAGATGATTCAAAAAATTACTTTAAAGCCTTTATCACATAGTTGGCTAATACTTAACAGGTTATTCTTTAAACCGTCTACCAACAAAATATTTTCAATAAATAAGGAGGGTGTGATACAAATTTTACCAACTCCAATAATCTTTCCTTTGTCGTCGTCTCCAAAGATAACGATCTCTCCTTTTCTTTCAAAAGAGATGAATTGAGACTTATCTCCTGTCATATGTTTAGAGCACCCACTATCCAAGTGCCAGTTACTGTTTGCTTTGTGGGTAGCTAGACACATCTACAACACAGAATTTAAGCTTTTATTTTAAGTACCCAAGCTCTCTTAGGTCTTTGAAGGTTAGCAATAATAGTTTCTTTTGGAATCCAAATTTTCTTAATACCAACTTTACCATTTAAGTAATTTCTTTTGTAACTGCAAAAGTTCTTATGTCTAGTTTTTTCATAGTTAGAATATGTCATCTTCTTTTTTTGATTATTTGGAGATTTGATAAGCATTTTTTTAAAAAAATTCTGTTTTAACAGAGGATTATAGCCAAGTCATGCTTTGTCAAATATAGCTTGTTGACTATTCAAAATCATGTTTAGTTGTTTTTTGAACTTAAGGTAAATTTATCTATGATTGGTTTTAACTTATTTACTTCTTCTCTTAACTTCTGATTCTGTTCTAGCAATGTTTGTTTAGCTTTTAATGTATTTTTATTTTCATTCATGAGAAATTGATTTTCTAGTTTGAGTTCTCTATTCCTATGGGTGAGTTTTTTAAATTCATCTGATAAATTATAAAAAGCTTTTTGTAGTTCATCAAATGTGAAATCATTCAAAGTTTCAGAACTCACCACATCCTTATGAACCATGAGGCATAAGTTTACAACTGCTTGAGTTTATTCCTCTTCTTTACTCGATTCATCGCTATCACTCCATGTGGCAACCTTTGCCTTCTTCTTTGACCTCTTTTGGGCTTTCTTCAACAGTGGGCAGTCCGTTCTATAGTGGTTAGATTTTTTGCATTCATAGCATATTAGTGGCTACACTTTTTTCTTATCTTTGCCCAACACCTTTAGCAAAAGGTCTCTTTTCTTGCCATTTTTTTCTTATAAATCATTTTCTTATCCCCTTTTGTGTTGCCAGATTCCTCACTCTTATCTTCTTCTTGAGCATTTAACTTGAGAGCGATGGTTCTTTTTCTCTTTGATTCATCCTCTTCCTGGTTCTGCTTTATGGATAGTTTGTGTGTCATCAGTGAACTCAATAGCTCTTACAAAGGAACGACGTTGAGGTCCTTTGCTTCTTAGATGGCAGTGACCTTAGCTTCTCACGTTCTCAATAATGACCTAAGAATCTTTCTCGCCAGATCACTGTTTGTAAATAATTTTTCAAGACATTTAAGACCATTAATAATATTAGTAATATGAATAAACATATAAGATATAGACTCACTAGGCTTCATTCTAAATAGTTCATAATTATGAACAAGCATATTAATTTTAAATTTTTTAACCTAGTTAGTGCCTTCGTGAGTTACCTCTAGCCTATTCCAGATTTCTTTAGCAAAAGAGCAAGTAGATATTCTATTAAATTCATTAGTATCTAAAAATAGTATAAAACATTCATGGATTTAACATTCAGTTGAGCCATTTTCTTATCAAATTCATCTCATCTTTTTTTTAGATTTAGAAAGAGACACACCATCAATAATTTTTGTGGGTGTGTAAGGACCATTTGTTATGACATTTCCCATGTCATAGTCAAGTACTTAAACAAGTATGTGCATGTGTGCTTTCCAAAATGTGTAGTTTGTTTCAACAAATAGAGATGGTCTATTTGTGAATTGTCTCTCAGCTAGAGAGGTACCAATAGGGGCTACCATATATCTCTAACTCTTACGATTACGTCAATGAGCAGCTTGAGTATCAGGGGTTCGATACCACTTGTTGCCAAGCTATGCAACCCAAGAAGAAGGATAAACTAGATTTTTCAAAAATATTAACTGATAATGCATTGGAATAAAATGTTAAATAGATAATTATTCAACTCAGTAAGTAACCACTAAGTAAATATGCGAGAAAGTAAAGAAAGGAAAACAACAAGACGAATACAAAAAAATTATAGTAGTTCGGTGCCAAGCCTATACCTTCATTCACTCTCCAGGACCTCTTGAGAATTTTACTATAATTTATATCTCAGATTACAGTCTAGTTTTTCGGATTTATAACCAAATCTAGTTAATTTTTTTAGATCAATCAACCAAAACCATCATCGATTATTTTTCGAGTTCATAATCAACCTAGTTTATTTTTTAGGCCAACCAACCAAAATCTACCCCGAGCCTATTGTTGGGAATTGTATCCTAAATGTCAATCATCAGCATGTTGATAATTAAATTTTGTAAATGAATTGATAAATCAATAAAATATTTTTTGGCATTATTCATCATTTTACATCTTCAAATGAACTCTTATATGATGAAGTCCTTAGGACTTATTAATGATAAAGGAGGATTTATCTTCGAGTCCTTAAACTAGTTCGCGACCAAATGATATGTTGTTACAAGGACGACAGTATTATCGAGATTAGGTCATTGTGTGATATATACGTTGGTTGTCCTCTTAACCAAGGAGTGTGGAGACACTAGTATGCCACACAGGTGAAGTGTTGGAGTACATTTCACTGAACGTGACCAATTTCGGAATACTCTACTGTCAAGAGATGTTCCGAGTGGATATGGGTATAAGTTTGACCCTCTGACCTGAGACTGCAATCTCTGACTAGCATGCAACTCATTGTACTTTGGTACCGAACTACCTGAATTTCTAATTCAGTAACGGAAGGTCATTGGGTGCAGTCAAGTACTTGCGTAGTCAGTTATGAGTCGAGATGGAATTGACCCTCCTGGAAACAGAAGATAATGTATTGTGATTAATTTAGCAAAACCTTGGCCAGAATAATCCCAGTGAGGAGTCACGGGATATCTAAAGTTAATCACATAATGGATGTACTAATTATAGGGTTAACAATGAGCTCTAAGTCATTCTGGCATTAGGAGTCAAAGGGATTGAATTATACAGTAACTATAGTTCAGGGTTCCAAAATATTTGCTTTGCATATATTCGGCCTATTCGTACGTCGGATACCATTGCTAGATGGTCACATTGATTAGTGTAGGAAGTCGTTCCTATACTACCGGCTTAGGTTCGAACCTATGAGGTCACACGCATAGAAGATTCCTGATTGATCAAGAAGGCTGATGAATGATTAAGAATCAATCAGGGATAATTTGGTCAATTCGATTGGTAAATTATCTTATAAAATAATTAAAGTAATTATCGAAGGATTAATTAGTAATTAGATTGCTAATGAACTCAATTGGATTGAGTAATTAGACTAAGGATGAGCCAAATTGAATTAGATTCAATTCTGAGCTCAATCAGAATTTTTGACCTGATTGGATTAGGTCTTAATCAAGAGGACTTAGGTTGACCAAACTAAATTAGATTAAATTTGTGCTTAATTAGGGATTGACCTAATTGGATTAGGTTCAACCCATGGTAATTGGATCATTCCAATTGTTAGGATTTAATTAAATTAAATGTGTTTGATCTGAAACTGTTCGGATCTTGAAATCCACTTGTCACATATCCATGCATGGCACCATAAATTGATTTTTAATATGATTCAAAATTAATTTAATTTATTTAATGGTGCCATGGGACACTTGGCAACATCAGGGATCTCTTTTATCATCAGATGGGGTGACATGGAGAGATAAATTCATGAAAAAAATTGGATAAGATCAAATTCTTTCTCTTCATGGCACATGTCATCCTTATCTTTATCTCACTTCTAATTAAGGTTGAATTTCGAATTTAATCACCACAAAATCACCACGTGACCCTCTAATCTGATTGTGGGCATGGGAATTTCGAAATGGAGTGAGGGAATGGGCGACATGATGAAGGGCTTGGATGTGATCAATCCTTCATCATGTGATAGCGCATGAAGCTATATTTGAATTTTGAATTCAAAATATAACTTAACTCTACAAAATCTTGATTGTTGGCGTGTGAAGAGGAGTAGAGTTAGAGTATAAGAGGGGGTTATCAGATGGTGGTCGAATTCAAGGAAAAAAGAGAGAAAAAGGAAAAAGGAGAAAAGAAAAAAGAAAGAAAAAAGAAACTAGTTCATCATCCAACTTGCCATTTGATCTTCCACTAAGTCCTTCACGCCATTAGTATTAGGGGTCCCTGATAAGAGTCTTTAGATCAGATCTAAGTCCTCTTCAATCTCTCTAAACCTTTCCTCCAAGTTCTTCCAAAAAGGCGGATCAAAAGTTGATAGCGTTGGGAAGATCAAATTTCAGCCTCAAGAAATTCTGCGCAAGCTAGCACTTCCGCAAGATTGGATCTCTTCAGGAACTTCGCATGTACTTCTCGTAGAGGCCATTAGTGTGAGTGGCTGCAAAGTCAAGGATCAGATCCACAAGTTTCATCCATCATAAAAAGCATTAATCTAGCATTAATCATTCATTATGGTGTCAAGATCTAGGTCTCATTCTCCGAGATTTTACCCTCTTTTGGGGCTTCTCACAGAGATATCTCCAGAATCCATTCGATGGATATTCGGAGATTAATTGGAATAGAGTTCTTAAGTTTCAAATCTGATAGTTAATCATGCATAAAAGTTTAAGCATAATTGTTTAAATTATTCCGGCATAATCCTATGTGTTCTTACAGTGCTGATTTCTAGATTTGATCTTGTAAGCATGCATGAATTAAAATTGTTTGATTCGATTTTTTTGCTGTATTTTTGAAACTTAAAAGAACTACGTATGGCTTAATCCCCCTTATGAAAGGGTACATAGGCAACCCAATCAGGTTCAGCCATGGTTTTAAAAAATAATAATAATTTAGCATGCTTAATACCGAAGAACCTAGGAATCACTTTCACCTATCCCATGCTCAACACAATCTAATTACAGATTTGGACAGACTTTTCTTCATGTTTCAATCTCTAAAACTTGTTACAGCAATAGATAGAAAGAATTAATTGTTGTTACAAAGAAAACAACTCCTAAATGCAAAAATAATAAATGGAGCTACATTCTGTTGGTTGACTTGATGGATCTTGAAGGCGCTTCACCAACTTTCTAATTTTGAAGATGTAATCTTACCTCACAATGAAAGCTCTTAAAATGATATCTTCTTTGAAGCTCTCTCTTTTGCTCTCTATTTCTGACTCTTAGTGGATTTGTCTTTGTGGTGCCTAAGCTCTTATCTTTTCTTTGGTGTTCCCTTGCATTTATACTCTTTGGAGATGATTGGAATACGTTTCTAGCCGTTAGACAGTTAATAGAGTCATTGAGAGGAGAAAACAGTCGTTAGACTCGTAGAAAAATTAGTCGTTGCAGTTGTCAGGTGTAGAGGGATCGACTTGCAGATTTTTAGGATCGATTCAAGATTTTCAAAAATCGACTCATGATCCTTAGAAGTTGGCTCGAGCTTACTTCTGCTTGTACTGCTCTCTGTCTTCTATCTGCGACACTTGTCGTGTTGGCTCTCTCTTAGTTCATGGGTCATCTCGAGATTTTCAAGAGTCAACTCATTGATTTCATGGGTCGAGTTTCTTCTTGTTTTATGAATTAATCAATTAAACTGAAAGCAATAGATTAGTAAATTTTTGACTCAACTATTTTGCATCATCAAAATTAACTCTTTAGGGTTAACATGATTCATTGGCAGAGAAAGGTGATAAGTCTTGTAACTAAGTTGTGTAATTGTGTCACCGATGTAAGATTAGCTAGAAATAGGACGATCAAAAGATAATGAAAGTAGCATAGATCCAGATGTCTTGATCTTTAAGGACTTTCTTTATATTCACACCATTCGTTTAAGAGAAGAAGGATAGGGTAGCATATGGCATAGTTGGGGCTACAATCAAAATAATCTATTGCTACTCCTATAGATAAATTAGAATCTTTTTGGTAAATTAAGAGCAAAAAATTTAAAAATAAAGTTAAAGATAATTTGAAAATAAAGATACATTATTTTTGTTGATGGGTCGAGAGGTCCTCTGTTTGGATTATAATCTATTATTTATACATATCGCAAAAATTGTAGAATAATTGCTGAATTTTTGTAACTATCCATGTTGGCTCATCTTGATCTTCACCAGTTCTAGAACTTTACCTCCATAATTCCACATATCTCATATATGGCATAACCATAAGTCAAATGCCAATTAAGATAAAATTAACATCCTTCAACCTATGCCTGCACACACTATACTCGAGTCCCATTCTTTCGGCCTATGTCCCTACACTTGTCTTGGTTAGATTGTTATAGTTGAATCCTATTACGTCAAGTATGGATTATGTGATTTCCATCTATTCTGCTTCCTTAATCTCGTCCATATAATGCTTATTCATGACTGCCTAAGTGTTAGATGTTAGCTCTAGAAGCTAATCTGGCTGACACATTATTAATTCTGGAACATAAATTTGTACTTGACTTTATTATTACTGAATAATAGGGCATCTTTGTCATTCATATTATTTATGTGTCTATGAATCGTCCAAGGAATTAATAAGATGATGATACATATTCTCAAGAGTTGAGAATTTGAGCCATGTATCATTGATAATTAATTTCTAAATGCTCCTGATCAATGGATCATCACGAGAATGGTGATCGATCCGATGAGATCAGTGCACAGATCGCTTTCCTTATGGATGGACGAGACTCGAGTTCACAGTATAGAGACACTAAAGTGATAGTGCAGGTGCTTGTTAGAGAACAAGGGTACAGAGCGTGACCAAGATAAGAAGTCACTTGGATGTCTATCCACTCGTCAGTGACTTGCTTGATGTTGCAGTAGTATGACTGGTTCTTTAACCTGCGGTGATTCGGCTACTCATATGAGGTTATTGTAGTTTGACTACACATATACATACTCTCTAGTCATATGGATCCTTGTAGTGTAGATTGGCTGCAGTAGGTTCACTGTAGGAGTAGGGTATGCACATACAAGAAATCTATCGATCTTGATAGATAAGGAGTGATCCTATGCGATTTATAAGATTGAGTTCATAAGACCTTGGCCAGGGCAATATATATATAATGGAGAAAGAGTTTTCCACTCTCGAACTCAAGTCGAATAAATCTAGATATATGACAGACGACGGGGTTTGACGAGTTATCCATTACCCCCGTTCTGTAGGGATCCACGATAGAAGGACTGTATCATACGATAATTGCACCTAGAGGTTCATCATTTCATTTTGCTGGTAGCCACTACATACTGCTAGGTGTCACTGGTGGATGGTGAGACTCATAGGGACCATCTTGATGGTCGATGATCCCAAGTGAGTTGAGTTGGAATTGTTTCAACTCATTAAAAGAAGTTTTTAATGATATTGTGATAGAGATCGCAATATATCTCACTACCAGACAAAATAGAACCTATGGGATCACACACATTAGAGGTATTGACCGATCCGATGGTTGAATATGATTAGGAATCAGAAATAATGAATTTGATTGATAATTAATTGACTCGTTAAAGGTTAGTGAATTGAAGAAGGAATAATTGCAATCGGATTGCAATTTAATTAAATTAATTGGACTTGATCACGAGTCCTACTTGGAGTAGGATTTCTAAAGTCCTAATTGAATTAGGACTGAAATTTCAGTGGTCCTAATTAGATTAGGATTTCTTAAGTCCTAATTAATTTTAATTTAATTAATTAAATGACTCCTAATTAGATTAGGATTGAAGAGTTCAATTGAGTCATGGTTCAATTAAATCCTAATTAGATTAGGATTTGAAAGGAAAGGAAAAGGGTGCACATAATCCTATTTTGAATAGGATTGAATCCTAGCACTTGGATCCAACCCTCCCCACTTAATTAGATTAAGTGGGGGCTAACCAAATAGGAGAAGAGGGAGGGGCGTAGGCCTACGCCCCTCCCTTGGCTGGTGGCGTGAAGGAAAAAGGAGGGGCCATGCCCCTTCTATTTTGAATTCACAAAGGGATAAAATGAGCTCCTAAAATTTAGGAGCTCATCTCTATCCACACACCATAAAAGAGGGGTTCAAGGGGCTACAAATTTTTCATGGTTTTTCCTTGGGATTTCGGCAGCAAACTCCTCCTCTTCTATCCTTCTTTGAGCCGCAAGCAACAAGAAAAAAAAGGAGCCTTGGCGGCTCTCCTACTTCCTCCATTTTGGTTCCAACGCGAAGGAAAAAGAAAAAGGCTGCGGGCTTTTGTTCTCCTTCCATTGAACCAACCTTCTTCTTCTTTCTCCCTTAGGCATTCAAGAGTTGATTGAAAGAGAGGATATCGGCTATCAATAGCCATCTCTGCAAGAGAGCTAGCACTCCGGGAAGATCCAAAAGCTTGGATCGGTGCTTTACTTCATGTGGATACCCGTAGAGGCCGGACGCATGTACGGCTTCCATCGAACCTTCAACAAATCCACGTAAATCAAATTTGTGGAGACCATCTACCGCACAAGATGAAGATTTGATCTTTTTAATGTCTTAAAAATGATTTATAAGAATTTAATCCTAATCTATCTACAAACGATATTTTAAAAATATGTTCATGCGATGAACGGGATTCGCGCATGCCCTTCCGCTGCAGATCTGAAAATTTTTAAAATTTTTCTGCGACATGCATGAGATCCTAACACTAAGTTGTTGAGATGGATTGTAAATAGAATCCATAAAATAAATATCTATAACAATCCAAGATGCAAGCATATAAAAATTCAAACACTTACTCCTCCTTTTGCAGCTTCAAAGTTCAATCTCAAGCTTCCTATTGCACTGCAAAAGCTTATTAATGATCTCCTTCTTCCTTGTATTTGAAGGCCGATCATGCCAACAGAAGTAAATACAAGGGAACATTGAGTTGATATTGATAATTAAAATAAAAAAATGAGAGAATAATGAAGAAAATATGTCAAAGTGAACTTTGACTTTAGTATGCCAGTGGATGGTGTATATGGAGGTGTTGGATTTATGATCAGAGATTTCTTGGCAGGTTGGTAGCAGCCGGAAGTCGGTGGATGCCTGATCTCACTGTTGTAGAGGCAGAGATTCGGGCTGCATAGGAGGGGCTGTTATATGTGAGGGGTGTATCTCGAGGGAGATTCTTCTATAGTGATTGACTGTATACGAGGTTTGGATAGGTATGATGATGGCCACCCTCTTATCAGAGAGTCGCGCAGACTGATTCGGAAGATGGGTGGTCTCCAGATAGCACATGTTTTTCAGGAGGCGAGTCGAGCAGCAGACTGAGTTACTTCCTTCGTCGTCTGGCACTTTGGGGAGTTCCTCTGAACTTCTATAGGAGATATTCTCTATCCCTTGTACTCTTTACTTTCTATTGATTTGGCAGGATGTACTCATGTTAGAGCTATATAAATTGTCGCTTTCACCAAAAAAAATTGTCTAAAATGGTAATATACCTCATATATCGAACATCTAAAAATATGCCAAGCAAGATTTATGCTAGTCCATAATATTTTCCATGATATCCTTTTTCTATAATGGTAGAAATCGATATAACAAATTAGAGAGAATCTAAAATTTGCTTTAAATGCTTCCATAATTTTTTTTCTTTCATTGCATTCGCCATCACCTTTCTTTCTTCGAGTTCCTCTAGGCCTAAAGAAGCATCGGTTATTTAAAATAAAGGCCCATTTGGGGGAGCTGTTGATAATAGAATTTTTGAAAATATAACTTTTAGAAGTAGAGCTTTTATAAAAAGCTATTTGATATTTGGTAACTACATTTATGAAGTGTTGTCACTTTAATATGTGTTTTGTAAACAAACTAAATTTTTTCGTATGACAAAATGACTATAAAGAACATTACATAGTATTATACAACAGAGCATAATAAAATACAATACATAAAAATATAATATAGTATAATATTACTATAATGTAATATAATATTATTATAATATAGTAATATAATTTTGTATACTATAGCATAATAATTTAATATAATATTAAATTATTTAATATAATATATCAATATATTATGTTATAATGTAATATAATATTATATTTATAATATAATATAATAATAAAGATATAAAATATTATAATTATTAGCATAAATTAATTTTACATAATATAACAAATTTTCTAGCTAGATAATAAAATTGGTTAAAAAATTATTAAAGAGATATTTTATGTAATTGTTTTATTTTTTTATGGATATTTTGATTAAAAAAAAGTTTTGGGATGGAACTTAAAATGTTTTTTCAGAAAGCTCCAAAATAATAGGTAATTGCTGATACCACTATTTTTATTTGCAATAGCTTTATATTATGATGTAATGCTCACGTGGGGCAGGACTCACCCAAACCGGAGCGGGGAAACAATAATTTTTCCAAAAACTAAAACCTCCGCTTTTTCCGCTCGCGAGTGTCCGCTTTCCGTTCCTCCTTCGCTTCCCCATTTATTTCCCCCCTTCCTCTCTACCCGAAGCTCCATGGCGGAACCCCAACCGCCGGAGGCCCCCACCAACGGCGCCGCCACCATCGCTGGCGAAACCTTCGTCCCGGGCTCCAAGCGGCAGCGTCGCCCCAGCGTCCGCCTCGGCGACATAGGCGAGCAGCCCGCGGCCATCACTTCCGAGCCCCACCTCCGCCGCGGCAAGCAGTGGAAGATCTCCTCCTCCTTAGTCGGAGATCATCCCCGCCACCCCCTGCCGTCCAAGGACCCCTGGAAGCCCACCTCCAAGACCCGTCCCCTCACCATCCTCGGCCCCGACGACCCCCGCGACGCCCCCGACCTTCCCCTGCCCTCCTCGTCCTCCGGCGCCGCCGGAGCCGCTGAGGACAGGGTCGTCCTCCCCGTCGACGAGATCCCGGAGCCCGTCGCCGTCGCCGTCGCGATCCGGCGGGGGATCCGGGACGCCAAGGCTCGGCGGGCCGTCGCAAGGCGGGTGAGGTCGGCCTGGACTTCCAAGGTCGACGAGGGCACGGACGGCGCCGACATGAAATCGAGCGGCGGGGAGGACGCCGGAGAAGAAGGGTATCGGGAGTTCGACGACCTCCGGGGGGGGGACTCCGAGTGCACGAGGGCGGCGGCGGGGGCTAGGGTTAGGGTTTCGGACAGCAGGGATATAGGTCCGGCCAGTGATGCCGTGGAAGGGGATTTGCCGTCGGAGACCGACGGTGGGGATTGGGACAATCAAAATGGACGGTGCGGATCGTACGAGGACGGCGAGGTCCGGTCGTGGCTGAACCGGCTGGGGCTGGGCCGGTATGCGCCGGTGTTCGAGATCCATGAGGTGGATGATGAGGTGCTACCCTACCTGACCCTTGAAGATCTGAAGGACATGGGTATCAATGCGGTGGGGTCGAGAAGGAAGATGTTCTGCGCCATCCAAAAGCTGCAGAAGGGCTTCTTGTGAGAGTTCCTGTCAGGAATGATGTTGAAAGGGAAAAAGAAAGCAGTTTTGAAACTGGTGGCCAACATGAGAATTGCGAATCTGAAATGGTTGGTTGGTGTTCCTCTGTTTTCTATGAATCCACTCGATATAAGTTTTTCCTGACATAATATTTTCACTTGCTTCAAGATATGATATCTTGCCATTTTTTTCTGGTCAGATGGTTGAGATAGCTGCCCTTGGTAGATAACATGGCAAGGGGCTGTTTTGAATTGTATTAGAAGTTACAACTATGGTATTTACTTGTGAGTCACTGTATTAGTGCGAGATTCAAATGGACATCTTTTAATTTAGCTGTACATGGTTTCAGGATTCGATTCTCATTTCACAACCTTTAGTCTGCATCATAATTTCAATAATAGATGCTTAGGGATGATGATGTGGATGCTGCTATGAATTCCACAATTTGTGTTTCTTAAATTTTGGAACTAGTCTTTCTTTCTTCCTCATTGTACTCTTCATGCTTCACTACATCATACTAGCTTGATATGAGGAATAAAAAGAAATTTATAGACGTGCATACAGATAGATCCAAGAGAGGTAAAAGCTAGGGGTGGAACTATCGAATTATGTTGCCACTGAATTTTTATCTTGTGCCTGTTTGACAAGCATCTCGCTCTGGGACATGCATTCATCTTTCCAAACTCTTGATACATCTTGCTCTAGAAACCTCAATCTAGGAATAAGGATAATAAACATGTGATGGTTTTGGATCACAATGAAAAAGAATAATATATTATCATTTTCTATTTATTGGTTTCTACTTTATGATGTGCATATCTCTCTCAGTGTTGTGTGTTCCTTCATGAAAATGTTCCTATAAAACAGGGGAGGTAATTTCAATCATATTTTAGCTTATTCAGACTATCTCTAGCAAATGCCTTAAACATTAAATACAATACTGTCCATACAACACTTGTTATAGGACATGCTTAGCTGGTGAAGGAGAATAGTAGTTATTAGGCTTTGAATATTCAGTTATGCAGATTTTTTTTGATCTTGTATTATTGGATACTTGTGGACTTCTTGTTGATGTGTTTGGTGATGGTGACATTCTCTTGTAGTTCCTCATTGAGCTTTCTCAAAAGGATGTAGAAGATTATCTTTTGAAAGGAGAATCATGAATAATATAGGAAGTCTGAAAAAGTGCGGTGAAGCTAGGGTATCATGGACATGACTCATGAATAAGTAAATGCAACTTTACTTGGAAAATGTCTACATAAGATGGGGGTTTGTACTCATTACTTGAGGTGTATGGAGCAGCACAGCTACCTTAAGGAATTGACCATGGGTACCACATCAATTTTGTCAACCACTCAAGTTTTGGATGTTGGAGTGAGAATTTGGGTTATGTCGGAGGGTTAAGAAATTAAATGGTACTTTCATGTGCATGACATTTGAAAAGAAACAAATAAAGAGAAATTCTGGCAGGGTAGTATGTTGCCATCATTTTTTTGGCTGCTAGTTGTGGTGACCTTACATGATTTTAATTGAGTTAGTCTAGCCTGTGGTGAGAACTTTCTTCTCCATCTACGGCCCGAGGATGATGGATGGACTGACCTTTATACGGTCATCTTCTAGCGAGATAGGCAATATTCCTGAGATTTTATAGTAGACAAGGCAGGAAAGGGGTCTTTGAGAAATTTGGTTTTTAAGTGATGAGTTTGAAGAAATGATATTTGGTCAACTGCAGCTCATGAGTGGTTAAGACTTTAGCAAACTCTTTTGAAGATTTGCTCGTCTCTCTTCTTTTACAAGCGAATGAAAAAGCCAATGCATATGCCAGAGGGTCCAAGAGTTGAAAGCTCATTCTATAAAAGTACTTGTAATATGCTGATGTGTGTGCATCTCATCTTTTTTTAAATATTAGAGATAAACTGATGCATATCGGTTGGTTATGATTTTTCTGATTGCACAAGTTTTAATGTTTTTAGATGTTGATGTTTGATGTTTTTACCATGGGGCTAGTGAGACCTTAAGGGTAGATATAATTTACCTTGAAATGGTGCTTTTCAAATTTTGTGCCATATCCAAATGGGGATCATGGCAAGCAACACCAGACATGGCATGATGTCTTAATAGCATGTTCCATGGTATTGACTCTTCATGCTTGCTTATACGTATCTTTTCAATGGTCTCAACTCACCAGTATTTCTTTCTAAACATCAAGAAATCATGAGGGAAAAAGCAAAGGAACTAGGATTGTATTAGTCTCTTTATGCCCCCCCCCCCCTCTATAAAACAAAAACCCAACCCGAAATGATCACCACCACCATCATTCTTGGTTGGTTCAAAACCAGGCTTTTTAATCCCTTGTCCTTTTATTATTATTATTTTTTGGGATTTCTATGCATGATCCGCTTCAAAACCCGGTTGTCTTTTATCTTCCCTTTCCTTTATTTCTTTAATAGCTATCTCTCTTATTATTTAATAGATTTTAGGAAACTGCTATCAGCTATTATGTGATCTTAACAGTAACATCACTAGTGTGGTGTATGGACTGGTGAACTGGTGTTGGTCTAGTCTGGCCGATTTTAATGTCTCCTCATCTCAATATTTATTCTTTTGTTTATTGATTGAAACATGCATGTTGCCCAAAATGACATTTAAATGGGTCTGCCTATGTCTGAGTTTTTTTGAGGTTGCTGTATCAGATTCTATAGGATACTTGACTCCTATGTCCCATGTCTAGATAAAAGGGAGTGAAGGGGTTGGGTTTCTAAATCACTTCATCAAGTTTTATAAGTTATGTAGGTCAGACAATATGATGGCTTTGGATGCTAGACTAGGAGCTTTGATCATTTCAGGTGCTTCAACCCTGAATTTAGGGACAGGACAACCAATGTGGCTGCTTATATGGTGCTTACAGACATGAAGGTACCTTTCCTATTATAGACTTTTTCTCACTCTCTCTTTCAACACTCTATTTCTCTCTCAAATCAGGCGGGGGGAGGGTTTGTCTAGGCAGTCATGCATATAATGGTGACTGGGGTCAGGTTGCCATTGTTTTGACTACATAGGTCAAGGTTTGATGGTGGTGGTGATGTCCCGAGGAACATGCAGGTAGTTTGAGTGGTAATGCTGGCATAATTGAATTAGTGGGGCTTTTGAGCAATGATGACAAGGATAGACCTAAATAAATAGCAAGCTTATATTTTAAAGGGAATCTAAGGTATTGTAATTTTATGGGATTTTAAGTTGCATGCACTGAGAGTGGGGGCCAAAACAATTGGGTGTGGGGGACAGGTTACAAACCTAAAATAACTCAGAAACAGAATTACCTCAATGGTATAATTAGCTAGTACTCTACTTGATACTGTATTGAAGTTTTTCCTTTTTTTTTTTTTGGGGGGGGGGGAGGTGTTATATTGAGTTCATTTAATTTGCACTTTGGAAAGGTATTTGTATTAGTTTCAAAGAGCCACGGTCGAAATGTGCATTACTTAATAAATGTTATGTGGTTTGGATGGATGTATCAATACCAATTGGAATTTTTATTCAATATATTGCAACCTGCAAGAGCATGGGAAGAAAAAATTGAGTGGAGAACAATTCTCTAGTGCATGTATCAACATCCAAGTTAATAAATTCTTGCAACTAAGATTTAAACCTTTAGTTGTAGCAATTATTCTTTATTTATTTTTCAGATTATGTCAATAGGGTTTATAAATATCTAGAATGACTTGGAAAGAGTTTCTAGGTAAGCTATTTAATACCTTGAAGAAATGTAACTTTTTCTGGTCTTGTTTTCGGGTTTTAATGATGAGGTAGGTGGATTAGCCAAACTGGATCATTATTATGGGCTTTAATTAATTATAAGATATGATGACATTGACCAGGCCATTGAATTGCTTGATATCTTTTTTTTTTTTTTGGTGAAAACGGCAATTCATATAGCTCTAGTATGAGTACATCCTGCCAGATAAAAAAAAAGAAAAATATATCTCCTACGGATGTCCAGATGATCTCTTCGGAGTGCCGGGCAACGAAAGACGCGATCTAGTCGGCTACGCTGTTCGCCTCTCGAAACACATGTAGTGCCTGAAAATAGTTTACCTCTTGCGCCAGTCTGCGAATCTCACGAATAAAAGGGTGGCCATCCCCATAACAATCCACTCCACGAACCCACTCAATCACCGCAAAGGAGTCACCTTCGAGGCATATACGCTCAACACCTAGTACTCGCCTAGCATAGGATAAACCCTCCCAGGTTGTCCGGAGCTCCGCTCCAATCGTCGTAAGTCTGGGCGTGCAACGGCCATCAGCTGCTATTAGTCTGCCTAGATAATCTCTGATCAAAATCAACACCTTCAGACAACCGGTCCACTGACATGCTACCATCAAAGTTCACCTTGAAATGACCAGGAGGTGGGGGCTCCCATGAGGCATGGGCGAACCTGGATGCTGTGGCAGCAGAAGGGGAGCCCCAGATATCCCTGGCCATCCCAGAAGAAAACATAACGGTAGTAGTGGTGACCTCTTCTGCATGAAGCAAAGCTCTGTCTACTACCATCCTCGGCGGTAATCTCCTACCTTCGAACAAACCTACATTCCTATCCAGCCATATGTAGTAAGCCAAGAATGCCCATAAAATCCCCGCCTCAACAGGATGAGGACTCTGCATAGAGACTCTTAATTGATGAATCAGGTCTTGTGCCGACTCCACCGGTTGAGGCAGAGGAACAGGAGACTTGCTCCATATCTTCCTGGCCATGGGGCATCACAGAAGTACATGATTCGTGGTCTCCTCAATATCTGGACACACTGCATAGCACGGAGAGACCCTCACCCCTCGTTGGGTAAGCAGAAATCTAGTCGGTAGGCAGCTCTAAGCCACCTTCCATATAAAGAGCGCCACTCGTGGGTGAACCTATATCCTCCAAATCCATCCTTCCTCTATCCGCCGGACTGGCTTTGTAGTCAGCAACATCTAAAGATCCCTAGCTCGCACTCGCGACCGACTTGTCGGTAACCAAACTAGCCTATCCTGACTCTCCCGTGCAGGAATCGGTAGGGCCAGAGCTATCTCTGCCAGCTGCTCCCCAAAGACCTTCCGAATCAACCTCTCCAACATCCCCCACCGGGCTCGAACATGTCACTAACCCTGTAACCGGGTACCCTCGACGTATCCACCATGGTTGGCAATCTACTGATCGGCTGCTCAGTCACGCAGCTGTCCTCCAGCACATCCATGGATCGTCCATCACCAATAGCCCATCTGATCTTCGGAAGACCAACGCAGCTCTAGCACTCATCTCCCTCCAGATCACTGAATGGTGATGGTCTGCTCGAGCTCCGTGCACTAAAGTGCCATACTTGGCCCTCATCAGGGAGGACCACATGCCGTTAGGCTCCACTATAAATTTCGCAACATATCGTGCTGCTAAGACCTCCCGTCTCGCCACCAAAGATTGCACCCCCAAACCTCCATAACTGGTCGGCTGACAAATGACATCCCACGCCACCAAATGAATGTCGTCTCTGCCGCCACCTCTCCCTCATATGAAGTTCCTGAAGATCTGCTCCAGAGACCTTAGAAGCGCTATTGGTAAGAATGAGTTGGTGAGAAAGTAGATGGGGATCGAAGAAAGAACTGATCATACTAAGGTATGCCCATCATGGAAAGTGAATACATCTGCCAATCCTTAAGTCTGTGTCTGATACTAAGCTCAAGGAAGGAACAATCCTTGCTACGAAGATGCTGGCCGGAGAGCGGCACCCCAAAATACCTCAGCACCCCCTCCTGCTCTCCCACCCCCAGAATCTTCAATATGGAGGCCTTCACAGCCGGTCTGGTCTTCAGGCTAAAGCAAACTGCTGACTTGTTAACATTGACCTGTTGACCAGACACTGCACATAGTCCTGAAGGATCCTCCAGATGACCCGAGCGACCTGTCTAGTCGTCCAAGCTAACAGTAGACAATCATCTGCATAAAGCGTATGTGAGATTGGAGTGGCCTCCGGCACTGGTCTATAGACCTCCAGCTCTTGAGTAAACATAACATGCTGTAGCACTCTAGACAACGCATCTGTGCCAAGTATAAAGAGCAATGGCGAGAGAGGGCACCTCTGGCACAGACCTTCGAATGACTCGAAAAACTGAGGTGGCGTACCATTCACCAAGATAGCGTAAGACAGGACTCGGACACAACCCATGACCCATCTGATCCATGTCTCATGGAATCCAAACCTCTCCAAAGATTGCTGCACAAAGTCCCACCTCATCCTGTCATAGAGGCCCTCTCCATGTCTAGCTTGATCCCCATCAAGCTCCTCCTGCTCGAGGCCCTACGAAGATCAAACATGAATTTTTGAGCAACGAGTTCACTATCTGAGATACTTCGCCCACCCACAAAGGCCCTCTGCTCTGGATTGATCAGCCTAGGAAGAATACCCCTCAACTTGACGGCTAGTATCTTCACCGTGGCCTTGTACAAGGTAGTACACAGATTAATCGGATGAAAATGATCTGGCTCTGTAGCATCCTGCCGCTTCAGTATCCGGGTAACAAAGGTCCTCTGCCAATCAGTAGACATCACTGCTGTGGTGAAGAACTGCTGTATGGCCGCAATCACATCCTGTCCCACTATCGCCTAGTACCTCCAAAAAAATAGCGGTGGAAAGCCATCCAGCCCCGGGGCCTTGTCCCCCAAAAGGGACCACATCACCTTGTTGCCCAAAGTGACAAGCCAAGAGGGGGGTGAATTGGTTTTTCTAAATTTTTTAATCCTTTAATTAAATCAATTGATGAGTGAGTGGTTCCGTTAATATTAATTGAGTGCGTGTAGTGTAGCTAGAATAATACACAATACAAACACACAAGAAGTATAGTGGTTCAGTGCTCTCCTAAGCACCTACGTCCACTCCCCAAGCGTCCCCTTAGGAATTCACTATAATCCCGCGGATTACAGTTGGATTGTTTTTCGGGCTCACAATCCAAAAATCTTTACACTTTGGTTTTCCGGGATCACCAAAAACCTATGTTGGTTTTGCGGGCTCACAATCCAAAAATCTTTACACTTTGGTTTTTCGGGATCACCAAAAACGTATGTTGGTTTTGCGGGCTCACCAACAAACCTTCACCGTTGGTTTTACGGACTCACCAACAAACCTTACAAAGTAATAAAAAAGAAAGAGTTTGAAACTCCTAAAAGAGTAAATATAACAATTTTACACTAATAGAAGAGATGAGAAAATAGTTATCGCTTTGAGGATGCTTTTCTCTTCTTTGCCAAGGTTCTTTCACTTCACAATGGTTTGGTGGAGCTGTTGAATGCACACTCAGATTGCTCAACCACCTTCTTTTGAGACTTAAATGGAGAACCTTGATGAAAGATGTTACGGCTTGCTTTTTTTTGAATGAACTTTGATTTCTTGGCAAAAGATACTTTCTCTGATGAATAGTGTCACTTTAAATACTTGCCCACTTCTATTGGTCACTTTCCATTGGTTAGATTTGAAAAACTATTCATTACTAGCCATTGGGAGGTCAAAAAGCACTTCTGCAGAACTAGCCGTTATGCCATTGCCCGTGCTGGGGTCGACCCAAACTTTTCTGGGGTCGACTCAACTTACTATTCATCAGACTTGGGGTCGACTCAACTTTCTCCGGGGTTGATCCAACTTTCTGTGGGGTCGACCCCTGCTACAGTGGGGTCGGCTTTCTCAGGAACCACAGAACCTTGTATTTTCGGCTGTTTTCACTAGGGTTAACTCAAGCTTTCTTGGGGTCGACCCATGCTACAGTGGGGCCGACTCAAGTTCCATTGGGGTCGACCCTCTCAGGGATTTCAGAGACATGGTTTTGAGCACATAACCTTGGGGTCGACTCATGTTCGGTTGGGGTCGGCTCCATTGGGGTCGACTCAAGTGTTCCTAGGGTCGGCTCCAGCTGGGGTCGGCTCAAGAAATCTTGGGGTCGGCCCTCTCAGTGAATTCCAGAGAGTTGTTTTATTGAGGCTTCAAATTGGGGTCGGCTCAAGGTTCTTTGGGGTCGGCTCAAAGATACATGGGTCGACTCCACTTACTGTTCATCTATGCCATTTTTATAGGGATGTGCCAGATGGTTCTATGGTGTGCCAGGGTCGACTCCACTTAGCTTGGGGTCGACTCGATCCACACTTTCCTGCATCTTAAGGTTAGACTAATTCATATAATCGATGAAACATATTTCAAGCAATTTTGAGTGTATGCCACGATAGAGCTACATACCCTTAACAATAAAAATCATTGTTTTGCCCTTAAGAGTATATTTCATTTGAAACTTTGCTGAATTAGAATTAAGAGTTCTCTATCCCTTTTCTACTACAAATTTTATCTCGTTGTTAATCATTGGAAGACGTCTTGATCTCATTCTCTTAATATATCATGAATGTATCGAGGGTGTCGTATTCATTAGTGATGTATCACGTTAAACTGTATTATTAATTTGATATTTTCTCAATGGTTGTGTTAATCATCGAAATAACACTATCATCCTCAATCTTCCCCTTTTTCATGATTACAAAACATTGGGCATGAGCAGATTGACACTTATATTAAAATTAGGAGTTTTGTTTTAGAAAGAGCTCAAGTTGCTGAATTTCAGCTTTTCAAATTTGAAAATGAAGACTTCCCCTCTTTCATCCAAATATTACTGATTTGAACTTTTGATTTTCTCCCCCTTTCTTTTGTATTTTATTAATGATGAAACTTCAAAAATTTGAGATAAAGCAAGAGTTTCAGGTTATGTATCGAGGCATGAGAAGTATGTGCCAAATTCAGAAATTTTGATTGAAAATTCAGACTTTCTTGTTTTGAAAATTTTCATTGTTACATATTGCTCCCCCTTAAGTGAATATTATCTCTTCCTATAATTTGCAAACTTATTTCTCCCCCTATATCGCAACTTCTTTTTTTACTTCTCCCCTTTTTTGTTATTATCAAAAGAATGTACAGCAATAGATAGGTAGAAGCAATACATGATAAAATCTAAATTTCATTGATCAAAATGAAATATTGTAGTACACTAATGCCAAAAGTACAATGTTCTTCAATTAAGGTGTAAAGTACATCAACAAAGTAAAATGCATATGAGAACTAGATAAATCCTAGGCACTAATCATGATGGACTCCTGTAGTGCTATCATCGGGCCTAGGGAGAATCTAAGAGCTGTAATCTAGTCCTCATCCTCCTAGCATAAGTCGCGAGGGGAGGTCTAGCCTGATGGGACTGAGTCTGTCGTGGACCTCTGTGAGCTGGGTGACTCTGTGCCGAAACCTCTGACTCAGTTGCTCGGGCACATATGGACCATGAGCCTCTCTCTCTCTGTAATGCTGCCACCTGGTCTCTGAGGCCTCTAATTTCAGCAGTTATACTATCCATCCTGCTCATCATGCCATCAGAGAGAGAGTCCTCACCTGAGCTGACACAAGCTCAGTCATCCTACTCCAAAACTCCTCTGTACATCCCGTAGGTGTGGATGACGAAGGTCCAGCCTCTGAAGGTGCTGTAGGATGATCCGCAGGTATCTCAGGCTCAGGGATAGAGTCTCCAATCTCTGGTGCATCACCCTCCGGTGCATGTATCCCTGCACCTCCACGCACCCACTGACCGTCCACCTTCTCATAACCCATGCGAACTAAGGACCGTACAGTGTAGATGTCGGTAAATAGCAGATACCTGGATATCTCTTCCTCCATACATATGTCATGCTGCCTGAATACCAGGGTGAGTATCATTCCGTAGGGAAAAGAAACTCTTGATTTGCATATGGCCTCTCGCATCTGCCTGATCATCATAGCTGGAAGATTCAGGGGAATACCCTGAATGACATGCTCCATAATTACCATGTCTCGTTCAGATATGTGATCAAATCTTCCACTCTTCGGAAACAATATCCGACCTATGAAGTTGTGCAATAATCTCATCTCAGCTGATAGAGAGCTAGCTATTAAATTTTCTGAATAGTCAAAATCATCTCTTAAAAATTATCTGTAGACCCCTCAACTTGTTCTCTGGTCTTTTTGGTGTGGCTCCTTTGTAGGAGAGATGAAGCAACTCACTTAGGCTTTCTTCTGAAACACGAACCCGTACTCCTCGGACCTCAAACACAAGCCCTCCCGGACCGACTTTTAGAAAGGCATAGAACTCACGAACTAAGCCTGGGTAGGTCACTAAATCTAGGGAGCAAAGATACTCCCATCCTTGTCTTCGAATCCAATCACCCAACCGGAACCCTTCTTGATCCAAAAATTCAGAATGGATCCTTCTTCCCGTGATTACCGGTCTCTCCGCATATTTAGCAAGTTGAACTGAGGGGGAAGGAGGTGGAGGAGGCTCTACACATGTCACCTTGTGGAGGCACTGTAGAAGATTCTCTAGCATGCCCTTCTACGATGGTTGGCTGTGAGATTCTTCCGGATCTCTTAGCAACGGCTCGCTTGGGTCCCATTTTCACCAAGTGCTTCCTTAGGTCTTGATCTAACGGCTTAGGGAAGCAATCTAGCACTGTTTGAAGTTGATTGGAAGGGATTGGAGAGTGGGAAATAGGATTTTAGGAAGAGAACAAAGGAAAAGAATGCCCTAAAATGGCTCACGGGTCTCCCTTTTAAAAATGGGTCCCGCCATTGGGTCAACTCCAGATTTTTCTTGGGTCGACTCAAGGAGGGGTCGACCCCATTCTGGCTCGGGTTGGCCCCGATTCAGGTTTTTTTTTAATTCTTCCTTCCTGATCCTTACCAAATCGTTATGGGACATTGATATATGAGTAAGGAGTCTATAAATGAACAATTTTACTACTATTTCATGGGTTTTTCAAAATTGGAGAGTATCATGAGACAACCTGTTCTTTTCATTTGCTTTCAATCAAAGGGATCACATATGCCTAATTCCCTTCTAAGCATGCAGAATCTATCTTCACTTAAAGGTTTTGTGAATATGTCAGCTAATTGTTTTTCGGTAAATACATGCTCAATACATACATTCCCATTTTGCACATGATCTCTAATGAAATGATACCTTATTTCAATATGCTTGGCCTTAGAGTGCTGAACCGGATTTTTGGTAAGGTTAATGGCACTAGTGTTATCACACTTTATAGAAATGCTGTCTAGTTTGATTCCATAGTTCTCTAGTTGTTGCTTGAGCCATAGTACTTGAGCACAACAACTTCCGGCAGCTATATATTCGGCCTCAGCCGTTGACAATGCTACTAAATTCTGCTTTTTGCTAAACCATGATACTAAGTTATTTCCTAAGAATTGATATGTTCCACTAGTGCTCTTCCTATCTAATTTGCATCCAGCAAAATTTGCATCAGAATATGCAAGCAAGTCTAGACAAGAGTCTTTAGAGTACCATAATCCTATGTTTGTGGTTTCTCTCAAATATCTAAGGATTCTTTTGACAGCACTTAGATGTGACTCCTTAGGATCTGATTGGTATCTAGCATATATTTCCACACTAAATACTATGTCTGGCCTACTAGCAGTGAGGTAAAGCAAAGATCCAATTAAGCCTCTATAGAGCTTCATATCTACACTTTTTCCTTTTTCATCTTTGTCTAGTTTACTAGTGGGGTTCATTGGGGTGCCTATTTTCTTGTGATTGTTATTTCCAAACTTCTTTAATATTTCCTGTGTACTTAGTTTGATGAATAAAGATGTCTTCCTTAGTTTGCTTGATTTGCAATCCGAGAAAGAAATTTAGTTCTCCCATCATACTCATCTTGAATTCTCCTTGCATTAATTCAGCAAATTCTTTGCAAAGACTATCATTAGTGGCACCGAAAATTATGTCATCTACATATATTTGTACTACTAGCAAATTTTTGTCTTTTCTCTTGAGAAGAAGTGTTTTATCTACATTTTCTCTGCTGAAATCATTATTTAACAGAAATTTGCTTAGTCGATCATACCATGCCCTAGGTGATTGTTTCAATCCATATAGTGCCTTATGTAATCTAAATACATGATCAGGAAATTCATGATTCTCAAAACCAGGGGGTTGCTCTATATATACTTCTCCTTCTATATAACCATTTAAGAAGACACTTTTTACATCCATTTGATATAATTTGAAATCCATGAAGCATGCAAAAGCTATAAGTAATCTAATAGCTTCTAATCTAGCCACGGGAGCAAATGTTTCTTCAAAATTTATTCCTTCTTCTTGATTGTAACCCTTAGCTACAAGTCTAGCTTTATTTCTTATAACTACCTCATTTTTATTTAATTTATTTCTAAAATCTATTTTGTTCCAATTACAGAATTATGCTTTGGTCTCTCAGTTAATGTCCATACATGGCTTCTTTTAAATTGATTTAATTCTTCTTGCATAGCATTAATCCAATTTATGTCATTCTCAACTTCTTCATAAGTCTTAGGTTCTATTTATGAAACAAAAGCAAGATAGTCATTTAAATTTCTAAGAGAGGATCGAGTTCTTACCTCTTGAGATGGATCACCAATGATTAAGTCTTTAGAGTGTCCATGTGCGTATCTCCATTCTTTTGGCAAGTCTTGAGATTGTAGTGGCACACGATCATCTTCCTTTTCTTGATTTGGCACGTCATTAAGATTCAATTTTTCAAACTCAATAATTCCTGCATCATCATCAAAAGTACTCTCTCATAGGAGACTCACTATCAGACTCATTAAAAATAATATTAATTGACTCTTCAACCATAAGAGTTCTTTTGTTGAATACTCTGTATGCCCTGCTAGAAGTAGAGTATCCTAAGAAGATACCTTCATCTGACTTAGCATCAAATTTACTTAGATCTTTCTTGCCATTGTTTAAAATAAAACATCTACACCCAAATACTCTTAAATATTTAGCAGTTGGTTTCTTATTCTTCCAAAGTTCATAAGGAGTTTTCTTTGTTATAGGACGTATTAAAATACGATTTAAAATATGGCAAGCAGTATTTATGGCTTTCACCCAAAAGTACGTTGGAAGATTTGACTCATAACATCGTGCGTGCCATTTCTGCCAATGTCCTATTTTTTCTTTTAACAACCTTATTTTGTTGAGGCGTTCTAGGTGCTGAAAATTGATGGAAAATACCATTTTCATTACAGAATTTTTCAAAGTGTTGATTTTCAAATTCAGTTTCATGATCACTTCGAATTGCAATTAAGGTGAGCTTCTTTTTAGTTATGATATTTTTATAATATTTCAAGAATGCTGAAAATGCTTCATTCTTATGTGCAAGAAATGACACCTATGTATATCTTGAGAAATCATCTACTATAATTAGTCCATACTTTTTCCCGCCTAGACTTGCAGTTCTAATAGGCCCAAATAGATCTATGTGTATGAGTTCAAAAGGCCTAGTGGTTGATACTACATTCTTTGATTTGAAAGATGATTTTGTTTGCTTTCCTAATGAGCATGGTCCATAGATTTTGTCTTTTTCAAAAATCAATTTTGACACATCTTTTATTAAATCCTTTTTGACTAGTTTTGATATTAAGTCCATACTAGCATGTCCTAGTCTACGGTGCCAAAGCCAACTTGTTTCACTTTTCCTTTCTTCATGAGTGATTAAGCATAATCCATTTTTCTTGCCTAAATCATTAAGATCTACCATATAAATATTTCAATGCCTATGTCCCATAAGTACAATGCTATTATCTTTAGGATTTGTGATTATGCATACTGAGGCTTCAAATATGACTTTAAGACCTTTATCATAAAATTGACTTATGCTAAGTAAGTTATGTTTCAGACCATTAACTAATAAAACATTTTCTATAAAAGTGGATGGAGTAATATAAATTTTACCCTTTCCAATGATAAGTCCTTTTCCATTGTCTCCATAGGTTACCACTCCACCCTTCTTAAATTCCAAAGTGACAAATTGTTCTCTGTCACCTGTCATGTGTTTTGAACAGCCGCTATCTAGATACCATTATCTATCCCTCTTATTAGCTGTAAGACACTCCTGCAATTAAAATCAAGAATATGCTTTAGGTACCCAAACTATGTTGGGTCCTTTAGGGTTAGTACTTGATATTCCTTTTGGAACCCAAATTTTTTTGGATTTTAGCTTACTCTTATCACTCAATTTGTTATAGTTGGACTTTCTAAAATTACATTCATATATTTTGTGTCCTACTTTATTGCAGCAATGACAAGTTATATTTTCATTTTTGGCTTTCACAAATATGTTCTTTAAGTATTTTTGCTTCCTATTTGTTTTATATTCTAACCCAGTTTTATCATATACAGCTTTTTGACTATCAAGAATCATATTTAATTTAGTTGAACTAAGTGTAAACTTGTCCACTAAGGATTTGTATTTTTCTGCATCTTCTTTTAGCTTGAATTTTTCAGTAATTAGACTTTTGGTTTCATTAGTGAACTTCCTACTTAATGTTTCATAGTCATTAGATAGTTTCAGCTTTTCTTTGTTAAGAGATTGATTTTCATCTTTTAGAACTTTAGTTTTATTGATTAGCTTCTTGTGTTCTTCCATGAGTTCTAAAAATGCATCATGTAACTCTTCTACTATAAAATCACATTCAAGTTCGGAATCTACCTCATTGTCATTGGCCATGTAGCAGATTTGGGCCGTCTCTTGTTGATTTTCCTCTTCCGAACTTGACTCCTCACTTTCACTCCATTCAGCCATTAGGTTTCTCTTTTTAAGCTTTCTTGTCATCCATTTAAATTCCGGGCAATCTATCTTGAAATGTCCGGACTTGTTACACTCATAGCAAATTGGCATTTTCTTTTCTTTTTCTTTGTCAGCCCTTTTCTTTGCTCGAGCTACCTTTGAGGAAGGGTTTCCTTTTATGAAATTTCTTCTTCCCTCTTATAAATTTTTTGAATTTTCTTGCGAGCATAGCCATTTCTTCTTCATCAAATTTCTCATCAGACTCTTCTGATTCAATTTTTTGTTTTGGAGTCGTAGACTTCATGGTAATGGTCTTCTTTTTTTTGACCTTCTCTTCTGAGTTTTGTTTCATGGTCAACTCATGGGTCATGAGTGATCCTAGAAGTTCTTTTAATTGTAGTATATTGAGGTCCTTTGCTTCTTGAATTGCAGTTACCTTGGCCTCCCAAACTCTTGGTAGTGACCTGAGAATTTTTCGCACTAGTTCAGAGTTAGTATAAGACTTTCCTAAACTCTTTAGTCCATTTATGATTTTCGTGAATTGAGTGAACATTTCAGTTATGGACTCTGTGGATTCTATTTTTAACAATTCATATCTATGTACTAATATATTTATTTTTGACTCTTTAACCTGATTAGTTTCTTCATGTGTGACCTCTAGTTTATTCCAAATTTCTTTCGCGGAGATGCATGTAGATATTATATTAAATTTATTTACATCTAGTGAGTAGTAAAGTACATTAATTGCTTTAGCATTTAATTGTGCTAGTCTTCTATCACTCTCATTCCAATCCATTTTTGGTTTAGGAATGATTGTGCCCTCTATACTAATTGTGTGTGTGTGGTCCTCTAGTTATGATATTCCACAAGTCATAATCTAAAGTTTGAATGAATATCCTCATCCTAGTTTTTCAATATGTATAATTAGTGCCATTAAATAGAGGAGGTCTATTTGTGGATTGCCCCTCGCTCATAGAACATCCTATTTGGGTTGTCATGATCTTTGACTCTTGATCGTGAGATCAACAAATACTATGAGAGCACCTAGCTCTGATACCACTTGTTGCCCAAGGTGATAAGCCAAGAGGGGGGTGAATTGGTTTTTCTAAATTTTTTAATCCTTTAATTAAATCAATTGATGAGTGAGTGGTTCAGTTAATATTAATTGAGTGCGTGTAGTGAAGCTAGAACAATACACAATACAAACACACAACAAGTATAGTGGTTCGGTGCTCTCCTAAGCACCTACATCCACTCCCCAAGCGTCCCCTTGGGAATTCATTATAATCCCGCGGATTACAGTTGGATTGTTTTCCGGGCTCACAATCCAAAAACCTTTACATTTTGGTTTTCCGGGATCACCAAAAATCTATGTTGGTTTTGCAGGCTTACCAACAAACCTTCACTGTTGGTTTTACGGGCTCACCAACAAACCTTACAAAGTTATAAAGAAGAAAGAGTTTGAAACTCTTAGAAGAGCAAATATAACAATTTTACATCGAAGAGATAAGAAAATAGTTATCGCTTTGAGGATGCTCCTCTTCTTTGGCAAGGTTCCTTCACTTCACAATGGTTTGATGGAGCTGTTGACTGCACACTCAGATTGCTCAACCACCTCCTTTTGAGACTTAAATGGAGAACCTTGATAAAGAATGCTAGGGCTTGCTTTTTCTTGAATGAACTTTGATTTCTTGGCAAAAGATACTTCCTCTGATGAATAGTGTCACTTTAAATACTTGCCCACTTCTATTGGTCACGTCCCATTGGTTAGATTTGAAAAACTATCCGTTACTAGCCGTTGGGAGGTCAAAAAGCACTTTTGCAGAACTAGCCATTATGCCATTGCCCGTGCTGGGGTCGACCCAAACTTTTCTGGGGTTGACTCAACTTACTATTCATCAGACTTGGGGTCGACTCAACTTTCTCTGGGGTTGACCCAACTTTCTGTGGGGTCGACCCCTGCTACAGTGGGGTCGGCTTTCTCAGGAACCACAGAACCTTGTATTTTCGGCTATTTTCACTAGGGTTAACTCAAGCTTTCTTTGGGTTGACCCATGTTACAGTAGGGTCGACCCATGCTACAGTGGGGTCGACTCAAGTTTTATTAGGGTCGACCCTCTCAGAAATTCCAGAGACAGTTTTGAACACAACCTTGGGATCGACTTATGTTCAGTTGGGGTCGGCTCCATTGGGGTCGACTCAAGTATTCCTGGGGTCGGCTTCAGCTGGGGTCGGCTCAAGGAATCTTGGGGTTGGCCCTCTCAGTGAATTCCAGAGAGTTGTTATCTTGAGGCTTCAAACTGGGGTCGGCTCAAGGTTTTTTGGGGTCGGCTCAAAGATACATGGGGTCGACTTCACTTACTGTTCATTTGTGCCATTTTTGCAGGGGTGTGCCAGATGGTTCCATGGTGTGCCAGGGTCGACTCCACTTAGCTTGGGGTCGACTCAATCCACACTTTCCTGCATCGTAAGGTTAGACTAATTCATATAATCAATGAAACATATTTCAAGCAATTTTGAGTGTATGCCACGATAGAGCTACATACCCTTAACAATGAAAATCACTGTTTTGTCCTTAAGAGTATATTTCATTTGAAACTTTGCTGAATTAGAATTAAGAGTTCTCTATCTCTTTTCTACTACAAATTTTATCTCGTTGTTAGAAGACGTCTTGATCTCATTCTCTTAATATATCATGAATGTATCGAGGGTGTCGTATTCATTATTGATGTATCACGTTAAACTGTATTATTAATTTGATATTCTCTCAATGGTTGTATTAATCATCGAAATAACACTATCATCCTCCCACCTTCCGAATCTCGCTCCAACACCGGTCTGATCAGTGCTGCTTTGTCCTCCTCCAAGACTCCAACCAACGGTGCCGGTATAACCGTTGGATTGCCACTCTCTAACTGCTCGGTCCATCTAGCCCTGAAGAAGCCCTCCAACACCCTCCGAATCGTATCAGGGTCCTCCAATAGTTGCCCATCCTCACCCTTGATAGCCTTGATCCTGTTCCGGTGCCTCTTGATCATAGCCGCCTGGTGAAAGAAAGTGGTGTTTCGATCTTCCTCCAAGATCCACTGTACCTGTAATTTTTGCCTCCAGAAAATCTCCTGCTGTCGAAGAAGAGAGTCATGCAGTGCTAAAAGCGACCTGAGCTCACACATCTCCTCGTCCGATAAACTGTCCCTCACGGCCTCTTGGGACGCAATGTGGCGATGGCCTCCTCCGACTCCTCAATCTTCCTAAAAATGTTCCCAACTCCCTCACGATTCCACCTCCGCAATTGTCTCCTCGTCAACTCCAATTTGCGGGATACCCGATATATAGCATTACCCCTAACGTGTACACCCCATGCCTCCCTCACCATTTCCCACGATCGTAGGTAACATAGCCAGAACTTCTCAAATCTAAAGGGGGAGCGACCTGGAACCAGTGCATCAGTACTAACTAGTAGTGGGCTGTGGTCTGACGCGATCCTCGGCAAGTGGCTAACCTGATGATCCGGAAAGCACTGAGCCCATCCAGCTGTAGCACAGGCTCTGTCTAGTCTCTTCCATACTTGGGCCCGCCCCTGCTGATTATTACACAATGTAAATCTTGGACCCGAGAATTCCAAGTCTATCATACCATTCGACATGATGAAGTCCTGGAACTTCTTAATCCTCTTCTTTTAAGTAAAAGCCTTTCCCTCCATCTTCTCATTCGGGTCGACAATGCAGTTGAAATCCCCTACCACCAACATCGGATAATCCTGATTGATCAACTAAGAGGCCTCCCCCCGCAAAATCCTTCATTGTCGAAAATTTGTACTAGCATACACAGCTACGAGGACCCACAGGGTTCGATTATCCTCTGAAATCACCATTATCACCTCTTGATTGCAAACATTAAAGGCATCAAGTTTACAACTGCCCTGGGCCCACATCACCATTGCTTGATGTTCTCATCACTAGTTAGCACTTAATCTGTGTAACAACCAAGGATGTTAAATGTCTTTAAGGTTGGTGTTTAAAGCTAGAGTTAATCTTGTGTGGATCCCATAAGTACTGGAACCTATGATGGAAAGATGGGATAGGCTACCTTTAAGCTTAAAACCGATGCAGCTCAGTACTTCATATTTTGTTGGGTCCAGCAACAAAAGCTCAAAATAGTTGAGGCCTAAATAATAAAAGCTGATTCCAAATAGTTGGGATAGGGGTTGATGGTTATGGTTACAATATTTGACAGCACTAGGTATCCTTTTATACTATTAATGTCATGGAAAAGCTGGAAAACAAGTAAATTCTTGAAAACTATCTTTGAGGAATAGAAGCTATAGATCAACTTATAGGATGAATGGGTGGAGGAAATTTTTGAGTCTTGACATCGATATATATTTGGATTCTAAGAAAAAAAAAAATCTTGTGGAAGAAGGTTCATATGAACTTTACGTTAGAGAGGCTTCTGAATGAACAAAATCATAAATCCTTTTGTCTCAAAGGAGATATTGACACGTGATTTTTCTTACTGTTACTAGTTGGAGAGTTAAAAATTGTGCAGAATGGATCCGGTTAATGGGATGGTTAATAAGATTGCAAGATGGGAACAATATAGTCTAGACTCCTTAGAGAGAGAGTGGTGAGTGGCCTAATGGGCTTATTACACAATTCTAAAGGAACATGATTGATGCCATTAGAGGTTCGCCAAGCTAGAGGATATTGGAGCAGAATTTAAGGCAGCCACAGACTATTATTCAGCAGTTGTAGTGGTGTTATATTACAATTGCTGAAGAGGAGCTATTTGATATTGGCACATGAGTAATGATTTCCAAAAGACCATGTGGAACTGCTTCCGATTGGTTATTTGATTACAAAATTAATTTTTTTCTGATGCAGCATTGTAGTTTCTTCTTATTAATAAAACCTTTCTGCAAGTTTAATGGATTATTTGCATTATCATTGCATTTATTGGTCTACTATTATGTAAAAATGGGAAAAGGAAGTTTCCATTGATAATGACCTGAAAGAACTGAATTCTGAGGAGTAATATTAAATTTTAAATATTTGTCTAGAAATTGGACATGGGGGTTGAACAATTGAGCAGATGTAATGGCAATGTAGATCTGGTCGGAACTACAAAAGCCAGGTATTTTTGGTGATGGCTTATGATGAATAGAGCTTTTGTTATCCTTGAGATTGCTATCAAATATATCAGTGATCTCGGGAGTAGAATAACCACCACTTGAATGGCACTCTTGTTTTTTATGGTCATCCAGGATAAATTCTTAGTTTGGTTGATTGGCATGGAGATTTTCCAATTATATGAACATGTCCAAAGATTTTGTAGAACTTCATAAATTTTTGCAACAGTTATACATGCAGGTGCAGCTGTAGTGAGAATTTTGTAAAAAGCAGATGTTGATCTTAGATCCTTTTGTTCTATATTCTCTGAACTAAATTAACTAGGCAAAGTTGACAGTTTATGTAGATTTTATGGACCCAAGTTATGTATGGGTTCTCGACAACAGCAAAAAAAACGAAGAGTTGAGAAACAATTTAAGAGAACCAACCGACAAATGAATCACATCAACTTGTTACATTGAGTGGTTAAATATTCTGAGAAGAAGCGAACAACAGGAAAAGCATTTGATACAATTAGGATGGGGAAGCATTTGGGAGATGTGACTAGACTAAGTTAATTTCTGGTGCAAGCAAGCTTGTATGGTATCAGTCTAGATGTGTTGGCAACTATGTGGGTGTTGACTGCAAACAATGCCTAATATCAGACAATAGATGAAAGCTATATGTGAGGCAAACTTGCACTTTTTCTGGATTACATGCTCAGAGCTATTGAAACATCAACACGGATGAGAATGACATACTATCTTGATTGAAAACAGAGAAAGTGCTACAAGTGGGGTAAAATGGTATGTTCTTATTTCAGTTACCCTTGAAGAGAAATTATAAATACATGCAAAGATGAAACTGTTAGGCATATTTTAAGCCAATATGATGACCAGTTATTAGAGTGCGATGAAGTTGATATTACTCGTAGGACCAGGTATAATTGTGTTTGTGTGCGGACCAAGTTTTAGTTGCAGAAGGGTCATGTATGTGCCAAAAGTTATTAGCCTGGACTTATTGTGTAAAATTATCTTTTAGTATTGTGTGGAACAATACACTAAATATTTATCACTGGCAGATATTGAAATGGAAAAATCCAAAGAATTAGTAAAATATTATGCCAAATTGCTTAGGCATATTTGTGACCGGAGGCTGCAGAGATTTGTAAGCACTATTTGATCTCTACTGGAAAGCATGTGATGTGGTGGATCTCTGTACCTACCATTTTTTGTTTTGGAAAACCATGATGGTACTAATTGTCAACTATGAGAAGGGAAATAAACTTAAAGTTGAAATGAAAATGAAGCTGGTCCTTATTGTTAAAGAGGAATGGAGACTCAGAGCTGAATAACCAATGGCATAACAACATGTGGGAGGGTTGATGATACATTTGTAGCTGGTATTGTAAAGTAATGCTGTAATATCTCTTAGTCCTTTGGTGCAACCTTCCTGACTCCATATCAAGCTCCATTGTAATGGGAAAAGGTTTGGTGGCAGTTTTGGCTGCTGTTGAAATTGGTGATTCAACCCTATCAAATTACTTATATTACCAGATGATTCCTATTAAGCACAAGCTGCTAAGATTGGTTTTAAAGCTATCACATTGAGGACTTTTATTTAGGATCATGAATTGATTCACCATTCTAGCTTTGATAACTCCAAGATTTTTTCTTGAGGACAAAAGAGTATTAGAAGATGTCGAGTACTGTTCTCAGAGTGATCTCTTTAGTGATTATCATCAAATAAAAATACGATATAAGGTCAACAGAACAAGTATCTTCACATTTTTTCTTTAATAAAAAGCAACTTGGGTATTCGTTCTTTGTCTACAGTATTTTTGAGACATGAAGTTTCATGGTTTCGTATTGTGTCATACTTGTCGAGTTATAACAGGTAGCAGTACTCTGTCAGCACTGATAACTGAATTAGTTAGTTCATTGCACTGGATGCCAGAGTCTGGGAAAAATCATTGTGTCTTGTTAAGAAAGTGAGAACATGGACACTTATGTTTTCAAAGAAAAGTGTTTTTTTTTAATGCAAAAAATCAATAACTAAGAACAAATTTGTGTGCAAGTTTTCATTTGAGATTGTGTATGGATGAGTAATGAAGGTGGACTAGTTGAGCGTTAGATTAGAAGGAATATTTTGACAATCTTGGATTCCCAATGTGAGTAAAGTTGATGCTTCACTTGATCGCAGGACATATAATAGTTAATACTGACAAGTTGAAGAATGTAAAAACTAGGTGTTGAAGATATTCTGGATCTTTTGAAGAATAAGACAATATAGTTGATTGTTGATGCTGCAATTCTGCAAAGTACCATGTGTCAGCAGACTCTTCACTGCCCATCTTGCTAATGGGGGTAAATCCCATCTCTGATTTCGAACCCTGTAGTTTCTAGTCTTCATGTATATAAGGTCCTCCTTTGCTGCATATGTTTTTTCAGCAATAGGCAGGCGGAAGAAGAATATTTTGACTAGAGAATAAGTCCTCTCAGTTGAGAGAACCAACGTATGACTTCCTCTCTGGTTGTGGCACATATGGTGGTTGGTTGTCAGTGAAAATTCTATACGCAATGGGACATTTTATGAGTTTTAACTTGAACAATTATAGGTTGAGGCTAGTTGGAGTACTTTATTTGGTAGGAAGCCAAACTAGAGCTCAGAATCAACTGCTTGATATGTACTTAAAGGGTAGAATCAATTCCTAGTTGGGATGGAATTCACAAAATCCATGCGTATGGATGCTGTAAAAACCTTATTTTCATGGGAATTTTCTGTTCTTTTGTAAATTCAGGAGGTTTGTTTAGCAGATTCAGTTGTATGGTAATTGAGTGTTGAAGTGTTCTTATTTCTCATCAGTTCCATGCTACCTGCTATATATGAATCATATGAAATATCAACAGTTTGTTGTTTTATAGATCTCTTCAAAAATGTTCTTTGACATGGCTCTCTTTTATTATAAGTAAAATGAGGGATGAACTTGAATATCCAAATTTTTCCGTATGGTGATCTTTAAACACATACCGGAAAATTTTGTCAATGAATCATTGATTCACCAGAACTTGAAGATCATTCTGTTTACTATTTTCTACATTGTGACCAACCTAGTGCTTTTCTATAAACTAGCACATAACTGTCTTTTGAGATAACTTTTTCTAGATAAATTTATGTTGCATTAGAATGAACTGCCATACTTCCATAGCACCTCAAGTTAGCATTATAAGAGATGTGCTTATGGAATATCTTCCATATATTTACTTTAGATTTGGAATATAACTTTTTCTGGTGAAGTTTAAAGATTAAAGGTTTAAGCTGTGACTCTAGGTAATTGTCCATTTGTTCATGTTGTAACGTTGCACAAAAAGTTATTTCCTTTTAGAGAAACATTTTCAAATTGCTGTTCATATGTTTTCTTTCTTGTGAGATGATCATTATTCATAATCATGTCAAGATGTGTTTCTTGCTTCTGCCTGGAGACAAGAACAGGTAAAGAAAGTCGTAGATCATCTGTACTTTATCTTGTGCCATTTGATATATTTTGATCTTTTCTTCTAAAATTTGTAATTTACAGGTATAAGCATATGGCCAATTTTTCTTCTGTAACAAGCTATGATAGCAACTACTAGTAAATATCATTCTTACTGGTGTTGTTTTGCACCGTTAATAGTTAATTGGAACACATTTTTCCAATCATAAAACTTTGTCCAAGTTTGCTTTGTTTTCCTTTTAGCATTGGTTAAGTAAAATCTATGACTTGTTTCGTGCTTCCGTCTCTTTTCCTATATTTGAAACTTATGTCTCAATCAGGTCATACTGGTAGTTGAACATAGTAACTTTGCTGCTGCTTCTGATCAGTCTCTCAGATACATGAATTTTGCGTTTTTTTGTTTTAAAAAATTCTAGCCTGGTGAGTGCATAGCAGGTGATACATTTGCTGTGGCATGTGGCATTTAGTTGGATATAAAGAAACTGGAATTCTAGGGTTTGCTTTTCTAATTCTTGTATCTCAGCTTTACTATCATTATTCTTATGTGTTGCTTTATGAGAATTCTTATCTCGTAAGATTCCTAGAATGTGTTGTCTGATGCTTCATGCTATATCCTTCTCTACAAGGGACCATAACTTGTTATGATAACCTGTTTACATTATTTTCCCATGAAGGATATGTACGATCGATGTTGATGGTATGCTCATCAAAATGCCCTTCAGAGAGAATCACATGCAGGGAACTATGCTTGTCCTGATGCTGGTGGTTCTGTGCTTTTTCGGATCAGTGGTAGTTGTAGCTGGGTCCTGCTCGCTTATTGTTTGTGCCTTTCTATTTTGGTCTATATGTCTCCGTTTTATTTGCATCTTTTATTTGGATCATTGAGTTTGGCCTTTGCTGTTCTCCTCGTCTATTTTGCGGACGCTGACATCCAACTGGTGTTATCTCAGTGCTGTACAGGGGATGGATCTTTGACGACACTTTTGTAGCTCTCCGTGTTCGATCCTCATCATATGTTCTTGATGTATAGTTGACCATAACCTAATTGCTGTTGAACATCTGGCACATGGCTTCTGTTCTTAAGCACAGCAGTTGTCAAAGTCTTAATGTAATCCAAAGCTGGTTTGCTGATTTTGTTTTATAAGATGTGTGCTGCGTGCCGTGATCGTGGTTAGACTGTTTGTCATTTCTCCAACTGTGTTTTATCTTATTTGCATGTATCCAATGATCCATATGGACCAGTTAGATCTTTGTAGGCTCAGTCCAGGAAATAGATCATATCAGCTCTGCATGTTCTTATGTGCCCTTGAATGTTCCAGCTCAGAAGAGGATTTGAACTCCCATTAAGCTTATGCTTATAATGGTGATGACTCCAAACAGTTTGTCATTGTAAACCTTTTGAGTTGTTATAGAGTTGGTTATTCTTTGCCTTCCATTTGCTTTTGATAGAATCGAGGTTTAGGCCCTATTTAGAAGAGCTATTGACAGTAGAGCTTTTTGAATTAGAGCTTTTATAAAAAGCTATTTACTATTTGGTAGCTATATTTCTAAAATGCTATGAAACTTTAATGTATTTGGTAAGCAAACTGAGAAAATATTTTTAGTACAACAAAATGACCATAAAAGATATTATATAGTGTTATACAACATACCATAATACAATATAATATGTATTAATACATCAATATATAATATAGTATAATATTAATGTAATACAATATAATATTATTATAATATAGTAATATAATATTGTATATTATAGCATAGTAATACAACATAATTTGAGATTATATAACATAGCATATCAATGTATTGTGATATAATGTATAATATTATTTTTATAATATAATACAATAATAAAAATATAATGTTATAATTATTATTATTATATATTAATATTTTATTGGGTCTTCTAGAGATTTCTGTAATATAAAAGAATATTTTTTATAATTATAATATTTTATTATAGATATTTTGGTTCAAAAATAAAATTTTATAAATCAAAACAACTTTTCAACATAGGCTAAAAGTATTTTTCCCAAGAAGCTTTATTTTGGAGCTTCTCTCAAGAAGTTTTAGCTTTCTAGCGAAGCTAAAACACTTTTCTGATTTTTTTACCAAATATCTCTTCCACAACATAGGAAGTAGATATTACGGTACCTTTTGAGGAGATGTTGGATAGGTTAGTTTGAGCGGCACAAGAAGATCCAAGGTGCGGGCTACAAACTTATAGGAGGTTTTGAGAGGGGGTGCTGCTAGGCAGATGAATCTGGAGGATGGGAGTCCATCTTCGTGTGGCTCTATTATTGTGGAAGATGGTTTAGGGTTGCCTTCCAACTATGAGTGTGTCGGTGGAAAAGGGTGTCCGGATCCCCTTGAGTTGTAGTTGTACTAATGTAGAGAAGTCCATCAGCCATACCTTGATTGGTTGCCCGAGGATGGCATGGATTTGGAGGAGGGTCTCATTACCACTGCCCCAGGCTGTTCGTTCTGCAAATGATCTTCTTCAAATGATGAGGGAGGTTGCGCGCAGCTCGAGGATAATTGAGTGGGGCGAATAGGAATGTTTGGGCCTTTGAGGACAAGTAGGCGTCACTAAGGTGTGTAGTGGATCATGCTCTCCTTTATGTAGTGAAGATCACTAGGACTACCACGACGACTTCATCTGGGATGGCCAGGGACATGTAGGATCCTCTCTTAGCCGTTACATCGCTCAAGTTTGTCGATGTTTCTTGAGAGCTCACATCCCTCAATCATCTTAAGATGAACTTCGATGGTAGCGCTTCCAGTGATGAAGGTAGAGCAGGGTTTTGTGATCTGGAGTTATAATTTTAGGTTGATTGCTACTGGGGGGGGGGGGGGGGGGTGAAGCACCGCCGAATTGACAACCATAGGATTGGAGCTCAGAACAGCATAGAAAGTCATCACCTTTGTGAGACAGGTGTTGAAAACTAAGCATATCATCTTGGAGGGGGACTAAGTGACGGTGATCGACTAGATATGGGGTGATGGGCGAATGATGGATGGAGACCCTATGTTGTGTGATATCCGATAGATGGTGGAGGACTGTAGAGCCTTTCGGGCCATGCATGTGTACCGAAAGGCAAACAAAGCCGTCGACTGGGTTATCATTTATGCTGCTCAGCACTCCGAAGAGGTCTTCCGACTATACTAGGAGGTCGCCCCTCCTTTGCTTCTTATTTTCTCTTTTGATTCTATTAGCGGCGTGCTCGCTAAAAGTAACGTAAACAACTATTGTACCAAAAAAAAAAAAAACTTTTTGAGGGTTAGAAGGAGAGAGAGCTTTCTGGCCTACCAAAAGCTCTACCAAACCGAGCCTTAGCAGATGAGAAACTAAGTTCGATTTCCTTCTAAATTCACTCTTTTAATATATATTTTTATATTTTCTAAGTGCTCTCTTAACTTTCACCGTCTAAACAAATGATGGAAACAGAGTTAGGAAAACTAAATGATGAATAGATTTATATAATCTATGTCAAACAATGGTGATTTTATATAACCGTATGCATGCCCTGAAACTCATGTCCATGACTAGCCAACATTAGTGAGATAATTGTATGATTTGAGAATGTACATAGATGATGCCCATCTTAAAAATTGGTGGATAATATAAGATTTGATCAACGATCCCATGAGAGGAAGAACAGATGGAAGGAGAGAGAAAAATAACAGCAGGAATTTGAATTAGTTAGTTAAAAACTGAAAAATTTATCAAGCCAAGATGGCTTGGAAATACACTATTGATGTTCCATCCCTCAAACATTGTGGTGCTTCCAAGCTAATTCTCAATGAATTAGATATAACAAAACAGAAGGCATGAACCAAAGTTAAGAACAACAAAATGAATTCAGTGGAATGATTAATTATACATGAGATCGATGCAGAAATCTATGCGTTTCTACCATACTGCAAGATCATCACATGATTGGTGTTAGGCGAGTCCGCCAGCAATGTCACTGCCTCCCTCAAACGCCATATGCTGTCTCGAACGTGTTGTAATGTCCAGTAGGGAAGAAGCAATTGTCCTCTACATGTAATCTCTATCTGATTTTGGTACATAAAAGTGTAAATTCATATGTAAGTATTACATACAATCATATTTATCTATTATTCTATCATTATTATCCATAGCCACAAGTAGATTAGAAGCTAAGCAACTTTGTACTATTGAGCAAAATCATTGGACTTGGTAGCTAATCTTTGGAATGAACATTATAATATCCAGTCCCCTCCATAAGATAATGATTGAGATAAGGTAATCTTGAGGGCATCTTAAGGCTGATAGTCTAAAGTACAATTCATGTTGTCATATACAAGTGTCGTGTGATAATAATGTCTGTTAATGGGCAGGCACTGCGTGTCTCTTAAACTAATGAAATCCATGGACTCCCTTAGAAAAAAGAAAATTTAAAGAATGTCAGCACTAGGGCCAACAGTGGCAAGTAAGATCATATAGGTGGTATAGTAATACAAATAATAATTAGATTATAATAGTATGAGCACCATAACCTCAAAATATTGAGGGCAAATATGATCCTTTGTAGCCTATGGATCAATAAGGGATTGAACAAAAAGGTGTCCCTCTCCTTAAGCCAAGCTTGTTCTTAATCAATAAGATATCTAAATCAAAGGAGAGAGAAGGGATCGCAATTAAAAATAAATAAATCAAACACCTACATGTATATTTTCATGCATGCATCAAGAAGAGAGCCCTAACCCACCTCAAAATCTCGAGGTAGACCAATTGATAGTTGATAAGAAGGTTCACCAAAATTAGGTAATTTACAATATTATATTATTAATAGAATTATTAACCAATTTAATTTATTCTAAAAAATATTTGAGGTTATTTTTAATATTACTAATAAGGTGATGAAGGGCTGGAGGTAGTGGCCGCGAGGTAACGTCCGCTTTACCCCATGCCATTGCTTTACCCCATGGGAAGGGATTCTCAAACCATGGGCGTCACGTAGTTTGACCCCTCCACCGGGCAGCGGGCAGCTGGCCCAGATAGAGTTAAAAGAGCAATGGAGCCTGCCCGTCCCACCACCCTATCTGCCCGCCCTTTCTTAATCATTACGAGAACCCCACCTCTTCTTACCTTTACCCTGTAACCCACCAAACCTTTATTTATGCGTCGCTAGAACCATCCAAAATTTTAACTAGTATATTACCCATACGCACATATATATTTTGACAATTTTGTAAAGTTGCCCCTGCCCATGTCCCATGAACCATGTACTGAAAATAAAAGAAACCTATCTAATTAACCATCACTAGAATATCAAAAGGTGCAATATATTGGATTAGCTGTACTTACGTAAGAGCTATATAAAATATCGTTTTTAACAACAACAACAAAAAAAAAAAAAAAAAAAAATTGGATTTAATCCTAATACTGACAAATTACAATTGAATTGAGTACGCAAGTCTAACCTATTTTAGGTCTGGTAGATGTATCCTTGACTTGTATAAAACCTTGTTTCAGGTAAGCTTCAACTAAGAATACAAAAATAGTGCAAGAGGCATTGGCTATATTAATTTACATTCTTGTTGGAGTTATGTATAGTAATTATAAAAACCTAACCTAATCCATTTATATGATGTGTAACAAAATTCATAGTTAGTCCATCTTGTAGACCAATATATATTATACAAATGTCATTAGATATACTAAAATTTATTTACATTTAATTGATAAATATTAAGTGAGCTACATACCTGTCCACCCCATAGGACCTACATTTATATATATTATTAGTATTGTCTTTAATATGGGGAAAAATGGATCATCCAACCCACAACTAAAAGGTCGTCCAGTTTCGGCCCAGTGAACGTCAACGACCATTAATTGAATCTTCACTTCGGCCTAGAGTCAGCTCGACTTCGGGACTTTGCCAAAAGCTCCACCAACTTTAGATATTTGCCGACTCCTCCGACCAAGCTCGAGGTACCTCCAGACAATTGTTGACCCGCACCGACCAAGCTCGGAGCGCCTACCCCAGCAATATGCCTCGACCTTCGAGCTCGAGGCGCTCCACCGAGCACGCCTTGGACCCGGAAAGCCGAGCTACTCCCAACACCTGCCAAGCCGACCTCGTCAAATGCATGACGTGACCACTTAACGAGCTTGGCCTCGCCAACGACCGCACTCATGTGTGGGCCTATGCCTACCTACGTGGCCGTACTTCACAACACTACCGTGTCACGTCTCCATAATCGGCTTTCAACAGTTAGACGGCACCTTGACTACTCCGACCATACCCTGCCATGACTGTCAACACCCTATCGTTCTCAAGAACGGGCAGTACTGCACGCCACCAGTCAGCCTAAGCTGCGCGCCATCCGGCTCAGAGCCACGCCTCCTCATGATAAGGGCTAATAGTGCCTCTGCCATATGGGCCACTCCACTGAGACTATAAATAGCTTGGTTGGGTAACTTCTAAGGGACCTTTTTGGCTGGACTAAATTTACCCTACTCTAACTTGATCATTGAAGGGCCCTCCCCAGGAACACTGGTGAGGCTTTGTGCAGGTCCACGGCCGTCGCGCAGGAGGTAGCTTCCGTCTTCCCCTTTTAACCATCGGCGGCTCCCTCGACTCCATCCTCGTGGTCACTCTCGGCCAAATTTGAACCACAACAATCTTATTAACGCTTTCCATGTGTGTCAAAGAAAATAAAAGGTAGTGGATCTAAGAAGCATGCCAAGGAATCTGCATAATTTTTGTAAGACCCCACCGCTCAGAGAAAATATTGGTTGAATCAGATTTACCGCTGAACTAGTAGATCAATCTAACGGTAAAGCAACATGCACAAAGACTGAAGAAAAAGAAAATGAGAATAATACACATGAATTCATACATGTTGCTTTCTGATTAAACTAGTCTACCAGCTCAGCACTGGTGGTCGTTGTCCGACTAAAAATTTCGCCATGGCTAACCAAAGAGGCAGGGAGAGAAGAAAGAGAGAGAGAATAAATAAGAGTAGCCGACAAAAGAAGCACGCCGAGGAATCCGCACAACTTTCATAAAACCCCATTCCTTGCCACCCTTTTCATCTACCAACCGGCCTCCTTACCAAACACAACACATCACAACAACATCGCATGCACGTCTCCCTCACGATGTCCTTTTCTATACAAACTCCTCTCCTCTTATCGTGGAAGCCAAAACAAGATAATATTCTCCCTCTCTAGGAGAGAGGTGCTCTAAAAACAAATGGTGGGAACCCCCCACCCCTCCTTGTTTTGAGGCCTCCAAGGGCCTCTCAAAGCCCTACTATACATATAAATTTTGTCCCCACCCCATAGTTTATGGGTGAAGGTGGTCCTCCATTTGCTTTTTGTCTATGTTTTGATGGTTTCCTCTTCACCAACTTGGAATGACTCTTATTGAACATGTATAGCACCCACCCCATGCATTCATTGTCTTCCCTCAAAAGCCAATAATATGTAGCTATCTATTGTGATGTGGATGGGATGCAGCTGGGGCCTTAAATATTCCCACAAAGTGCACCACTTAAGCCTTTGAGGTGTCCAATAACCACAGTCTTAGCCTTTCTAGAGGGGAACATATTGGACCTAGATTTGCTGTTGAGAGGCTCAGGTGAGGCCGGGGAAAGCATGACGACGGCCGGCGTCACCTTATGTACACATTACATGCAAGGGGTCCACGTGTATCGGTTGCTTTCCTAAGATAGGGTTTTCTTTGTCCAACTGCGTTGTCATTCAGGCCATAATTAAAGTCAAAGATGTTGAATAGGTTGCATTGTTCTTAGTTCCTTCCCCTGTATATAATAATCAACCATGAAGATGATGGTACTCTATAGAAGATCCCTAATAATCAATGAAGGATTGCAAAATTAGTTCAAGGACTTCATTTCATAAAATGACTAACCATGAAGAATACCTAGCACCATACGTAATGTCCTAATTTCAAAACATTCTTTCTCATCAACCAAGAATAATCACATGCTCATGGGAGTGGTATGCAGATCAGAGCAAATATAACAAGAAAATAACTAAAGTACAAACGAAGCCTACAAAATATTAACAAATTTGAAACACCATCATTCCGTGCTGTCAACCAAAGGATGGCATGTTCAGATACTTGAATATCAATAGTTAAAAGGGAAGAAAATCTCTTATATAACTCTTAACTCTAACCATGGACCACTTAGACTTAAGAGCGATGACATGCATGACGGAAGGTGTATCAGGTTGTTAGAGCAACTGGGAAACCATGTTGTATTATTCTTAATCAGTTTCTTCTCATTCATCCACCTCTCTTAGATTAGGAATGCACTTAATATAAAGTAGAGCGTACACCGATGCAATGCAAGAAGGATGTCAAATTAACGGTATAGAGTTGACTTTCAAAATAAAAGATTGGCATGACAGGAATGTTGAATGGTTGAAGGAATTATGATGAGTATAGAATATTCTTTGTATAATACTGCATGTTTACAGGTCATTACAAGCATATATATATATATATATAGTGATGAACGTTTTAGGTGGGGATATAGTAAGGCAAGAGGAATGATGAGGATAGCAATATTAACAGTTCATCAAGAGCATACAGTCAGTATTGCATGTTTTAGGTAAGGGAAGAACAACTAGTGATAAACTACTCGAAAGAATGCAAGTGGTTGTCCTCTTATCTGAGGTTGAAGGTGTGTCCTAAAAAATATTGTATAAGACCACATTCCGTAGTGCAGGAGAGGCATAAACTCTTCCCTTGGTAAAGAAGTCCATGCAAAAGAATTCATAGGATTTGGAGTAATTATGGTAAGATAGGAAACATCACCATTCGAGGCTTATCAGGAAACTTCAACAAAGATATATACTAAAAACCTAAAGGTGTAGCTTTGATCGAAGACCATGTCAAGCAACTTAATTTACCTATTCACTAACCACTATTTCTAGTATATTGAAGTACAGATATTTATACATAGCTTAATTGAGAACTTGCTAGTCTACTTTTCTAGACTGTGAAAACAGAAAGGGATTTGATGTATACTAGACATCCCAAACCCCTCCTACAGATAATACACATTATGTGTTGAAATAATCAAAGTGAAATTCTCATCATAGGGAAAGAAAGAGGGAGGGAGGGGGAGACAAGTCCTCTAAATTAAAATCCTAAAATTACTAAAGGCCCGAAAGTGAGAAAATTTAGTAAGACATTACATTGAGTGATTTACAGAAAGAGTAATTCTTTTAAAAATAATTTCTTTTAAAAATAATGCAACTCTGGACAACATCAGTAATGGCAAAAAATAAATATTGTCATCCCTAAGTAAGTTTATAGTTGTTAGGACATGTTTCTGGAAAGGCAAAGCTTGCATATGATGGTTTTCAATACTTCAAACTCATAATTTTGACATTTTCCTAAATTAGAAAATTTTCAATTGAATGAATTCATATTCTTAAAAATCTCGGGTCGTGCAAAACAGAAGGTTCAACAATGGAAAAACTTCAAAAAACACAAAAAAAAAAGGAAAAAAGCAAGTAGTGTGACATTCTACTAAAGCAGAAATTTTTCATTTCATAGTTTAATTTGGGGCATTTTATAAATTTCATTGCACAACCAACAATCTAATATAATAAAATTATATCTTTTATGTCCAATAGCCAGCAAACTCGAGATATATCATGAGTTTGTAGCACATCCTAATGCACCTCAAATACCTTGTAGGAAGAAGGAAAACATGTTTACAACAGAAATACTAGAACCCCACTTCCCCTCCCGCCCCCAAACCCAAAGAGAAAAAAACAAAGAAAAAGGAAAAAGAAGGGATAAAGCAATGAGCCTAGGTCTTCAATTACATAGTGAAAACTTCGCATTTTTCAAACTCCAAACAGAATAGATTCATAAGAGAAATGGTACAAAGCAGCTACATGTTACTACGTACTGTGAAGGAATTTTTGCAGCAGTTGCCATGCATGAATTTAGACATATAAGCATATTAAGAATAGTGGTTTATCCGAGATTTTGTTCACCACACAACATCTAGTAAAACCTAGTAATCCTAATCTAGAATGATCATCAATGACAAATTCTGTGTGACATAACAAGAAAGACAAGTATGTCTGAATGTTCATATACAGATTTTAGCATTTGATTCGATAAAACAGTAAATTTACATAACATCCATCTTTATAGTTATTGTTTCTAAGAACTTCAATAACCACTACTTATGGGTGCACTTTAAATGTGTTATAGCAAGTAGAAAACACAATACAAGAAGTAGGTGTGATTGTAATTCTATTGGTTATGCTTTCAAGATATATATGGCAAAAAGGATAAGGGTAGTAGGCAAAGTCGTAGCTTATTTGAACGTGAATACAACAAACACATCTCAATGCATTTTCCATGTATAAGAAAATGACTACTAACTTTGACAATTGAACCCCCCACCAACCCATGCCCCCACTTGTGAAGAAAAAAAAAAGATAAAGCAATTAACTACTACACGAAAAAAGGAATGGATCCTAAATCTTTCTGGGTTCAATAGTTAACTCAACTGTCTAATACGTACATGAGATACTGAAAATTGTCAGAATCAATTTATTAGTTATTAATTATTTGACATCTAATAATAGTTCATTAAACTGCTTTAATTACATAAATTTTTCATGAGAGATTAAGTGTAATTTGGATCTTCACCAGCCTTGGGGAGTAATGTGAGTTACCACCTTAAAGGTATATATGATCATTATATAATTGTTTGCTAGTTATAATAATATTTTGGATTTCATACCTCAGTTAAAGATCTTTGGATTGCATTACTATCCTTCAGTTTATCATTTTATTAGCCATCAATCAAAACCTGTCCTTATTCATAAGACGATGTCAAGACATATTGGTAAGAACTATCAGCCGAGAATAAATGTTTAACTCCAGTTTTTTCTATTTTTGACACACATACTCTGATTTAGAGATAGAGAGAGGGAGAGACCGCTTTCCAATGCTGAATTATTATATTAATGATTCCAACATTTCTAATAAATACGTTGTGAAAAAAATTTCTAATTTTTTTTTTCTACAACAAAATATATGCTAAAACATTAGATTAAATTTATTACCATCTCTACATTATGATGCTTTTATATTCTTTTTATTAGATTTTTTTTTTTTAACTTTTCTTTCACAATAAAACTCAGATATGATGATCAACTCAGATATGATCATCTGCATCCCGAGCTAAACATCTGCCCTATTGATGAATCAGTGCAGGTTGGCCAAGTTCCCCATCCATTCTGGATGGATGGATTTCTTAAAAAAAAAGGAAAGAAAAGAAAAAAAAAGAAAGAAAAATAGTATGAGAGGATCAACATTCATATTATATATACTCTAAATAAGCTTAACCAAGCTAAATCCAGGAAAAGGAAGGGTGGTCAAAATAGATGGTAAGATAATAACGTTCGGGAAAACAGTGTTCATAGCAAATGAACTAAGATAACTATAGAGTTGGGATCACAGAAAGCAAAAAGATACTTATAGAGTGAGAAAGATGATTATAGAATAAAAAAGTTAAGGAAATCTCAGAGGGAAAATCCAAAAGCTCAAGCAAGCATATATATTATAACCCACTGAAATTGTGCTCTTTCCTCTTTCATTCTTTTATATGATCTCGTGGTAAGATGAATTTTTTATCTTAACATGTAGATGATTGGCATTAATCATAGAAAAATAATCCCTCTATTATGTTATCACCTATTAATTTTTTGATGATAATTTATCTATCCCCCCCCCCCCCCCCCCTCTTTTTTTGTATGAGATATTGTGGAAATGAGATAAATGTTTAAAATTCGGCAGCTCATCTCAAAACCAATGAGGGATGATGTGAAATATTTGGCAGGCTACAATGAGCAACTCCAACTCATACCCAAAATGAATAGAGAGATAACCTCCTTGTCCAAAGTTATCCTCTATGAGGGGGGTTAAATATACAGTAAGCCCTTCCACAGGAAAACCCCTTACAATCTATAAAAGAAATACGGAAGTTCCTTACAACTCTCTTCTATAAATGATCATATTCTTTAACAAAGACGCCTGCATTGTCCTACAAAGAACAAGAAGTGCCTATTTTCTCTTGGGAAATAGAAAAACTAAAAATGCCTAATAAGTGTACAAACAGGCCAAGCCTAAATCATTATGAGAACAAAGATTGAGACATCTTTTACTGATGGGGAGAGAGGGAGAGAGAGAGAGAGAGAGAGAGAGAGAGAGAGAGAGAGAGGGTTTCCACAAAGACTCCATCCCATAGGTGGCTTCACGTTTAGGATAGTGTTTAGGATAGTGCATTGCTTTCAGCAAAGGTAGGTGAAATAATGCTCTTAAGGTCGTCTCGAGCACCCAACTAGGAACAAGGTCAGTAATGTCCATCAAAACTTTTTTCAAATTTCTAGAATGGATATGAAATAGCCATTGCTCCTCATATCATCTCCCCCATATATTCTTTACTATAAGAACTAATTTATACGGCCCTCCTACTCTTACCTATAAGCTAAGGCATGTCCCTTCCATTTATGGCATGTCAAACCTACAAAGAAAAAGTTGCTTCGCCATGATGGGTCATGAACTATACGGTTTTCACAGCCCACTTCAAACATTGTAACCAAAAAATGTGCACTTCAAACCCCCCTCTCCACGTAATAAACCCACCACCAGCACTGATAAGTGATAACCATGTATCTACCCAACCCCAAGGCAGCTCCAAAACAAGCTCAGGAAGCCCTAATCATGGCGAGGGCAATGATGTGCCACTCAGACACTCACATCCCACCTACAACAGGTTACTACAAAAGCTAGCTAGTATCCCACTTTTAAAGGAGCCTTTTTTAGCTCCCAAGTTCCTTTCACCATCCCAACCCCAGCTATAGAGAAAGTAGAAAGATACCTGGAACCCATGTAGTAGACCTCACGGCGGTCTTGCTCCCATTGTTGTGATATGCTAACAATGATCTTGCTAGAAATCTTGGCATTAACCCAATTGCAAGACTATTGACAATCTATGAGCACGCTTTCCATATCAAAATAAGAAGCCGCAGATTAAACTAAGAAAAATATAACAAGACTCAAATTAAAAGGGGGTTTTCATGATTAAGTGTACCTCTGATTCATCCTCCAATCCCAGCTTGCTCACCAAGTACTTCATCAACAACCTAACTGTCATCCTCCCATCCCTGTAAATATATTTTTTGCAAGAGAAAACAAACCTATTTAAGCAAGGCCATGGATTCATCTCAAGCCCAAAAAGAGCTAAAAGAGAAGAAAGATTACAAACGGATAGTTATTTTCTGAGAAAGTAACATAAGGAGATAGTGTTGATACTTAATCCTCAAGTAGCTCTTTGGTATCTGAGGCAAAAAAGGCTCCCTCCCTCTGCATTAAAACCAAAGGAAACCCACATACGTGAACAAAATAATAATGAAAGAAACTAAAGAGATTCAAGAAAAGAAATCACTATTATATATCCAATCAAATTATATATAGATATAACCAAGAGAAAAAAAAAATGGAAATATCAAGGACAAATATAAAATAGAAGGACTCACTGGTTTTGTGCCGCCTGAAGCATGAACCAGACACCGGTCTGGGGCCTCGGCGGCGGGCTAACCACCATCATGTCGGACGGGAATATGAATTGCCGGGCCACAAACTCCGGCATCGCGGGCGGCGTCCTCGAGCTGCTCCCCATGATCGGTCCGCGGTTCCACAACCCCCACGGCGGTGGAAGCGGCGTTGCATCCTGCCGGTAACTCATGATCCGTTGGTGCGGCGCCAGCCGCGGCACCATCACGGAGGGCATTCCCGCCACCACCGGGCGAGCAATGGCGCGGGGATCGGACGGCGAAGGCCTCGACGACGAAGACGATCGTCTGTCGGTAAACAGCTCGAGCTCCGTCAATCCTTCTCGACGGCGAGAGGGAGTCGTTGGCGGGCCGAGGCCTAATCGGAGCCAGTTTCTGGAGCTGCTGCTGGTCCCCACCTCTTCCTCGCCGTCTTGTTCGTCGTCGTTGTCACCGTCGGGTCGGCGGGTCGGGGTCTGAGGGGGCTCTTCGGCCATTAATATTGGATTGGATCTCAGGGAAGGGGGTTTGGGCTCGAAATCGGAGCAACAACCTCCATAGCCGTCGTAGTGCCGGCGGAGGAGGTTCCTAGCCGGGACCATCTCTCATACCATGGTCACCCCCACCCTTCCCCGCCGTCCGACGATGAACACCTCCTCTTCACCAAATCGGAAACTGACACAAATACAAAGCCCACCGGTGGTAGAATAAGAAGAAGAGCAAGAAATTAAAGGAGGAGAAATACAAGTTCATGAAGAGGAGGAGGAGGAGGAGGAGGAGGACGAGGAGGAGGAGGAGATGAAGAGGTGGATGGGGTTGAGTTTACCAGCTAAGGCAAGGGACGACAGAGAGAGGGAAGGAAGGGAGGCTTTTGGATCTCACTTCCCACTAATTCCTCTTCCTTGGAAGCTTTGTCGAGATCAAATAGTTTTCTTTCAGACAGAAAGAATGAATGAATGAACAGAGAAGAGAGAAGGAATGGTGGGGTGGCAGTTGTACATTTATTTATATATTATATATTTTTTAACATAAAATAAGATTTCGATATAATAATATTTATAGTTTTTTAAATAAGTTAAGGAAACAATAATAATAATAAAATAGGAAAGGGTGGTGCCTACGTCGGGGGGTCATGGGGGAAGATGCGAGTCTCGCGACATGATTACCATAGCACCCACGGGAATTTCAGATATTTACTGACGTGTCCTGGCGGGGGGGCACCGAAATCGAGGCACGGCGGGGCATTATTCCGGTTTTTCTTAAAAAAAACCGGCCCGGCGGTCCGGACGGGATGTTTGGTTTCTTTTTTCTTTTGCTAGATCAGACGGTGCAGAACGACCCAAAGGCAAGTAGGTGGGCTTTGGGGCCCACATGAATTTGATGGGACCGGAGGATCGAATCGTATCCGTGGGGTTTGATTTGACGGTGCAAAGTTAAATAGAGGTATAGAGAGAGAGAGAGAAAGAGAGAGAGAGAGGAGGAGGAGAGCACGTGCTCACGACGGCGGCTACCACCACGAAACACAGTATAACACCTGAGGTTATGCTGTCCCTCAGGACCATCACAAATAAAAATATTTCATTCCGTACAGAGTGTTTAATAATCATGCAGATTTTTTTTAAAATGGATAAACCCAAGCACACATGCAACCAATAAAATTAAAAAACAAAATGTCTTGAAGTGCATAGTACAACCCTCTATCTCCACCAAGGCTCGTGGCAGATTTTTTTTTTTAATTTTTTCTAGCACTACTTTTATTCTGTAATTTGGTAGCTCGGTACCCAACTTTTACTCCAAATATAATTATAAAGATTAGTTAATTAAAAAAAAATTTTTGCTTCCAGGAGGAGGCGGCTGACCAAAATATTAATTTATTGGGGGTAAAGTAATAGTCTGTCAAAATAAAAATTAATGAATAATATTGTTAAGATAACTAATAGAGAGATATTAAATTGAAAAATAAATATTATAATTAGTTAAATGAACAAGAAAAATGTCAAATAATTGATTATTATTTTTATCACATGATAAATATTGTAATCTGAGCACCAAATATTGATTATTATTTTTATATCAGATTTTGACTCTGCAGGGTATCGATCATCAATTTAGTCCCAAATTAAGGGTCTTTCCAGGCTTTGACCCATGTGAGGTAGGGTAGTTATGGATGAAATACCCCTTTTGGGATGAGTAGGATGCTCAAAACTTTTTAGATCACAAAAATAAATAATTATTTATTTTAATTAAATATTCATTTATTACAGCCACTAATTTATGATGACTAGCTTATCAAATTTCATTCAAAAAGTTATGAAGGTTATAGCGGTTGACAACGGCATCAGTTTTAAGATAACAAGTTTTTGGTGATCCATAGGGAAAGAAAGTATCCTTAATTAAGATTTTACGAAACTGCTGTCATGATATCCAAGAGGTTTTAATATAAAGAGAAAAAGATGCGAGAATTGATCAGAATCATGCAGTAGAAAGGCAGATGGGAAATGGTGTGAAACAACAGATGTTGATTTTAGTGTGATTAAATCTAAGGGTCGATTGATGGTTTTAGATTGGTGATGGGTGGACAGCTGAAGTTTGTATTATAGAATTTTTTTTGCAGATACATGTTAAGCTTGTGTTGTTTTGAGAAAGTTGTCATGGTGCCAGAAGCATGCAGACCAAGGAACGGCTTGTAGCATGATCGAATGCAAGGAATTGGCTGACACTATCTTTAATTTATTATGCTTAGTAAAAAATATTGATTCTTAAGTTGTTAATGGGAAAAGAGTAAATTGGAAATTTCGAATAAAACTAGTAGTTTGGGCAATAATTGGACATTAAACATCAAAGAGAGCTAAGACACTATTACTTGAGCAAGGGAGAATGGTAATGTCAAAATCATAGATTAAATATTCAATTTTGTTCAAGAGTTCAAATCTTTATTGCCAAAAGAAATTCAAATCCTCAGTTTTTCTTTTCATTCATTTTCCTTTGGCTAAATCATTCTTCATCTATCTATCTAAAGTTCGCAAAAGAGGAGCCAGATGGATTATTTATTGGTATGCAAGAGCAGCAAAATTGGCTGATCCGTAATAATCCTAATCAACCAACTCAATCTATCATGCGCCACTTAAACACATGCCTAGGAACCCCATTACCCGCCACACAAATGAAGGGCAGGGCTCCATAAGCATGTAAGGCCGCAATCTATTAAATAAAATAAATATAATCAAACTAACAATAATCCAATAATATAGGTAGGATAATAACCATAATTTTCAGAATTTACTCAATTTTTTTTCAAAACATAAATTAGATACATGCCAATTCTCAAGACATACACAAATTACATATTTATGTAAAACTACAACTCAACCAACAAAATCACTTAACAAAGTTTTTATGGGGTTCATATAGTTCTATGAAACAATAGTATCTTGGAGCGCTCCAAATAAAACTGTAAAGGCTGGTATGATCCAACTAGACCTAGGGCCTTCCTTTAATCTCACAATCCAATCTCTATCCATTCTCTCCTATGGCTCGAGCTCTATAAAAAAGAAAAACAAAATCAAAAGAGTGAAATAACAGCATAGTAGGTAACCAAAACTATAACTAAAAGAATCGGGCAAGTATAATCAAACAAACTTGAACAATTATAGATGCATGATACAAAATAACTTATTTAACAATATAATATTTTCATAATCCAAGTTATACTTATAATGCCAAAGAGCATCATACATGTTATTTTTTGAATCAATATTTCAAATATAATTCAAAGGAGCATTTTAGAAGCCATTATCAAAATCAAGGTTACTCATGCCAACGCTTTCAATAAATATCTTATGATCATTTTCTAACATAATTTATCGACTTATCAATCTGAACAACTATGGCTACATTATTTCTGTGGCAAGGTCCAAAGTACTGCATTTAACCATTGCGGGTGGTCTAAAGTGCAGCACTTACCCTTTGCATAGTAGGTCCACTGTACCATATTTAACCTTATTGGAGTAGGTCCGAAGTATTGTACTTAACTCCTACTAAACACCCTTGCTAATAGAGCAATCAAATACCAATATATAACCCCCTTGTTAGTGCGGTCCGAAAAAGACGAAGTCCAAATTAATACACAAAATCCAATTATTTTACCAATATCATTATATTTTATTTGCTAGTATAAATATGGCTCAAACAATTTACAACATACACAATTATACATAAGTATCAAGGAATTTCAAATGTCTGATATACAAGCATGGCTTTCCAAAGAAGGAATTCAAACACCTTCGAAAATGAACAATCCAAAGTTTCATGTAGAGATTTCCAATAATTCAAATATTTCTTGTAATTTTAAAAATAACTCATAATTATGGATACACATGAATATCAAGGATGCTTAAAAGTATCAATGACATAATAATTTTCTACTTGATCCAATTTACACATATATAAAGCAGACTATACAATTTTCAAAGTATTTAATAATAATTATTACAAAATATATTATATATATATATATATTATATTTTAAAATTACTCTAGTTAGGTTGAGATTACTTACCTATGAGTCTAGACTACATTCAAGTTTAACTACTCCAAAAGTATCCCTAAGACCGAATAACCCATAATACAAATAATTAAAATAGACATAATTTCTAAAATACTCCAAGTCTACAATTAACTTTTCAAATTTATTTCTAAGAACATAGAGGAATCAATGGAGGTCACTAAGCCTCGAAACAAAGTCTGACAATAATTTTATACTAAAAGCTCCGATAGGCCAATCCCTAAACTATTTATTTATAATCCAATTCTAATTTAAAATCTCCTTCTTCAATTCTAGATCATTAGATATATATAATTTGGTACCAAATCTCCAAAATCTATCCTCATGAACAAAATTTTGGTGGGCACCTGTCTCAACCTCACCTTTGAATTGCCTTAGTTTTTTCAATCAATATCGGTTGGACTTTAAGATAAGCTAGCCATACATCAGAACTATGCAATTGTATCTTGATTGCAAACCTCTTCAAGTCTTCTAAGATTTGCCTCTCAATAATGATCAAAGTAGCTAAACATTTAGAGAACTTCTTGCTCAAGATATGTGCCATCACATTAGCTTTCCCTAGATGATAATTAATAGAAAAGTCATAGTCCTTCAAAGGCTCTGACCATCATGTTCAACTTCTTCTAGACGAAGATATACTTCAAACTCTTTTGATTAGTATCTATCTCACATTACTTACCATATGGATAATGCCTCCAAGTCTTAAGAGCAAAAAGCACCATCATCAACTCCTAAGTCATGAGTAGGGTAGTTTTTCTCATATGATTTCAACTACATGGAAGTATAAGCCACTACCTTATTATGCTACATCAAAATATACCCCAAGACTTTCTTAAAAGCATCATTATAGATAGTAAAACCTTTATTTTCAAAAGGTATGGTGAGAATAATAGTGGATAATAATGTTTTCTTCAACTTTTAAAAGTTATAAGTCTATTTAAATTTGACCACCTTTGAGTTAAACGAGTATTGCTACCTTTTTCATCCTAGTGCAAATGAGCTTGAGAACTTGGGATCCTCAAGGAACTCGGTTGATCGAGGTAGAGAGCGGCTCTCCAAGATTGACTAAACGACACCTAGATGCATGTGTAGGCATGCCATCAGTGTTGGGCTAGCAAGAAAGGTATGGGTTGAATGGAGGATAGAGTACAACATAGTTTCAGATGCTTTGATTTTCAAAAACTTTCGCCACCATCACACCATCATTTGAAGAAGATAGAAATGGAAAGAGGAATAATGCTAGGCTATGTTGGAAAGGGTGTAGCGCTACCTACAATATAAGTGTAGTGCTGGATTACGGTAGAAAGCTAAGTTATACCTATTCTTAGGATAAGCAACTAAAGTAAAAGTAAAGATAAAAATAAACTATTTGGATTTATTGTCCAAGGATCCTAATACAGTGCAATTCTATTTATTTATGCTAATACATATCAACTACATACAATTATAATAATTGTCCATTCCAATGGTTGCTTCTCACATACGATCTCCATTCATGATGGTTTAGTAACTACCGTCAACTATCTTCCTATTATGTATAAGTACGATCTTCTGACACCTATTTCTTATAGCCTCGAGACCTATACTATCCATAATTTACATGAGAGTTTTTGAACATTCGTAATGTCTGGTACCAGGCCAAATTGGTCCTTACATTATTATATTGCCGCTTGGCATATGAAACACGCACCACAGCAAAAACTTTCAGAAATCCTCTTTGATATGGTCGTCCTCTAGCCCTGTAATGCTTATGTCCGGTATTATAGGACCACTATAGTTTTGCCTTTTACTCCTAGACAAACAATCAGAAACTAATGTTGGCAAGGATTTGCCAACTTCACCAGTGATCCTTTGTATTTTTTCATGATCGACACTTTCATGATACCTCAATCAGTAGATTCTAAGGTCTCCATTGTATAATCTTCAGCTACTCCCTCTGAATGTACTGAAGTCTCCAACTCTGGTTTCTCATGCACCATAGTAATTTCACGTGCTAGCTAATAAGCCAATTCGTCCATCATCGTGATCCAATCGGAGAACAAAATGATTTTTCTCAACTCATTTAACTCGAATCTCTCAAAAAAAAATAAAAAAAGATAGAAGACTTTCGAAAGTAAGGCTTAAGTCCTCTTTTGTTTCATTGATGATAAAAAGAATAAGGCATACAACCTCTATTTATAATGATGAGGTTTGTCCTTATACAATTCAGGTCGCTTCCTAATTTTAATAGGACTCACTTTTTCAAAATAGACATCACTAGTAGAAATAAAGTTGAAAAGCTAAAATTCTACATGAGGTAGATCCTGACTTCTACATCAACTTTGCCTTCTATTACTCTTAACCTTATTCTTCTCGGATGGATACATAGGTTTGATCAAAGACTTATCAAAAAAGAAACTTTTGATTTGACAGATCCATTTCAAACCCTAAATGATAAAATTTGAGCTCGATCGCTAGAGGCACTGCTCCCTAAAGAGCATGTGTCTGTGAAGCATCACATCGTAGATCTAAAAAAACTAACTGATTAAAAAAAAAAATATCTTAATTGGATATTGTATCATCAAGCTATGACTTTCGAAAGCTTGGCTTATGCGGCTTTTTGATGTGATGGATCTTATTCAACCCTACTCATTATGACGAAAATGATCCACATCTAGTCCGAGGATCCTCTTAGATCACATAGGAATGAGTAAAAGTGTCTTCACCATAGGACTCACTGGAATGTACTCTAGCCTTGTATATTGGCATTTAATTGTAGAAACAAGTCTTTCAAACTATCCCTCTATCAAAGTCAAAAATGCTACATATCTCTCCAAAAATGGTCTTAGAATAGCAGCCACTTTCTTTGCAGCTGCTTCTTTGGCTTTCTTTGACCATGGCATGATAGCATCTATTAAGTTGTATCACCAAAAATAGTGTGACGATGACTATACAGGGTCCCGCCAAAGATGATGTGGCAAGGACTACACAATGTCCTACTAGACATACCAGAAAGCCTGTTGTTGCCTTTTTTACCCCATCTAAGTGAGCTAGGAAACTCAAGATCCCTAGAAATCTCGATGGATCGAGGTAGAGTGTAGCCCATGAAACTTGACCAAGTAAGGCTTGGATACTGCACAGGCATGCCACCTATATCAGGCTACCGTGAAAAGTGTGGGTCGAATGGAGAATAAAGAGCAATATATATCCATGTGTCTTGACCTTCAAGGACTTCTGCCACTACACACCACTATCTTCTAGAAGAACAAGCCAGTCTTAGAATGCTACGGACATCAAAAATATTTGTTGGCTAAATCCATTTATAATTTCTTCCTCTTTTTTTGGATCACAAAAATACCTTATTTTGATACCACATGCCTAAGAAATGCCACATTGTCCAGTCAAAACTCACACTTCATCGACATTGCATATGACTTCCTTATTCGCCCATCTTAAGTGCTCTTCATGCTCTTCTTTACTTTTGAAATTTAGATATCATCATTGAAGACAACCACAATCTAATCTAAGAAGGTTTTGAACACCCTATTCATCACATCCATAAAGACCACTGGTAAATTATTCAGCGGCCCAAATGACATCACCAAAAAATCATATTACCCATACCTTGTCCTAGAAACTATTTTAGGAACATGTTTTGCCTTGAATTTCAACTGATGGTAGCCTAACCCTAGGTCAATCTTGAAGAAGACTTGGGCTCCTTGTAGTTGATCAAATCAATCATTTATCCATAGCAAAGGATATTTGTTTTGCACATTTACCTTATTTGACTTCTTATAATCAATGGTGAGTCTCATGATCTCATCCTTCTCTTTCACAAATTACACTAGAGCTTTGACACATTGGGCCTAATAAAGCCCTTATCTAACAATTCTTGCAATTGCTCCTTCTACTCTTTCAATTTAGCTAGGGCCATCCGATATAGAGCCTTAGAAACTAGACTTGTGTTGAATACTAGCTCAATAGAGACTTCAATCTCCCTATCATATGAAAGTCTGAGCAAGTCTTGGGAAAAACATCTAGAAACTAGCAAATAGTAGGAATATCCTCCAATGCTAGGTCTTCTTGTTGAGTGTATATCATAGTAGCTAGATAATCTTTGCGACCCTTCTTCAGCATTTGCCTAGACTGTAATGCTGATACTACTCATAGAGGTGCAACACCTTTACTTCTAACAAAGCTAAACTATGGTTGGCCTAGAATATAGAAGTTCTCTTTCCATGAAAATCAATTGAGTCATGATAGACAACTAACTAATCCATCCTCAATATAACAGTAAAATCTTGCATTTCAAATTGTTAAATGTGCCAACAATTCCATATCTTTTGCTCTGATTACATAGGGCTTACGAATACAATTAGCAATTAAAATATCTTTAATAGGAGTACAAGACATAATTCAACATCTAAAGGCTCACGCGATAGATCATGCATAATTAAGTTGGTGAGACTGGAATTATACTTGTCACCACCATATTAGAAGCTTGGGCATCCTGCTACATCAATGCATAGACCCTCTCTTGTACCCTAGGCTTCTGAATCCCCTGCTTTCTCTAACCCTCAAGAGTTGGTCATCATTCAAAAGGCACCCTAATGGTCTAAGATGTCTGAGTAGGCTGCCTCTCCATCTTAAAGGGATAGGTAATCACATTGTGGCCTAGCTAGCTACACTCAAAACAAGCACCACTAGTCCAACAACAAACCTCATCTTCATGGCTCTTGCCACATCTAAGTCACCAATCTCCATAGCTTTGCTAAATACTAACAATAGAGTGTTGAGTCTCTCTCCTCTTAAACTGTTCGGTAGAATTCTAGCCAAATCGAGATACTACTATTTGGTGTCTCTTCTTCTTTGAACTACATTCCTATCCTTCTAAACATCATTAAGTTACTTCCGATCAAGAGTTCTTTGGTTATAACTACCACATATGTAGCCAAGTTAAATGCATTTACAAGCTATCTATGTTGGGGCCTTAGCCCCTATAAAAAATTTTGAATTCGATCCTCCTTATCATCTACCGAGGAAGGAGCAAACTTGGCCAAATAGGTAAACTAAGTCTCATACTAGGCCATAGATATGCTCCCCTGCTCCAATTTGGTGAAATTTTACTCCTTCTATATCAGCACACTCTTAGGGAAACATTCCTCATAGAAGGCCTCCTTGAACATTTTCCAAGTGACAACACCTAATCTACACCTGCACTCCTCCAGTAGCCTCCAATCATATGCACCTCCTTGTAGGAGATAGGAGGCAAAACCGAACATTTCTTCCTCTAAGCACTTTTGAACATGGAAGACCTTTTTCATTTCTATCATCCACTTTAGTCTTAAATGGAACAGTGGTCCCTGCAAATGGTGGTGGAGCCACTATTAAACTCAGCAAAACTACTATGTCCCTTAAATCACTGCTACAGCTATGGAGTATACTATGGTTACCGATTTTGTTACCACTAGTTCTGTTATTATTGCATTTTCTACTAAATCTATAATTGCTGCTACTAGATTTGTTGTTGCTGCATCTGTATCAATTGTAGCATCTTAGATCAAAACTACTCCTGATTGTTCCCCATAGGGTCATCCAGGACAAACTTGTCAGGTTCACCTACGCCCTCCTACTAGTGAGTGCCACTAGCATACGAATTATCCTTAACATGGGTTCCCCTGAATGATGTGCCATTCTAACCTATATTCATAAACAATAATACCAACAAATTATAAAACTTTCTCAATGCTTAAACAACCAATGATAGATGACATATATGAAACATAAAGGTTATATATAGAAATATTTACCATATCTTGCAACCCCACCTACACTCACCCTATGATTTATTCCTAAAGGTCAAAACATAGGCTTCGATACCACTATAGTTGTCGCACCCCCGACCTAAGCATGTGCCAAGGAATGTAACAACTCACCGCAAATACAAATGGTTAAGCTCCATAAGCATGTAATGCAACAATTTGTGAAACAAAAAAAAAAATATAACCAAACTAGCAGCAGTCCAATAATACAGGCAGGATAATAATCATAATTTTCAAAACTCACTAATTTCTTTTTCAAAGCTTGAATTGACCACATACCAATACCCAAAATATCCACAAATTACATATTCAAGTAAAATTAACACTCAACCAACATAATCATGTTACAAAATTTTTAAGAGATTCTTGTAGTTCTACAAAATAATAGTATCAAGGAGGGTTCCAAACAAAACTATAAAGGCTGGTTTGATCTAACCAAATCTAAGGTTTTATTCTAATCACATAGTCCAACCTCTACCATCTATTCCTATCCCTTTCTACCATAGTCGTCTTTTGCTACTGTGGTAGTCGTTTACCTTTAAGCAAGTCTTTGGTCATGCTCACTGGATGATGAAGCTAAAGAGGATCGAGATAGACTTTGGCCGTCTTGCTACCACTATAGTTGGTGGCTGTGGGTGTCGGATGCCCTCGGACCCCAAATCCTTAAGGCCAGCAACATTGGCCCAACCATAGTTTTAGCCTTTGGCAGTCATGCTGTCGCTCTGGATGATGACTGCAGGAGACGGATCTCCTCGAACTCCAAATCTCTGAAAGTGGCAAAAATGGCCCAATTAGAGCTTTATTTTGGGGAGTCATGTTGCCTTTCTGATTAGTGGCTATGGAAGATAGATATCCTCGACCCCCACACCCTATAGGTTGGCAAAGTTGGCCCAACCAGTTCTTCTAATCGATCACCACACCCCGAAGGGTGGCAAAGTTGGCTCGACTTTCTCCACTTTGCAAATTTTGGAACTGCAAGCAATAGAAAAAAAATGCACTTTTATTAATGATGAGAAGTAGATAGAACTTGTTAATGCCAAAGCATTTCAATGATAATATATTCTTAAATTTTTAGAATTCCATAATTAATGTACTAATTTTCCATCCAAGTGTTCCAACCAATATATCCTGGAATACACTTCCTCAGTGATTCTATAGGGTCCTTCCCAATTTGGGGTTAGCTTTTTTTATCCTTCTCCAGGATGTTGTGCTCTTCTCAACATGAGATCTCCAAATCAAAAGAAGTGTTCATTCACTCTGAAGTTGTAACATATAGTAACTCGCTACTGGTACGCGACCATGCGGATTTGAGTTCACTCTCGGACTTCTTCAATGAGGTCAAGCTCAGCTCTTAGGTCTTCTTGATTTTGCTGCATGTTGTAGCATTCCACCCAATGAGTTAGCATCCTGATATCTATAGGTACCATGGATTCTACCCCAAAAGCAAGGTTGAAGGGCGTCTCTCCTGTGGGAGTTTGGCTTGTGGTGTGGTACACCCAAAGAATGCTTGGGAGCTCGTCAGCCTAAAGCCCCATAGCTTTGTCCAGCTAGATCTTCAAGCTTCACAAGATCGTTCTGTTCGTCACCTCAGCTTGTGGCCTTTGGGTTGGCGACTGAGGTGAATCAATTCTCAATGCTAAGTTCCCCATAGAAATCTCTAAAGTGGACATTATCAAACTACTTCCCATTGTCAATTACCAACACCTGAAGAATGCCGAATCTACAATCCTTGCATTGTTCTTGGTAATTCGAGTTGGAGGTTGATGTGGGAATTGATTTGCTTCCTATATCTTATTGCCAATGGAAAGGACTTAAGATATCTATCCCTCATTATGCGAAGGGCCATGGATTTCTCATTAGTGTCAACTCGATGGTAGGTTGATGTGGGATGTTGGAAAACCTCTAGCATCGATCGCACTTCTGGATAAACTTAATAGTGTCCTTTAAGGTACACCAATAGTTGCCCTCCTCAGCACTTATAAGCTAGTGCTCTGCCTCTTAGGTGATTGCCACAAACTCCTTCATATATTTCTTACTGAACATAATGTACTTCATTTGACTTGCAGCACCTCAAGTATGGCAAAGTATATGATCTTTTGTTGAAATTTCTATTAAGGAGAGTGTATGTGATTGCTTGATATCTAATCCTTCTAGCTTCTTTTCTATCCTTGGAAAGGTCTTCATCTTCAAGGTAGTTCACCAAGGGATCTATCCATCTCGACTTGTCATCCGCTTGTATTATGGAGTTGCTTTCTTCTTCAATACTTCTGCTCTATAGGACCTTGGGGTAAATGGTGTGTTCGAGATCAACAGATGCAAAGCTAGCGAACTTGGACAAGAAAACCACCTTGCTATTCTCGGACCTCGATATCTGATGAATATCGAAGTATTTGAGGTCAGACTACCATGGTTGTCCTCCTTAGCCTCCTAGTCTCTTCAGACTTGGTTGACTACAAGTTGGGAGCCATTTTATGCTATGAGTTGGACCACCTCAAGTTTCTTTGTAAGTTTTAGTCGAATCACCATGGCCTCATATTTAGCCTCATTACTGGAGGCGGAAAAACCGAACCAAAGTGCATATCCTAATGATTCACCCTTTGGGCTTACCAATATCAATCCATCTATGTTTTCTATTGCATTGGAGGATCTATCGACATATAATGCCTAGTTTGGGAGACTGTTGACTGAGGTTGGTGCTTGTTCTGTGTTCTTTTCCTCGGGGATAGTGAAATCAACTAGGAAGTCCACAAGAACTTAGGCTTTGATAGTTGGTTGGGGATGATACTGGATATTGAACTCTCTAAGATCTACAGACCACTTTACCAACCTTTCTGATGTCTCAGGCTTTTGCAAGATCTACTATAGTGGTTGTCTAGTAAAAACTACAATGTTGTATGCCTGGAAGTATGGTCTCAATTTCTCAAGCTAAGATAACAAGCGCATAGGACATTTTATCGGTTCTTTGGTACCTCGCCTCGGCATTATGGAGTACTTGCCTAACATGGTAAATTAGCCTTTGTCTGGATATATATTCGTTAATAGTCAAGAGCCTTTCTCCTTCTTAGACCGTAACCAAGTTGATGGGCACTTAGGAGATGACCAAGTAGAGGTAGAGTACTTCTCTAGGTTCTGGTCAAGAAAGAAATGGAGGCAACCTGAGGACTTTCCTGAGCTTGTCAAAGGTTTGTTGAAACCTCTGGTCCACTTAAAGTTTTTGATGTTCTTCCAGGCCTCAAAGAAAGAAAAGCACTTGTCAGCCAATCTCGAGACAAATCTATTAAGGGTAGTGACTTGACCCTTGCAGCATTGGATCTTCTTCACTATTTCTGGCGGGTCATCTCGTAAAAAGCCTGAATTTTTTCGAATTTGCTTATGTACCCCCCCATGTCACCATAAATCCTAAAAATTTTTCAGAGGATACTCTAAAGGTGCACTTTTTGGGATTGAGCTTCATCTCATAGCAATGTAGAACTCTGAAGGTTTCCTCCATGTCTGCGCTTCTGACTCTTCATCAGCATATCGTCCACATATGCCTCCATATTGTGGCTAATCTGATCCTTGAAAATTTTGATAACTAGTCATTCATAAGTAGCCCCAGCATTTTTCAGACCGAAGGGCATAAATTTGTAACAATTTAAGTCCTCTTTCTGTAATGAAGGACGTCTTCTCCTCGTCCATCGGATGCATCTTAGTTTGGTTGTATCTAGAAAAGGCATCTGTGAAGCTGAGGTGCTCTTGTCCCAAGATGGCATCCACAAATTGATCCATCCTCATGAGCAGCAAGCTGTTTTTCGGGTAGGTGCTATTGAGGTCGATGAAATCAATATAGATCTACAACTTTCCATTCACCTTCTTCACCACATTGCCCAACCAATCTAGGTAGTGAACTTCTAGGATCAACCCGACTGAAGAAGCTTGTCGACCTCCTCATTAATACCTTGGTCCTTCTCTAGGGTGGAGTAATGCTTTCATCCGCCAAACAAACTTGTAGGTTGAGTTATTGTTGAGCTTGTGGACCATCACAAAGGTATCAATTTTGGGCATGTCTACCACTGTTAATTCAAACACATTTTTATTAGCCCTAAGAAAATGAATAAGTTGACCACATAGCTCGAGCTCTAGCAAGGAGCAAATTTCCACCACTTGGTTGTCATCCTCTTCTTGCAGGGATATTCGGATCAAGTCTTCTACTGGTGCCCCCTCTACACTTTCAGTTCATACCAAAATTCAAAACCTTCAATAGGGAGTGCTTCCTTGCTCCTCCCCTTAAGGCAAGTCACATAGCATTGTTAGGCTGCTGCTTGGTCTTCTTGGACCTCCCCAATTCCATCCTCGATCAGGAGTTTCATGACTAGATGATAGGTGGAGGTGATGGCCTTCATCGCAATGAGGGTTGGTCCCCAAATCATAGCATTATAGGCTGAAAAAATTTAGACGACCAGAAAATCCATCATAATAGTCACTTATCGAGGTGCTCGACTTGCTGTGACCGACAGAAAGATAATTCCCTCTAGTTGCACCAAGTCTCCTTTGAAGCTAGCTAAAGGAACTTTGATTGGCTTAAGCTGATTTGTAGGTATCTTCATCTTCTCAAAGGCCTCATAATATAATATATTTGCCGAGTTGTCATTGTCTACAAGGATCCCCTTCACCTCAAAGTTTGCAATGGACATGAAGATGACCAAAGCATCATCATAGGGGGCCTGGACCCCCTACAGATCTTATTCGGAGAAGGTAATAACTTCTCTCAGTCTCTGCCACTTAGACTGTTGGTCCTCCATCCTGATTTGTCGGACATGGGCTCTTTTGCAAGCTGCATTCACCAACATGGCAGGTCCACCAATGATTATATTAATGACCCCAGCCATGAGTATGTTATCAAGGGAGCGTTGAGTTGGGGGGCACCTTGTAGGCGACTGCTGATCTCTTCCTCCATCGTCTCTCCTATCTCGCTCGACAAAACAATCAAGGTAGCCATGATGGATGAGCTTTTCAATATCGTCTTTCAACATCGGGACTCGTGCAGCACTGGATCTCCTTCATTGTTCTTGGCGGGGTCATCTCTTAAAAAGCTTGAATTATTTTCGGATTTGCTTATCTGCCCCACCATCTCACCATAAATCGTATGAATTTTTCTAAGGATACTCTGAAGGTGCACTTCTTGGGATTGAGCTTCATCCCATAGCAATGTAGAACTTTGAAGGCTTCCTCCATGTCGGCACTTCAGACACTTCACCAGCATATCGTCAACATATGCCTCCATATTGTAGCTGATCTGATCTTTCAAAATTTAGATGACCAGTTGTTGATAAGTAGCCCCAACATTTTTTTAGTCCGAAAGGCATAACTTTTTAAAAATATAAGCCCTTTTTCTATAATGAAGGATGTCTTCTCCTCATCTGTCAGATGCATCTTGATTTGGTTATATCTAGAAAAGGCATCTGTGAAGCTAAGGTGCTCTTGTCCTAAGGTGGCATCCACAAATTGATCCATCCTCGGGAATAGCAAGCTGTCCTTCAGCCAGGCCCTGTTGAGGTCGGTGAAATCGATGTAGATCTACCACTTTCCATGTCTTCTTCACCACATTGGCCAGCCAGTCTAGGTAGTGAATTTCTAGGATCAACCCCAGTCGAAGAAGCTTGTCGACCTCCTCATTAATACCTTGATGCCTCTCTAGTGTGAAGTTACTTTTTCTTCTTCCAAATAGAATTGTAGGTTGAGTCCATATCAAGCTTGTGGACCATCACAAACATATCAATTATGGGCATATTAACCATTGTTATTGCAAACACATCTGCATTAGCCCTAAAGAAATGAAAAGGTTAAGAGCATACCTCAGGCTCCGGCAAGGAGCTAATTTGCTCCACTTGGGTGTCATCCACTTCTTGCAGGAATATTGGGACCAAGTCTTCTACAGGTGCTCCCCTCTACACTTTCAATTCATCCCAAAGGAATAAGGAGTGCTTCCTTGCTCCTCCCCTTGAGAGAGGTCATGTAGCATTGTCAGGTGGCTGCTTGGTCTCCTTGGACCTCCCCGATTCCATAATCGAATAGGAATTTCATCACTAGATGGAAGGTGGAGGTGATGGCCTTCATTGCATTGAGGTCTGGTCCCCTGATCATAGCATTATAGATTGAAGGAATTCAGATAACTAGGAAATCCACTATAATAGTCACTTGCCAAGGTGCTCAACTTGGTGTGATCGGTAGGAACATAATTTTCTCTAGTTGCACCAATTCTCCTATGAAGCCAACAAAAGGAGCTTTGATTGGCTTAACCTAATATGCAGGTATCTTCATCTTCCTAAAGGACTCATAATATAATATATTTGTCTGTCATTTTCTACAAGGATCCTCTTCACCTCAATGGTCAAGGAGATGGCCGAAGCATCATCATAGGGGGCCTAGACCTCGATATTCTTCAGAGAAGGTAATAACTTCTCCCATTCTTTGCCCCTTAGATTGTTGGTCCTCCATCCTGGTCAGTCGGACATAGGCTTTTCTGCAAGCTACTCTCACCAATGTGTCAGGTCCACCAATGATTACTTTAATGACACCACCCATGACTCTATTATCAAGGGAGGGTTGAACTGGGGGGCACCTTGCAGGAGAGTGTTAATCTCTTCCTCCATCTTCTCTTCTATCTCGCTCAACAAAACAATGAATGTAGTCATGATAGATGAGCTTCTCAATATCGTCCTTCAAATATCGGCACTCTTGCGGTGCTGGATCTCCTTCACTATTCTTGGTGGGGTCCATTTCTTGAAAAGCCTAGATGTTTTCCAAATTTGTTTATACGCCCCACCATGTCAACATAAATCCTAGAAATTTTTCTAAGGATACTATAAAGGTGCACTTTTTGGGATTGAGCTTCATCCCATAGCAATGTAAAACTCTGAAGACTTCCTCCATATCAGTGCTTCAGACTCTTCACTAGCATATTGTCCACATATGCCTCTATATTGTGGCTGATCTGATCTTTGAAAATTTTGATGACCAGTCGTTGATAAGTAGCCCTATCATTTTTTAGTCCAATGGGCATACCTTTGTGGCAATATAAGTCTTTTTTTTTTGTAATGAAGGATGTCTTCACCTTGTCTGTCGGATACGTCTTGATTTGTTTGTATCTAGAAAATGTATCCGTGAAGCTAAGGAGCTCTTGTCCAAAAGTGGCTTCCATAAATTAATTCATCCTCGAGAGCAGCAAGCTATTCTTTAGGCAGGCCCTATTGAGGTTGATGAAATTGATGTAGATCTACAACTTTTCATTCGCCTTCTTAACCATATAAGCCAGCAAATTTAGGTAGTGAACTTCCAGGATCAGCCCTGACCGAAGAACCTTGTTGACCTCCTCGTTAATACTTGGTGACTCTCTAGGGTGATGTTATACTTTTTTCTGCCAAACAAATATGTAGGTTGAGTCCACACTGAGCTTAAGGACCATCACAAAGGTATCAATTCCGAGCGTGTCTACCACTATTAATGCAAACACATCCGCATTAGCCCTAAAAAAATGAATAAGTTGAGCGCATACCTTGGGCTCCAACGGGGAACCAATTTGCACCACTCGGGTGACATACTCTTCTTGCAATGATATTAGGACTAAGTCTTCTACAGGTGCCCCCTTCTGCACTTTCAGTTCATCCCAGACTTCAATGCCTTCAATAGGGAGTGCTTCCTTACTTCTCCCCTTGAGGGAGGTCACGTAGCATTTTTAGGTTGCTACTTGGTCTCTTTGGACCTCCCCGATTCCATGCTCGGTAAAAAATTTCATCACTAGATGGTAAGTGGAGGTGATGGCATTCATCGCATTAAGGGTTGGTCACCTGATGGTAGCATTATAGGTTGAAGAAATTCTGACCACTATAAAATCCACCATAATAGTCGCTTGCCTAGGTGCTCGACTTGCTGTGACCGGCAGAAAGATAATTTTCTCTAGTTGCACCAAGTCTCCCATGAAGCCAACTAAAGAAGCTTTGATTGGCTTAAACTGATCCGTAGGTATCTTCATCTTCTAAAAGGCCTTGTAATATAATATATTTGCCAAGTTGTTATTGTCTACAATGATCCTCTTCACATCAAAGTTTGCAATGGTTAAGGAGATGACCAAAGCATCATCATAGGGGGCCTGGACCCCCTATAGATCTTCTTTGGAGAAGGTAATAACTTCTCCCATTCTTTGCCCCTAGATTTTTGGTCCTACATTCTGATCTGTCGAACATGTGCTCTATTGTAAGCTGCTCTCACCAATGTGGTAGGTCCACCAACGATTACTTTAATGACCCTAGCCATGAGTCTGCTATCAAGGGAGCATTGAGCTGTGGGGCAGCTTGCAGGTGAGTGTTGTTCCAATCCTCCATCTTCTCCCCTGCCTTGCTCGACAAAACAATCAAGGTAGCCATGATGGATGAGCTTCTCAATATTGTCCTTTAGCTATCGACACTATTCAGCATCGTGCTCATTGTTGTGGTGGAACTAGTAGTAGTTGCTTCAGTCCCTTCTTGTTGAATCAACTTCATACTTTCGATCGATTGGATATAGCCTTCACCTCTTATCTCCATGAGGACATTGCTCTACAAGGTGTTCAGGGGTATGTAGTTTTCATACCTCCGAGAAGGAGTCCTCGAACATCGTGGAGTCTTTGGATGTCATGGAGTCTCCTTCTGCTCCATCAACTTCTTCTTTTTATTATTGTGGGCCTTCTCGTCATCTCGGCTCTTTCTTTTCTTCTCTGCTTAGTTGTCGCCTGACTCCCTTCAAGCACTCATCGTCTCTTCGACATTGATATGCTTCTCTACCTGCACAAGAAGCACTATGAGGTTCATAGGGGGCCTCTTGGAGAGAGAAACTAAACCTGGAGTTTCTCAGGTCAAAGAAGCAACTATCATGGCCTAATCAAGATCACGAACCTCCAACACTTCAAAGTTGAAGTAGTTAATGTACTTATGAAATGTCTCATCTCTCCTCCACTTGATGTTTATCAGGCTAGCTGAAGTCTTCATGTGACTCCAGCTACCGATGAAATGCCCTACAAATCTCTAGGTCAACTGATCAAATAAGCCAATCAAGAATGGTTGAAAATTAGAATACCACACTCAAAGATCTTTCTTTAAGGTGGCCACAAAAATGCAGCACATAATGGTGTTAGATGCCTCATGCAACAGCATAATTGCCTTAAAAGACTCATCAATTGGTTTTGAGGTGCCATCATACTACTCTATTTGAGGCATTTTAAATCTTGAGGAAGAGGCTTCGCCATGATCTGCTTGGTGGAGGCTGGTACTTTGCTAAGTTGAGGTTCGTCTGACGTGCTAACTCTCTTCTTCCTTACTTCCTTCATGACCCAGCTGAGATGCTTGTTCATCTCATCGAGCCTTCGGGTTAGCTCAGTCTCAGGCTTCTCCTGGAATTGTTGCCACCTTCCTTGAATAGTGGATCTCGCTTAGCACGGAAGCCTTTTTCAAGCTTCCTAAATCTATTTTCTGTCAGGAGCTCCCTTGCTCCTTGGGACCGTTGCCACCTTCCTCGAGTGAGTGGATCTCGCTTAGCACAAGAGCTTTGTTCGAGCTTCCTTGATTCGTTTTTCAAGTAGGAGCTCCCTTTACTCCTTTTTAGGGATCATTGCTGGTGAGACTGGTCGTTCCTTTCGCTAGGCCGCAGTCACCGATTCAACCGATCTCGAGCTTGATCGGCTGGTTGTTCCTTCCCTCTAAAATCAAGCTCCTAACCAAGTTGGTTAGGTCCTAGACTTTCTGCTTGAGCTAGTTGAATTGCTCAACAATCATCGGTGCTCAGGATGATGGTGGTGGCGGCGGCGGCGGCGACATCCACGATCAATGGAAGTTGGATTCCATCGGGATATCTTTCCGTTAGAAACCATGGGATCTAATAGGAGATTTATCAAACTGGTTCCTTCTCTTAGGCGACATATCTTTTTGTCTGATTCTTATAGATAGTGCCAATCTATTGCAATTGATCTTCAAATTGTTGATGTAAATCATCTATATCGATCTGCAAAATAGCAATGGATCAGAGAACTCATCAAAGCTGGTTCTGATCGGCCCTTTCGATGCTTAAGTTAAAGAAAGTTTTATAATGTGGGAGAAGGATTACAAATCTGAAAGTAGAATTAGAGGGGTGGGAGTCTTCTACCTTTCATGCAGAGGTTTTAGGTCTATTTATAGCCATAGAATTTAGTCCCTTAGGGGTCGTGCTCCGACTGCCTGAAGTCGTACTGTAATTAATTGAGATCGTACAATAATCATTGAGGGGCGTGCTGTAACCATCCAATATCGTGCTATAACCATCTAGGGATGTGATATAATTGACTTTAGGGCCAAACCATATTTTCATATAAAGTAGTAGTGTCGTTGCTTAAGTTAAGAGCTTTGAATAGAAAGAGATGGCCATCAAGCTAAATGGTTGTCTAGCCGAGTTGCGAGACTTCATTTGGTGCATCAGGCAATGTGTGACCTTGGAGGTCTACTCCTTTTGGTCTGCTTGACCTAGCTTTTAGATCGGTCAAAGTTGACTTGGTCTGATTATATTAAGGAGTTGCAAAGTATATCCCAGTTGCCACATCAGCTGTAAGCTGATTGAATCCGATTATACCACATCATGAGATCTATTTTCTACCTTATTTGTTGCCAATCTTTACCATCTAATTCTTCTTTTTTTGCTCTTGTTATTTTTTTTTAAAAAATAATACTCAGAATTCTATATATTTGGATCGAGTTTGAAACTTCTTGCAAGAACAAGACCTACGATCAGAATCTCTAACCATGTAAGTAACAAGTTACTTCTTCCACGTCATATTGCTTCGGCGCTTATTCCTACTTTTTTTTGTGTATGGCAAATCCATCTATAGCTGCCAGACCGAGCAAAAAGTTGAAGCAATAACAAATAATGCACTGACTATTGCATTGTACTTTAAAATCTTAATAGATTAAGTGAGGAAGTTAAAACAATATTTTTGCTCTAATGATTGTTTGAGAAAAGTCTATTTTCTTGAATTGGAAGAATAAAAATAATACATAGCTATATGATGCATTATGTAACTTGGATTTGCACATGTAATGATAAGCTTAACCTGTTCCAATAGAATAGGCTAACAAGAGAAGGAACATTATTCTATGCCACGAGGGCACCGGACCACATGCTCGGGCCTTTCATGGGCATGGGCATGGGCATGGGCATGGCGAGTGGAGACCCCCTCCCCCCACCATATAAAACAGCAAAGCCACACATTCACTCCCACGTACCCAAACTTTTTTCACATGCATCCAAATATGTCCGGCCATCTAAAATCTTAGTTGCACACAGTTTATCCAGTCGTCATCATGTCGTCATCATCATTATTAATAAATAGCTATCAACAATAAGAGAGAGAGAGAGAAAAGAGCAAACAAGGACAAGAATGCGAGAGTTACATGTGGACTTATGAGTAAAATGTCAGTGCTTGCATGTGAGTCATGTGAGCGTGTGGAGACCGTAGAATTGCACCACAGAGAGAGGAGGAGAGAGAGGTGATATTTTATATTTATATTTGGGCTGTTGATGAACGCATGCATGAGTTTGTGTGTGGAGCGAGTCTGTCAGGCCAAGTGCAGTGATTACGAGATTGTCTTTTTATCTCCATTCAGTCCCGAGCGAACAGCGGTTGGTGGCCACGCTGCCCTCGCCACTGGGCCCCACAATCCCCTTCTTTTCTTTTTTTTTTTTTTTTTTTTTTTATTTTTGCTTAAAGAAAAGGATAGGGGAGGGGAGGGGGAGGGGAACCTCACTACGTAGCAATCCCACACTGGGTCCCTCTCCCACCTTTGATACGGGTAGAAAGCACCCCCTACCCCCTTGGAGGTAGATGCATACTTATATTTCTCATACCCTCTCCACCTCACGGGCTGCCCCACCTACGTGGCAACTTCCTCGCGGGTGAGTACGTCATCCCAGCGTCACGTTGGTACCTGTCAACCAGTAGTGCTTCTAGACCTCGTGTTCAGGCGTGGGGCATCCAATCCCCAAATTTAATCGACGTCTGTGTGTTTCGAAGCTAGAACCACTTAGTTAGAAGCAAACGCTCCATTCCAACTAGGCTACCATCTTGGTGGCCACAATTCCATTCTTGGCCACCAAGTTGGTAATTAGGATGCCGTGAGTCATGAGGGATTGGAAAATCTTGGAGGCATAGTATATTGAAGATAATGGCAAGTGCGACGACGAGCGTTTGCCGCGCGAGTTTGATCTTTCCGCACGTAACCGCATGTGTCTAATATTTTCTTTTCTGTTTTTTGCTAAAGCATTGTCCAGTATTAGAGAGCAAGATTTGTACATATAGTATCGTTTCTTGCTTTGCTTGTAGAAATTTAAGAGGAGTTGGCCAGTCTCTTATCAGGTGACGGAGACGGACTATGCGAAGTGGTTGAACGTAGAGTTGTTGAGATGCTGGGATATCATAATATATTTTAGAAATATATTATCAAAAAGTAACCATATATAAGGACGTCGGGCCCGGTCCTCTGACCAGCCGGCTTAGCCCGCGTGAGATCTAGCCTTAAGCCCGCTTCGTTCCAATCCGAATAGGAGATGGACTCGTCTTCCTCTCTAGGCTTCTGATAGGGATTAGAAAATCTATCCTTCGCCGGCTATTTAATTTCTCCACCATTTTCTTCTATCGCCACACTACTCGGGATCTTCTTGTTATGTAATATGATCGGTTGGATTACCTTGAACGAACCGATCTGGAGTGCCAGGCACCATTGCCAGGCCAAATCCATCCCCCTCCACCACCTTTTTCTCATACTTGTCCATTATTGTTCTAATTTTTCGTGGATGTTCTTTAATTGTTGGAGGTCGATTAGTATAGGGATGGAATTGTCTCGACAAGAAGACGTCTAGCAAAAGGATACTATGATATAGTCTGTGAATTAAGAATTTTGAGATAAAATTTTCAAAATTATTTAGATTTTTTAGTGTTCTTGTGAGGTAGATAATGCACCACCTTTTTTTTAGAATTTTAAGCAATTTATATAATATTTAATAAATTCTAATTTGTAATATATGTGGTTTGTGAATTTGATGGATTAATATTTTTTTACCGATTAATATGTCTTATCCTGAATATAATATGACTCAAAATCGGAAGTAATATTTTTGTTATGGATTATGTTTATTATTTATTGATCGATTTTGATACCTTATAATTTATGTATCTTTAAATTTGAAATATAAAATATGTGTTTGTAAAAAAAGATTTGATTCGAAATAGTTTTGAACTCTCAGCCTAACTTTGTTAACGACTTCATTGATGGAGATTAAATATCGGTACTTAATTTGTCTTGAAGAATTTATGCCGTAAAAGAGTATGGCACAATGCAAAAAAGTCACAACACAAGGATCCTGCTAATCGGGGTTAAATGTTGGCACATGATTTATCTTGAAGAACTTACACCGCAAAAAAGGTGTGGCACATTGCAAGAAAGATGTAGCATTATGAAAAAAGTCTTACGACAGGGATAAAATGGTCATAGTCAATGGTTGATGAGTTGAATCAAATGTTTTGCAAGATTGGACTCATGAATGTTAAATTGAATTTTGAAAAAGATTGGAGTTACATGCATGGTATTTTCCATATGAAGATACTATTATAAGAATTGATTATTGGTTAATACTGTATATCTTGATTTGGCTTTGATTTGATGTATTTCATATTTTTATTTGTAGTATAGTTACTTACTATTTTATTGCCTAATCTATCTAATCAATATGCTCATTATTTACTAGACTGCTTAGCTCATGATCTGGGCTCTTATTTTTTTACAAAATCTGATAACTAATTTGGCACAGAATTTTGCTACACGAGAGTGTTTAGAATCAAAGTTTTGATTTTTTTTATCATATATTAGAATTTTATTAAATTTTAACATAAAACTTTGAATTTTGTAGGATTTTTATGAAATATTAAAGTTTGGACTTAGTTATTTAAGTTTAAAGTTTGAAGTTAGTTATTGAAATTTATTTCGTTGCATATTTTAAAATATTACGATGAAATATCTTCTGCATATTTGTGGGTAAAATTTCTTATAAGTATTATGGTTGTTGCTATATGTCTGGCTCGCGAATTTGATTTTGGGCATGCCACTTAGAAAGCTTCCCCATACTTCGGTTATCTTTAGAATGAGTTACCTGTGTTAGAGTCAAAGCCATTTTATAAAGACATGTATAGGTGATATATTGTATGCGTGGGTGTATAAAATTTAGATGTATTTTACCGTTAGTCCGAGGAGTACCCTTCTTTCTTTTCGCTCTCTATCACTCTCTCTATATATTATATATATTATTTCCCCGACCTCTTTTGTTTGTATACAATAGCCGGTGTATCGTGACGTGTTATGATTGATCCAGATCCTTCACCGTAACGAAATGGATTAAAGTCTGGTAGGAGAGAGTTTGGTGATGCTAACGCAGCCTGACTTTGGCATTTCTGCAACTAAAGATCCCAATCCACAATAAAGATAACTTTGATGTATGGAGTGTGAAGATGAAGATCCTGTTCCCTTCCAAAAACTTTGAAACGTAGCGGACAAGGGTACAACGAGAACGACCTAACAACTGATGCACTGAAAGATGTCAAGGACTACATAGATTTGTATTTGAGCATATCGTGGACTAATCTCCCAAGTGTTTCAGCCAACAATAATTTTAATGAGGCTTAGTTTCACTGCAAAAAAAAAAAAAGTCTTTTTGGCACTTTTTAGAGCTTATATCGACGCTTATAAGCGTTGGTAATTTTGGAACCGACGCTTTCAATAGTGTCGCAAAAACGTCAGCAATATGAGAGTGGAATTTTTTTTTGTTGGCGCTTTCAAAAAACATCGGCAAAAACAGAAGCTTTGCCGGCATTTATAAGCATCGGACTATTTCGGAGCTTTGCCGACGCTTATAAACATCAGTTCATCTAGATTTTGAAACAACACTTTAAAGTATCATTATAATTATTTTTTTCTTAAACAAATTATTTAAAAAGATTTTATAACTTTGTACGCATACTGCACATATTGCAGAAGGAAGTGCCAGTGATCACGCATCTATTTTTAAAAACTGGAAACCAGAGTTCCAACTCCAATATCTCATTTCTCCTTACAGTAAATCATAATTCTCATAAAAAAAGTTCACATTTAATAGTATAATCTAAGAAACAATTCACAGCACAAGAACTTAAACCTATTTCTACCTACCTACCTATATTAATTCCTTCAAAAAAGAAATCAACAAATAGATATCGTAACTAGCTACACTTCCATGGCCCAGCTATGTGCATCCCTTATCTTCCTCCCGTCTTTGGGAGTGAAGTCATTCTCAATCTCTTAGTATTCTCAGACATCCTCGACCGTCATGTCCTTGATGGTGTCGAATAGTGGCTGGGAGTTAAGGTAGTGGGCGGCCATGTTAATCTCCAACTGCTCCTGCTTCTCTATTTCGATGAAGTCCTTGTCCCGCTCCTTGAGCTCCTCCTCCTTCCTACTCCTTGAGAAGAGGTACCACGAAACCCTAGGCTCTCCAATTGTGAATTCACAAAAAAACAAGAAAGGATTATGAGTTCCAAATCCCAAACCCTAGACCTACAACTAGGAAGACCCTAGCAAACCCATCGGTTGGGCCGATCTAACGATCCAGAATCCTACATCTACCGATCAAAAGGGCAAAGTAGATCACCTTTTTCTCGAGGGCGGAGTTCTGGATCGAGGAGGGGGGAAGCGCTGGGCCTGCATGTTAGGAATTGTATCCTAAGAGTCAATCGTCAGTGCACTGATGATTAAATTTTGTAAATGAATTGACAAATTAATAAAATGTTATTTGGGATTGTTCATCATTTCATTGTACATCTTCAAATGAACTCTTATATGATGAAGTCCATAGGACTTGTTTTATGATAAAGGAGGATTTATCTTTAAGTCTTTAAAACTGTTCGCGATCAAATGATATAATGTTACTAGGACGACAGCATTATCGAGATTAGGTCATTGTGTGACATATACGTTGGTTGTCCTCTTAACCAAGGAGTGTGGAGACACTGATATGTCACACACGTGAAGTGTAGAAGTACATTTCACTGAACGTGACCAATTCTGGAATGCTCTACTGTTAAGAGATGTTCCGAGTGGATATGGGTCTAAGTTTGGCCCTCTGACCTGAGACCGCAATCTGTGACTAGTAAACAAACTCACTGTACTTTGGTACCGGACTACTTTAAATTTATAATTCAGTGACGGAAGGTCACTGGGTATAGTCAAGTACTTGCGTAGTCAGTTGTGAGTCAAGATGGAATTGACCCCTCCTGGAAATAGGAGATAATGCCTTGTGTTCAATTTAGCAAAATCTTGGCCAGGGTAATCCTTGTGAGAAGTCATAGGATTTCTAAAGTTGAATCACATTATGGATGCACTTATTACAGAGTTGACAGAACTCTAAAGTCATCCTGGCATTTAGGAGTCATAGGGATAAATTATACGGTAACTATAGTCCAAGGGTTCTTGAATGTTGCTTTGCGATCATTCGGCCTATCCGGACGTCGGGTACCATTGCTAGATGGTCATTTCGATTAGTATAAGAAGTTGTTCTTGTGCTACCGGCTTAGGTTTGAACCTATGGGGTCACACACATAGAAGTTTCTAGGTTGATCAAATGGCTGATTAATGATTAAGAATCATTCAGGGATAATTTGGTCAATTCGATTGACAAATTATCCTAAGCAAAAGTTGCATTAAAATAATTATTGATTTATTGGAGGATTAATTAGTAATTGGATTACTAATAAATTCAATTTGATTGAATTATTGGACTTTAATTAAGCCAAATTGAATTAGATTCAATTTGGGCTAAATTAGGGTTTGACTTAATTCGATCGGATTCGATCCGAGCTGATTGGGCATAACCTAATTGATCGGACTTGACCCAATTGGATTGGGATTGACTCTAGTCAATTAAAAGTCATTATTATGAAGAATTAAGTAAAATTAATTGCAACTGGATTGCAATTGGGCTGATTTAATGAGCCAAATCAAATTGGGTTCGACCCAAATTAATTTGGATTTATGATTGGGTTAATTTGATTAAACCAGGGTTTGTGCGGATTTTAAAGACCACATGTCGTCGTAGGATGAATATGACTTAAATAATGTTCACACTATACGGACTTTAAAGTCCACATGGCGTCGTAGGATGCTTGCTCCCAAATCAATTAATTCTCCTAATGAGATTTGGAATCCTAATGTGATTAGAAAATTAATCAATTGATCAAGTGGACACATGTTATGCATCTATGAGCACAAGGATTGGACACTTGGCATTAATCCAAGGATGGGTTATAGTCCCATGCTCCTAATAGGATTAGGAGAAGCCCTAAACCCAATCTATAAAAGGGTAGCAAGAGAGATATTATGAATTAATTCTCTCCTCTTCCTCTTCACGCCAAGGGTTTAGTGATTATGATTTTTTTAAGAACTTAGAGTTCTGAAAAATTCAGAAAAGGGTCACTTCATTACTTCTCCTCTTCTCCTTCTTCATCTTCTTCCTTCATCTCATAAGATCAATCAAAGGTTGATTGATTTTAGGAAGAACAAAATCAGCCACAACAGGGTTCCGCGCAAGCTAGCACTTTTCGGGATCAGATCAACCTGGAGCTTCGCGTGGATTGATGAGAGCACAAAAGTGCGATCTACATATCACTCAAATTAGTATTATTGCTAACAAATGATGATAGAAATGCTGTATTAATATTATATTTTTGTGGGGTGCAGGTGATCGTAAATCAAAGTTAAAATGCGCATTGAGCCCGAAAGATGCATCACTGTAAGTGACCAGCTAAACGTTCTGGATTGTTTCCCAGTCGTCACCCCCGCATCATCAGCTCGCGTCCACTCCAGTGTCCGTCTGAGTCCGCTTCGCCCGCGAGCCCGAGTTCATCCATCCACCATGTCATATCAAGCTCCCAGTTCCGTGATCTCAGCGCCAGCGTCTCAGATTCATCACCCGTGATCTCAAAGCCACGCGTCCCAGCTCCAGCTTCGGTTCACAGCGCCTCCCAGCTCCGTGATCGTGATCCGCCTGTGAAGCTTCCATGTCTGCATCCAAGCTCCATCCGACTTCATCTAAGCGTCCACGTCCGAGTTCCTCACGAGTGCACGCCTCGTCCGCACCTCATCCCAGCATGCCACGTCCGTGATCAGCTTCCTTCACGCGTCCAGAGTTCCAGCTCTCCCGAGATCCCAGCTTCTGTGACCAGCATCCCAGATTCCGCCTCATCCGCAAAGCTCCCAACGTCCGCATGCAGCTCATCAAATCCCGCGATGCATTCCAAAGCTTCCACGCTCCAGCTCCTCTCAGATCCCACGCGTTCCAAGCTTCCACGTTCACAGAGCATCTTAGCGGCCTCATGCGATCAGCCTTCCAGCGATCCGTCCGTGCTTCCTTCCGATTCGTCCGCATCCCAGCTCTTCTCGGATCTCCTAATGCATCTCAGCTCTTGCAATCCAGCCGCCCGTGGCGATTCACCCGCACCTCATCTTTCTTCTGCACTTCATCCCAGCCGTCCCTCCACGTCCGAAGATGATCAGCATCCCAGGATCCGTGATCATCTCCCATCCCGCGTTTGGCCTTCTCGCATTCGGGATACTCGGCATGTCCACATATCCCGTGGGATCAGGGATCCATCGCGGCATATGGAGGCTCTCGGGGGGTTTAAAAGAGAGGAAAAACAGAGGCTGCCGATCCCTCATTCATTCGAAAACAGAGCCCCTATTCAAAGAAAAGAGAGAAGAAAGGGAAACAGAGCATGCTCTGTTTCCAAAAAGAATAGAAAAAAAAAAGAAAAGAAAAAAAAGAGGGAGTTTTCTTTTATGATTATGGAGGGCTGATTTCTTAGGGAGGGAGATGGAGGAACTTTTGATGTATTGCTCTTTGAAGTAAACTCTAAACTTTTGCTTTTAATGATTTTTATTTATTGATATGTTTTTGATCCATGCGTAGTTATTTCGTAGATAGATCTTTAATGGAGTATGATTATTGATATATGGATTGCTTTAGTATTTGATTCGTCGTAGACGTAGAAAGCACGGCGAATGCTTAGAAATTGAGTTCATATGTTCATGAAATATATACCATGATTAGATCTATCCTACATTTAATCTTTAATCAAGAACCATAGAGTTTATTCCTTGGATGCAATATCATCAAGGGAGATTCCAGATTCCTACCATTTTTATTTCATTGAATTGTGTTTATTATTCTCTGCATTTAATTTCTGAAAATCAAAACATCATTTTAATCCACATATTTATTCAACTAAAGTACTAATTATATCTAAAAATTACGCTAATAATCTATAGATCATTCCCTGAGGATTCGACCTCGGACTCTCGAGATTTTACTACTTGTGCGATTCTCCTGCACTTGGGAGAACAATTTTATTTTTGCATCAAGTTTTTGGCGCCGTTGCCGGGAAACGGCTCAGTTATTAGTATAATTTTAGATTTAATTAGTACCCTATCAGTTAGATTGAACATTATAGTAAAACTAAAACTGAAAAAAAAAAAAAATTCTGCTGTTTTTATTTCCACCGTCTGATTATACTCAAATTTCGTCGGCTGCTGTAGGACACATGTTTCTTTCATCTGAACGGTCTGATTGATATTCTGATACTTTTACGACCATTAAATTAATATACAACCTTGCTGCTGTCTGCTTTGAATTTTCTGTGTTTAATTTTTTTAGAATCAGAATTTTATTATCATCATATCTCATTAACCCTTGTTGCTAATTGAAAATTGATAAGAACTTTAAGAAAAGATCAAGGGTAATCAATAAAAAAAAAAAACAAACAAATAAATAAACTCTGAAATTTTGTATGCTAGGTTGGAATAGGGACAACACTGGACGTCTGAGTCGACAACCTTTTGATAATTCCTTAGATCACATTATTGAAACTTTTTCGCAAAATCTCAGATCTGGTGAGATGGCTGATGATGATGTAGGAAGTCACCATGGTAATGAAGGTAGACCCCCAGTTATGACACTTCGACAATACTTACATCCCACTAGGACTAGTCAACCTTCATGCATGATTATTCCTGAAAATGTAGGACACTTTGAAATCAAACCAGGAGTAATTCAACTGCTGCCCAAGTATCATGGAATAGAATCTGAGAACCCTTATCTTCACCTTAAGGATTTTGAGAAAATTAGCATCACATTTAGAGTGCCAAATGTATCGGAAGATGTCCTTAAATTGACCTTGTTTCCTTTTTCCTTAAAGGATAAAGCCAAAACATGGCTTAACTCCTTGAGACCTAGATCGTTAGGAACATGGCATGATATGCAAAGAGAATTCTTGAAAAAATTCTTTCCTGCACAAAGGACTAACTTTTTGAAAAGGCACATTAGTAATTTCCAGCAAAATGACCATGAAACATTTTATGAATGCTGGGAGAGATTTAAAGATTTGCTTCTCTCTTGTCCTCATCATGGGTTTGAAACATGGAGAACCATTAGTTTCTTTTACGAAGGGTTGTCCCCACAGTTGAAACAATTTATAGAGACTATGTGCAATGGTCTATTTCTGGAAAAGCAACCCGATGAGGCATGGGACTATTTAGACTCTCTCGCAGAGACTGCACAATTATGGGATACAGGGGATAGAGTGAATAAACCTTTGCCTAAGCCTACTAGCATTCCACATGGGGGCCTTTACAACCTTAATACTCAGGATGATATTCAAGCTAAAATGGCAGCCCTTACTAGGAAGGTAGAGGAAATTGAACTTAGAAGGATTGAACCCGTCAAGACCGTAGAACATAACAGCGAGTGTTGTAGGATTTGCGAGATGCCTGGCCATCTCATCACTGATTGCCCCACAATACCCGCATTCAAGGAAGTCTTGCACGATCAGGCCAATGTTATGAATACCTATCAAAAATCTTTCAATAATCCTTTTTCGGGTACTTACAACCCTGGATGGAAGAACCATCCAAATTTCAGGTGGAGGAATGACCAACCTCAACAAGTATATAACCCAACTCCTCCACCTCCGCCACCTCATTGTGCACACGCACCCCCTCAAAAACCCAGTCTCGAAGAAACTTTACAATCTTTCATGCAAGGTCAAGCTAAAATCAATGATGAATTACGAAATCAACTGACAACACTGACCACTGTTTTAAGTGCTCAAGAGAAAGGTAAGCTACCAGCTCAACCACAACCTAATCCTCAAGTCTATGGCGGTAGTAATGCATCATCTTCAACTTCGCATAAAGAGCAAGCAAAGAGTATAATAACTTTGCGAAGTGGAAAAATTATTGACCGACCAGTCCCAGAACAAACACAAGTCATACCTGATTCTGACCCTCCCAAGACAAAAGAAAAGGATAATGAAGAAACTGAAGCACCAACATCTACTGAAAAAATTGAATGTCCTTTTCCTGCACCATTTCCACAAAGATTAAAGCCCTTGCAAAAGCTTGAACCAAACTCTGAAATTCTTGAGCTTTTTAAGCAAGTAAAAATCAATGTACCTCTTCTTGATGCAATCAAACAAGTGCCTTCCTATGCAAAATTTTTAAAAGATTTGTGCACTGTCAAGCGTCGTTTAAATGTCAAGAAGAAGGCATTTCTGGCTGAAAATGTGAGTGCAATTTTACAGCATAACATTCTTCCTAAATATAAGGATCCAGGTTGCCCAACTATCTCGTGCATCATTGGCAATTTTAGGATTGAGCGAGCATTGTTAGATTTAGGAGCGAGTGTGAATTTGTTGCCATATACGGTATATGAGCAACTAGGTTTGGGTGAGTTGAAGCCAACAACTGTGACCTTACAATTAGCTGACCGGTCAGTGAAGGTCCCTCGAGGGATTATCGAAGATGTGTTGGTCCAAGTAGACAAGTTCTATTTTCCTGTCGACTTTATCGTACTGGACACACATCCGGCTTCCAATTCACCATCTCAGATTCCAGTCATCTTAGGACGTCCATTCCTTGCAACTTCTAATGCATTGATCAATTGTAGGAATGGTGTCATGAAGCTTTCTTTTGGAAATATGACCTTGGAACTGAACGTCTTTAGTATAGGTAAACAACCCAGTGATCATGAAGAAAGTAAAGAAGTTGAATGGGTTGAAACCATTGCGGAAGAATATCTGTTAAAAGAAACATTTACTGAATCGGCCGACAATGGTTTGATAGATTGGTGTTCTGAAGGTACTGCTGATGATACGGTCCCACCTATTTTAGATAACTCGGATGTCATGATGGTCAATGGGTGGAGACCGAGAATAGAGGAATTTGAACATTTGCCATCTCGAGGAGCAAAGATAGTACCATCCCATGAACAAGCACCTAAGCTCGAGTTGAAACCTTTACCGAAGGAACTCAAGTATGCCTTTCTTGGATCCGATGACACTTTTCCTATAATCATCTCATCTGATCTTGATCATGCCCAAGAAAGAAAATTACTTGGTGTTCTAAAGAATCATAGAGGAGCTTTAGGGTGGTCTATTGCAGACTTGAAGGGGATTAGCCCTTTAATTTGCACGCACCGGATATATTTGGAGGACAATGCCAAAACCACAAGGCAAATGCAACGCAGGTTGAATCCTACGATGAGAGATGTGGTTAAAGCAGAAGTCCTCAAGTTGCTTGACATGGGTATTATTTACCCAATTTTCGATAGCAAGTGGGTGAGTCCAACTCAAGTCGTGCCCAAAAAAGCAGGTCTGACGGTAGTCAAAAATGAGCAGGGTGAGTTAGTCCCAACTCGTGTCCCGACGAGTTGGCGCATGTGTGTTGACTATCGCAAATTGAATTTGGTCACTAGGAAAGATCACTTTCCCCTACCCTTCCTAGACCAAGTTTTGGAAAGAGTTGCAGGACATAATTTTTATTGTTTTCTCGATGGCCATTCCGGATACTACCAAATCGAGATTTCACCAGAAGATCAAGAGAAGACTACTTTCACTTGTCCTTTTGGTACATTCGCTTTCCGTCGGATGCCGTTCGGGTTATGTAATGCACCTGCAACATTTCAAAGATGCATGCTCAGTATTTTTGAAGACATGAACGAGAAGTTTTTGGAAGTGTTCATGGATGATTTTTCTATTTTTGGCGATTCTTTTGATGATTGTTTACTACATTTACAAGCTGTCTTAGCTCGGTGTATAGAAAAGAACCTGATACTGAATTGGGAGAAATGCCACTTCATGGTGCCAAAGGGAATTGTCCTAGGACATATTGTTTCATCGAAGGGCATGGAAGTTGATAGAGCTAAGATTGACTTAATCGCCAAGCTACCTGCACCCAAGACGGTTAGAGATGTTAGATCATTTTTGGGTCATGCCGGATTTTATAGGAGGTTCATCAAGGACTTTAGTGTCATAGCCCGACCATTATGTAACCTCCTATCCCTTGATACACCGTTCAATTGGACTGAAACCTGTCAAGAGGCATTCGAAAAGTTGAAGTCTATGCTTAGCACTGCACCCATCGTGCGACCACCCGATTGGTCATTACCTTTTGAGATCATGTGCGATGCTAGTGACTATGCGATAGGAGCTGTCCTAGGACAACGTAAGGATAATAAGCCATATGTCATTTACTATGCAAGCAAAACTTTAAATGATGCTCAAATGAATTACACCACCACCGAAAAGGAATTGCTTGCAGTAGTATTTGCATTAGACAAATTTCGCTCTTATATCCTTGGTGCTCCTATTGTTATCTTTACGGATCATGCAGCGCTGAAATATTTACTGGATAAGAAAGAGGCTAAACCACGCTTAATACGATGGATTCTTTTACTCCAAGAATTTGACATTACTATCAAAGATAAAAAGGGAGTAGAGAATGTGGTTGCTGACCATTTATCACGGCTAGTTTTTAATAATTCGGTGCCACAGTTGCCCATCAAGGACTCGTTCCCTGAAGAGCAATTGTTTGCACTTTCTACTATGCCATGGTATGCTGATATTGTAAACTTTCTTGTCACTAACCGGATGCCGGAGCATTGGGGATCGAATGATAAGAATAATTTCTTGCGTGAAGTAAGAAATTATTATTATGATGCTCCTTATTTGTTCAAGTATTGCAATGATCAAATCTTTAGAAGATGCATTCCGGAACATGAGATATAAAGTGTACTCTCTTTTTGTCATGCCAGTGCTTGTGGAGGACACTTTGCATCTAAGAAAACGGCAGCTAAGGTGTTGCAATGTGGTTTTTATTGGCCTACACTATTTAAAGATGCCCACGAGTTCTGTAGGACATGTGACCCATGTCAACGTGTTGGAAGTCTAACTCGTAGGCAAATGATGCCTCTTCAGCCCATTACTGCTATTGAAATTTTTGACATTTGGGGCATCGATTTCATGGGCCCATTCCCACCGTCTTTTGGACATGAGTATATTTTAGTTGGTGTTGAGTATGTGTCAAAATGGGTAGAAGCTGTTGCCTGTAGAACTAATGATCACAAACCTGTTTTGAAATTTCTGAAAGAAAATATTTTTTCACGATTTGGGATGCCCAAGGTTATAATTACTGATGGAGGAAAACATTTCTGTAATAAGCCTTTTGAGATCCTATTACGAAAGTACGGTATCACTCATAGAATTGCAACTCCTTATCACCCGCAGACTAGTGGCCAAGTAGAGTTAGCCAATCGGGAGATTAAACGAATTTTAGAGAAAACGGTGAATCCATCACGCAAAGACTGGTCTTTAAAACTTTCTGACGCATTATAGGCTTACCGTACTGCTTATAAAACTATTCTTGGTATGTCCCCGTATCGGCTAGTCTATGGAAAAGCATGTCATCTACCTGTTGAATTAGAGCATAAATCATATTGGGCCATTAGAAAATTGAACTTTGAATTGTCAGATGCTGGTTTAATTCGAAAATTACAATTAAGTGAGTTGAATGAAATTCGTCGGGATGCGTATGACAATGCTAGACTTTGCAAAGAATGAATGAAAATTAGGCATGATAAATCAATTCTAAGAAAATCTTTTAAACCTGCACAAAAAGTTCTTTTGTATGACTCTCGCTTACATCTGTTTCCTGGAAAGTTACGATCAAGATGGACAGGTCCTTTCATTGTAAAAACTGTTTTTCCACACGGGGCAGTTGAAATTGAGAATCCACAGGATGGTCAAATTTTTAAGATAAATGGACACAGATTAAAACCTTTTCTTGAAAATTTTGCAGATGAAGAGGACTCCTTTCCCTTGGGGGAGCCTTCTTATGACTGAGCATGACGGCCAAGGTATGTGTATATTAGTTAGAATTATTTTTTTTCTTTTATTTTTCTTCTTATTTTTCAGGTCTTCTTTTCTGAAAATCAACAGCTCAAGGTATTCTTTTTCTCTCCAATATTCTTTTCTCTATTATTTCTCACATATAGTTTTCTTGCATTTTTTACATTGAGGACAATGCAATGTTTAAGTTGGGGGGAGGGAAATATTTTGACAAAAAAAAAAAAAAAAAAACTTGTTTTTGCATTTGATTTATTCTATTACTTTCTTTTCTGAGCAAATGCACATGTATTTTCATATTGAGTGTGTACAACTATTAAGGCAAGGAACACATGCATACTATGACTGATCAGAGACCTATTATTAGATCCCCACACGTGTACTTAATGACAATAGGAAGGCCTCAGGAGTTCATATTTGTTAACTGCATTTTTGTTAGCCTTATCCATAATAGAAGTATGAGTATCCTTGTTCGTACCATAAGGTTCAGGATTTGGTTTTCACATAAAGATAGAGGTTGAATATCCCGACTAGATTACTTAGGTGCCTTATGATCCGACTTTGGTTGACCTATAGTCACGATGCAGTCACATATATAATAAAAATATTTATATGGTTCAGTCTATCATTTCTTTTCTTGCATAATTATTATTCAAAAAAAAAAAAAAAAACTTATGATGACAAGTCTGGCCTCATGGCGTAGTCTGGTTCGAGTAATTAAGTCCGAGGGGTGTTTCACCTAATGTCTTGAGCCAACTGGATCGGGGGTCATTGACTGAAAGCTCGCTATATGGATCTTACTAGAGCCTAATGGGGTTGGATAGCTGTAGTTGTCATGTGTATTGAAAAAAAAAAAAATGAAATAAAAATAAGCATGAATGAGTTGGTTAGGCTGAACCTAGTGACATGTGGTAATGGCTGGTTTGACTCCATTGTATTGGACCTCTGTGTACCCGGGTTGTTTAGTTGAGATTGATAGCTCTTTCTTTACATGCGAACCATTCTTGACAAATTTAGACAACATGTGATATTCTGAAAATTTGATGGATCAGGTTCTAATAAAGTGTAGAAAACATTTGTGGACTTGAGTAGTGCACCTAAAACTCAGGCGGTGCCCTGTTGTGGTGGAGGTATTAGTACTCTGAGAAAGTCATATGATTTGATGCACATTACACTTTTATATTCCTTGCTTTGACAGTTGCCATACTTGAAAATATTTGTCAATTAATTACATGTGTATTAGCTTAGAATCCTAGAACTACCGATCAAAAGGGCAAAGTAGATCACCTTTTTCTCGAGGGCGGAGTTCTGGATCGAGGAGGGGGGAAGCGCTGGGCCTGCATGTTAGGAATTGTATCCTAAGAGTCAATCGTCAGTGCACTGATGATTAAATTTTGTAAATAAATTGACAAATTAATAAAATGTTATTTGGGATTGTTCATCATTTCATTGTACATCTTCAAATGAACTCTTATATGATGAAGTCCATAGGACTTGTTTTATGATAAAGGAGGATTTATCTTTAAGTCTTTAAAACTGTTCGCGATCAAATGATATAATGTTACTAGGACGACAGCATTATCGAGATTAGGTCATTGTGTGACATATACGTTGGTTGTCCTCTTAACCAAGGAGTGTGGAGACACTGATATGTCACACACGTGAAGTGTAGAAGTACATTTCACTGAACGTGACCAATTCTGGAATGCTCTACTGTTAAGAGATGTTCCGAGTGGATATGGGTCTAAGTTTGGCCCTCTGACCTGAGACCGCAATCTGTGACTAGTAAACAAACTCACTGTACTTTGGTACCGGACTACTTTAAATTTATAATTCAGTGACGGAAGGTCACTGGGTATAGTCAAGTACTTGCGTAGTCAGTTGTGAGTCAAGATGGAATTGACCCCTCCTGGAAATAGGAGATAATGCCTTGTGTTCAATTTAGCAAAATCTTGGCCAGGGTAATCCTTGTGAGAAGTCATAGGATTTCTAAAGTTGAATCACATTATGGATGCACTTATTACAGAGTTGACAGAACTCTAAAGTCATCCTGGCATTTAGGAGTCATAGGGATAAATTATACGGTAACTATAGTCCAAGGGTTCTTGAATGTTGCTTTGCGATCATTCGGCCTATCCGGACGTCGGGTACCATTGCTAGATGGTCATTTCGATTAGTATAAGAAGTTGTTCTTGTGCTACCGGCTTAGGTTTGAACCTATGGGGTCACACACATAGAAGTTTCTAGGTTGATCAAATGGCTGATTAATGATTAAGAATCATTCAGGGATAATTTGGTCAATTCGATTGACAAATTATCCTAAGCAAAAGTTGCATTAAAATAATTATTGATTTATTGGAGGATTAATTAGTAATTGGATTACTAATAAATTCAATTTGATTGAATTATTGGACTTTAATTAAGCCAAATTGAATTAGATTCAATTTGGGCTAAATTAGGGTTTGACTTAATTCGATCGAATTCGATCCGAGCTGATTGGGCATAACCTAATTGATCGGACTTGACCCAATTGGATTGGGATTGACTCTAGTCAATTAAAAGTCATTATTATGAAGAATTAAGTAAAATTAATTGCAACTGGATTGCAATTGGGCTGATTTAATGAGCCAAATCAAATTGGGTTCAACCCAAATTAATTTGGATTTATGATTGGGTTAATTTGATTAAACCAAGGTTTGTGCGGATTTTAAAGACCACATGTCGTCGTAGGATGAATATGACTTAAATAATGTTCACACTATACGGACTTTAAAGTCCACATGGCGTCGTAGGATGCTTGCTCCCAAATCAATTAATTCTCCTAATGAGATTTGGAATCCTAATGTGATTAGAAAATTAATCAATTGATCAAGTGGACACATGTCATGCATCTATGAGCACAAGGATTGGACACTTGGCATTAATCCAAGGATGGGTTATAGTCCCATGCTCCTAATAGGATTAGGAGAAGCCCTAAACCCAATCTATAAAAGGGTAGCAAGAGAGACATTATGAATTAATTCTCTCCTCTTCCTCTTCACGCCAAGGGTTTAGTGATTATGATTTTTTTAAGAACTTAGAGTTCTGAAAAATTCAGAAAAGGGTCACTTCATTACTTCTCCTCTTCTCCTTCTTCATCTTCTTCCTTCATCTCATAAGATCAATCAAAGGTTGATTGATTTTAGGAAGAACAAAATCAGCCACAACAGGGTTCCGCGCAAGCTAGCACTTTCCGGGATCAGATCAACCTGGAGCTTTGCGTGGATTGATGAGAGCACAAAAGTGCGATCTACACATCACTCAAATTAGTATTATTGCTAACAAATGATGATAGAAATGCTGTATTAATATTATATTTTTGTGGGGTGCAGGTGATCGTAAATCAAAGTTAAAATGTGCATTGAGCCCGAAAGATGCATCACTGTAAGTGACCAGCTAAACGTTCTGGATTGTTTCCCAGTCGTCACCCCCGCATCATCAGCTCGCGTCCACTCCAGTGTCCATCTGAGTCCGCTTCGCCCGCGAGCCCGAGTTCATCCATCCACCATGTCATATCAAGCTCCCAGTTCCGTGATCTCAGCGCCAGCGTCTCAGATTCATCACCCGTGATCTCAAAGCCACGCGTCCCAGCTCCAGCTTCGGTTCACAGCGCCTCCCAGCTCCGTGATCGTGATCCGCCTGTGAAGCTTCCATGTCTGCATCCAAGCTCCATCCGACTTCATCTAAGCATCCACGTCCGAGTTCCTCACGAGTGCACGCCTCGTCCGCACCTCATCCCAGCATGCCACGTCCGTGATCAGCTTCCTTCACGCGTCCGGAGTTCCAGCTCTCCCGAGATCCCAGCTTCTGTGACCAGCATCCCAGATTCCGCCTCATCCGCAAAGCTCCCAACGTCCGCATGCAGCTCATCAAATCCCGCGATGCATTCCAAAGCTTCCACGCTCCAGCTCCTCTCAGATCCCACGCGTTCCAAGCTTCCACGTTCACAGAGCATCTTAGCGGCCTCATGCGATCAGCCTTCCAGCGATCCGTCCGTGCTTCCTTCCGATTCGTCCGCATCCCAGCTCTTCTCGGATCTCCTAATGCATCTCAGCTCTTGCAATCCAGCCGCCCGTGGCGATTCACCCGCACCTCATCTTTCTTCTGCACTTCATCCCAGCCGTCCCTCCACGTCCGAAGATGATCAGCATCCCAGGATCCGTGATCATCTCCCATCCCGCGTTTGGCCTTCTCGCATCCGGGATACTCGGCATGTCCACATATCCCGTGGGATCAGGGATCCATCGCGGCATATGGAGGCTCTCGGGGGGTTTAAAAGAGAGGAAAAACAGAGGCTGCCGATCCCTCATTCATTCGAAAATAGAGCCCCTATTCAAAGAAAAGAGAGAAGAAAGGGAAACAGAGCATGCTCTGTTTCCAAAAAGAATAGAAAAAAAAAGAAAAGAAAAAAAAGAGGGAGTTTTCTTTTATGATTATGGAGGGCTGATTTCTTAGGGAGGGAGATGGAGGAACTTTTGATGTATTGCTCTTTGAAGTAAACTCTAAACTTTTGCTTTTAATGATTTTTATTTATTGATATGTTTTTGATCCATGCGTAGTTATTTCGTAGATAGATCTTTAATGGAGTATGATTATTGATATATGGATTGCTTTAGTATTTGATTCGTCGTAGACGTAGAAAGCACGGCGAATGCTTAGAAATTGAGTTCATATGTTCATGAAACATATACCATGATTAGATCTATCCTACATTTAATCTTTAATCAAGAACCATAGAGTTTATTTCTTGGATGCAATATCATCAAGGGGGATTCCAGATCCCTACCATTTTTATTTCATTGAATTGTGTTTATTATTCTCTGCATTTAATTTCTGAAAATCAAAACATCATTTTAATCCACATATTTATTCAACTAAAGTACTAATTATATCTAAAAATTACGCTAATAATCTATAGATCGTTCTCTGAGGATTCGACCTCGGACTCCCGAGATTTTACTACTTGTGCGATTCTCCTGCACTTGGGAGAACAATTTTATTTTTGCATCATGGATCATCCGTAGAGGCCAGACACGTGTGTGGCTACGAGGCTCGACTTTCAGATCTTCAAATCCAACCTCTTTATCATAAGGTATGAGATTTATTTTATCTTAGTTAGGTTTAGAACTTAACAAGGATTGCTGATTTTCTAATTGTATGATTAATCATGCTTATAGTTATTTTTACATAAATAGTTTAAACATTCCTATAATTTATTTTTGAGATATGATCTCCCTTGCATGCTTGGAATTAAAGAGTTTAATTCTATCTTTCCGCTGCATTTTTCTGAAATTTTTTAAAATTACATGCATGCAAAAACCGGCTTTTTCCTTTCAATTGGTATCAGAGCCAGGTTGAATGTTTAAGCAATTTATGCTTAAAATAATTGTAATTAAATATGAGATTTATAAATATGTTTAGATCAGATCTAAAGAAGATTTATGAATGATTTAATTACTATTTTTGCATGATTAAATAGATCTGAAATTTGAATGCATGTGATGCATGTTTTATGATTAATATATGTGATATATTGAACATCTAAAATTTAAAATCATAAACTTATTTAGATTAGATCTAAATGCAATTTATGATCCTTTTAATCTCTGATTTTGTAAGACATATAAGATCTGAAAATAAATGCTTATGATGCATGTTATTTAAGTTAATTCATGTTAGTTTATATATGTGATATATGAACATAAATCGTTAATGATTTAAACATGAATTAAATATGAAATCAGAATGTTTAATTCACAAATTTAGATATGATTTTAAGAACTAAAAAATTGTAATTAACATCTGATTTAAGACTTATACAATGATCTAATTTTTTTTCATAAAACTACACTTAATTGAGAATTAAGTGACCTAGAATCGTGAATTGAATTTCAATAACAAATTGCATAAGTCTTGGAAGTTTGGATTTGCTCAAGTCAAGTTCTCTAATTAGGTTAGACCTAAGGTTAGAATCAAATCATGGAATGATTGAGTTAATTGATTAAATCTAACTAAGTAGTAATTAGATGAAATCAAAATAACTCAATTCAATTTATAATAGTTATAGATTGATCGGTTCCATGTCTTTGATCAGACCAAGATGGAACTTGATTTAGGCTCCGTGGTTGAGCCCGAGTCATTAGGATGGTCAAAATCAAAATTAATTAACCAGTCGGTGTCTAAGGTAAGTTTGGCAGACTCGTCCGGTGATTTTTAATTGGGAGTTACTCGCACTGATGCGTCTTTGTCGAGTTAATGGCATATCCCTTCCACCGATCTCACTTACCTGGCCGATTGGGTCAATCATTTTTTGATTGGATCATTTAATGATTCGAGTTAACCCATGCCTGTAAGAAAAATCAGTTTGACTGATTTAGGTGCCTCCTTAACCGGTTTGAATCTAATTCTTTATAATCTGACTTGGTGAAGTTAGTGGGAGAATTTAGGTAAACCGGATCTTCTTATCTATCATAATTTAATCCTCTAAAATTATTAGGTCCTTAAAATGAAATAGTTATGGGGAAAACTAGGTCATAGCCTCACATTAAGTTAGATGATAATGAGTCCAATGTTTCGATAATCATTGGAGGTGCCACACGCCTGGTGCTTATCGGACATTGGAATTGTCATTTGATATATGATGAGTCGAGTGTACTTTCAATAGGTGGTTAGGTGGGCCGAGCCACACTCGAGCTTGGTCATCTATTAGTTGATTATACGGAACTCTATCATTTAATGGTTAGACCTAACCAGAATCTTCGGTGGAGGCGCCACACGCCTGCCAAAGAGAGGGGGCAAAATTATCACTAGAAATTATTTGGTGAAACAATTGGTTCAGAACCTACCAATAGGTGCATATGGGTTGGCCGAGCCACACTCGGGCCCATATGTGATCAATTGGGTTCTAGTGCTCACTACAGATTTAAGTGTAATTCTTCGAATTTGAGGTAGAGGCTACAAATTTGTATAATATGGTGGGAGGACATTTAGACTAAAGTCCAAGTCTTTAGGGTATTGTCAATTCATATACTGATAGCCGATTTTCTTTTTATGCAGAAATGGCCACTAATTTGTCACTTCGTTCATTGTTGGATAATGACAAGTTGACTGGACCCAATTTCAATAACTGGCTTAGAAAACTTAAGATTGTGCTAGAGCATGAACGGATCCTTTATGTGATAACGGATCCAGCACCTGAGCAGCTTGCTGCTAATGCACGGGGTACGGTCAGAGAAACTTATCAGAAGTGGCTCCGCGACCATATCACTGTCTGATGCATTATGCTTGCTGCAATGAGCGACGAGTTCAGTCGCCAGTTCGAGAATACCCAGCCCGAAGAAATCGTTCAAGTGTTGAACGAATCTTTTGGCACTCCCGACGATGTTGAAAGACATAAAACTAGTTGTGCTATTTTCAATGCACGGATGAAGGATGGGGCATCGGTGACTGATCATGTATTATACATGATTGAGTTGATCGAGCGCCTGAGTACTTTCGGTTTTTCTCTTCATGATCAATTGGGGAAAGATGCTATACTGAACTCTCTTCCTGGTTCGTACCGCCCATTTCTCACCAACTTTCGTATGACGAAACCGATAGTAAATTATCACCAATTGTTGGGTTTACTACCAACTTTTAAGAAGGATCACCAACTCCTAAAAGGGTCGGTGAATTTAGTGGGAGGTTCGTCCAAGGGTCGTGGTCCTTTTAAGAAAGGGAAGAAGAAAAACAAAAATCAAAAGAAAAAGGTGCATCGTGCAGAGCAAAGTCAGATTAAGAATAAGAAGGCTGATCAGAGTAAGGTAGAGTGCTTCTACTGTAAGAAGCAAGGGCATTGAAAGAGGAACTGTCCTCAGTACATTGCCTCTCTTGACCTGAACAGGCCAAAGAAAAAGATGCAATCAGTTGCAGATCAAGTTACTTATATGATTACACCTTGAAATTTTTCAATATGTGATAATTCGACCTGGGTATTGGATACCGGAAGTCCTTTTAATATTTGTAATTCGTTGCAGAGACTACAAGTCAGTGAGAGATTTGAAGAAAGCGAAAGGTTCCTAAATGTTGGAGATGGAAGATCAGTTCTAGTTCTAGCTTTAGGAATTCTGAAACTTGTATTCAGTTCTCAAATAATAGTCTTAAGTGACTGTCACTTTTGTCTTTCTTTCTTATTGAATGTAATTTCTGTAGGTCTTTTAGCCATGAACGGTTATGAGATTTCAATAAAAAGAAATTTCTATAATATCGTTATGAATGGTGTTACTATAATGCATGGACAATTGAGTAATGGGATTTACATATTATCACAGCCTGTTCATGTAATGTACAAGTCCAATAAGCGCCCTAGAATAGATAATGTCACGGATGTCTACCTTTGGCATCATAGGCTAGGTCCTATTAACAAGAACAGGATGAACATGTTAAATAAAGAGGGAATCCTCAATATTAATGATTGAGAATCATTAACAACCTGTGAATCATACCTTCTTGGTAAGATGACCAAGTCACCTTTTACTGGAAAAGGTGAACGAGCCAATGACTTATTGACTCTAGTACATTCTGATGTATGTGGGCCAATGAGCACAAATGCTAGAAGCGGATATGCATATTTCATTACTTTCACAGACGACCTTTCGAGGTATGGTTATGTCTATTTAATGAGACATAAATCTGAAGCATTTGAAATGTTCAAATTGTATCGTAATGAAGTAGAAAAACAAACTGAAAAGAGTATTAAAACTCTTCGATCAGATCGAGGGGGTGAATACCTTTTCAATGAGTTTTTGACATATCTGGAAGAGAATGAGATTCTTTCCCAATGGACTCCTCCTGGTACACCGTAGTATAACGGCGTGTCAAAAAGGAGAAATCGAACTCTATTAGATATGGTTCGATCCATGATAGGGTTTGCTGATGTGCCCATATCCTTTTGGGGATATGCACTTGAGTCAGCCTGTTATATACTTAATAAGGTTCCAAGTAAATCTGTGAATAAAACACCACATGAGATGTGGACGGGACGGAAATCGGTACTCTCTCACTTTAGGGTTTGGGGGTGCCCGGCGTACGTCAAACGTTTGAAGACAGACAAACTTGAACCCAAGTCTGACAAATATTTCTTTATCGGTTACCCTAAAGAAACTAAAGGATATTATTTCTACCTTACTGAAGAACAAAAGTTATTCGTAAGCAATAGAGCTGTTTTCTTAGAGAAAGAATTCCTTAGTGAAGGAACTAATAGGTCTAATGTTGAACTTAGGGAAGTTCAACATGTAGAAGATCCGACACCATCCACTGAACCAATTGAATCGAATTTGATTAGATCAGATCCAGAACCCATCTTAGATGCACCATTAAGGCGATCAGGTAGAGTACCACGTCAGCCGGACAAATACTATAGTTTCTTGGTCCGGAACGGGGATCCTATCGAACTTGATGAAAACGATGAGGATCCGATCACCTACATGGATGCAATGCAGAGGTATGACTCTGATGCATGGCTTGGAGCTATGCAATCCGAAATGGAATCCATGATGTTTAATGATGTATAGACATTAGTTGACCCACCCGAAGGGATTAAACCTATAGGATGTAAATAGATTTTCAAAAGAAAATGGGGCGTAGGCGGAAAGGTAGAAACCTATAAAGCTCGTCTGGTTGCCAAAGGATATCATCAGCGTTATGGTATTGACTATGACGAGACGTTTTCTTCTGTGGCAATGCTCAAATCCATTCGGATTATGCTTGCAATAGCAGCACACTTAGATTATGAAATCTGGCAAATGGATGTAAAGACCCCTTTTCTAAATGGAGATTTAGAAGAGTAGGTGTATATGGTGCAACCTGAAGATTTTATATCTACAGATGAGTCTAAGGTGTGCAAGCTTCAAAAATCCATTTATGGATTAAAGCATGCTTCACGGAGTTGGAACATACGATTTGATAAGATGATCAAATCGTATGGCTTCATTAAGAATGAAGAGGAACCTTGCATTTATAAATGGGCAAATGGTTCAGTTATTATATTTCTTGTTTTGTATGTGGATGACATTCTTCTAATCGGAAATGACATTCCTGCATTACAAGGAATAAAGGTTTGGCTATCATCTCAATTTGCCATGAAGGATTTGGGAGAAACATCTTACATCCTAGGGATGAAGATTTATAGAGATAAATTTAGAATATTGCTTGGATTATCCCAATCCACATGCATTGATACTATACTGAAGAGGTTCAGTATGATTAATTCCAAGAAAGGCTATCTTCTGATGGGCCATGGAATTAACCTCTCTAAGAGGGATTGTCCGACAACCCGTAAAGAAAGAGAGAGTATAGATAGAATTCCATATGCTTCAGCAGTGGAATCTATAATGTATGCCATGACATGTACTAGACCAGACGTGGCATACTCACTAGGAGTAGTGAGCAGATACCAGTCTGATCCAGGTAGCAACTACTGGAAGGTTGTAAAAACCATCCTTAAGTATTTAAGAAATACTAAAAACCAGTGGCTTGTCTACGGTGATTCTGACTTAAAACTTAAAGGATATACTAATTCAAGTTTTCAGTCAGATCAAGATGATAGCAAGAGCGTGTCGGGATATATCTTTACTCTTAAGGGTGGGGCCATCTGCTGGAAGAGTTTCAAACAACATACAGTGGCAGATTCTATATGTGAAGCAGAATACATCGCAGCATCTGATGCCGCCAAGAAAGCTGTATGGTTGCGGAAGTTCATTACTGAGCTTGGAGTGACACCCTCCATTGATGATCCAGTGCCTGTATTTTGTGACAACACTGGAGCCATAGCTCAAGCAAGAGAACCCAAAGCACATTAGCGGACCAAGCATATTCTACATCGCTACCACCTGATTCGAGAGATCGTCGAACGAGGTGATATTGATCTTCAGAAGATTGACCCAAAAAAAAATATGACTGACCTATTTACCAAAGTCCTCGGCATTAAAAAGTTCAACGAACGCAAGTCGAAGATGGGTATTAGATATTGTGCCGATTGGCTTTAGGCTAAGTGGGAGTTGTTAGGAATTGTATCCTAAGAGTCAATCATCAGTGCACTGATGATTAAATTTTGTAAATAAATTGATAAATTAGTAAAATATTATTTGGCATTGTTCATCATTTCATTGTACATCTTCAAATAAACTCTTATACGATGAAGTCCATAGGACTTGTTTTATGATAAAGGAGGATTTATCTTTAAGTCCTTAAAACTGTTCGTGATCAAATGATATGCTGTTACTAGGACGACAGCATTATCGAGATTAGGTCATTGTGTGACATATACGTTAGTTGTCCTCTTAACCAAGGAGTGTGGAGATTCGAACCTATGGGGTTGGTACCATTGCTAGATGGTCATTTCGATTAGTACAAGAAGTTGTTCTTGTGCTACCGGCTTAGGTTCGAACCTATGCGGTCACACGCATAGAAGTTTCTAGGTTGATCAAATGGCTGATTAATGATTAAGAATCATTCAAGGATAATTTGGTCAATTCGATTGACAAATTATCCTAAGCAAAAGTTGCATTAAAATAATTATTGAATTATTAGAGGGTTAATTAGTAATTGGATTACTAATAAATTTAATTTGATTGAATTATTGGACTTTAATTAAGCCAAATTGAATTAGATTCAATTTGGGCTAAATTAAGGTTTGACTTAATTCGATCGGGTTCGACCCGAGCCAATTGGGCATAACCTAATTGATCGGCCTTGACCCAATTGGATTGAAATTGACTCTAGTCAATTAAGAGTCATTATTATGAAGAATTAAGTGGAATTAATTGCAATTGGGCTGATTTAATGAGCTAAATCAAATTGGGTTCGACCCAAATTAATTTGGGTTCATGATTGGGTCAATTTGATTAAACCTAGGTTTGTGCGGATTTTAAAGACCACATATCGTCGTAGGATGAATATAACTTAAGTCATGTTCACACTCTGCGGACTTTAAAGTCCACATGGCGTCGTAGGATGCATGCTCCCAAATCAATTAATTCTCCTAATGAGATTAAGAATCCTAATGTGATTAGAAAATTAATCAATTGATTAAGTGGACACATGTCATGCATCTATGAGCACAAGGATTGGACACTTGGCATTAATCCAAGGGTGGGTTATAGTCCCATACTCCTAATAGGATTAGGAGAAGCCCTAAACCCAATCTATAAAAGGGTAGCAAGAGAGACATTATGAATTAATTCTCTCCTCTTCCTCTCCACGCCAAGGGTTTAGTGATTATGATTTTTTTAAGAACTCAGAGTTCTGAAAAATTTAGAAAATGGTCACTTCATTACTTCTCCTCTTCTCCTTCTTCATCTTCTTCCTTCATCTCATAAGATCAATCAAAGGTTGATTGAATTTAGGAAGAACAAAATCACCCACAGCAGGGTTCCGCGCAAGCTAACACTTCCGCGGGATCAGATCAACCCGGAGCTTCGCGTGGATCATCCGTAGAGGTCAGACACATATGTGGCTACGAAGCTTGACTTTCAGATCTTCAAATCCAACCTGTTCATCATAAGGTATGAGATTTACTTTATCTTAGTTAGGTTTAAAACTTAACAAGGATTGCTGATTTTCTAATTCTATGATTAATCATGCTTATAATTATTTTTATATTAATATTTTAAACGTTCTTGTAATTTATTTTTGAGATATGATCTCCCTTGCATGCTTGGAATTAAAGAGTTTAATTCTATCTTTCCGCTGCATTTTTTTGAAAATTTTTAAAATTACTTGCATGCAAAATCCGGCTTTTTCCTTTCACTTCATGCCCTCGCGATGCTTCTTCTGGAGGCTCTCCTCCTCCCTTCGACAGCGGCCCTCCTCCACGTCCATTGCTACCTTGTACTTGTTTCGGTATAGGAAAGGCAGGGTTGGGATGATGGAAAGGGGGTTGGGGGGGGGACGATTAGGGATTTATGGTGGGGAGAAGGGGGAGAGGGGGGTGGGGGCGATTGGCCTCTGACGATTCTTTCTAAAACGTCATCTTAGGAGGGCGATCAAGCCTCCGATGACGCTTTAGAAAGTGTCATTTTGGGAGAAATTAGGCCCAGAGACAATTAGGCCTCCGACGACGCTTTCTAAAGCATCGCCTTAGTGCACTAAGGTTTTTGACAATGCTTTTAAAAAGGGTTGTATTAGTTTAGGCTTCTGACGATGCTTATAAGCATTGTCTGTAGGCTCATATGTGGCGCATCCAAAGAAAAACCAGCTCAAAATTCAGTTTCTGCAAGGTTGGAGTCGACTCATGGAAAGCTGGGGTCGACCTATGAAGAGTTGGGGTCGACCCCATTGAAGGAAGGGTTGACCCCAAGAAGTCATAGGAAGACGACAGAGAGCACTTCTCTGTCGGTCTCAGGTGGGGTCGACCTCTAACAGTCAGGGGTCGACCCCAGGGTCGACTCCAGTGAAGGAAAGGTCGACCCTAGGAAGTCACAGGGAGACGACAGAGAGCAGTTTTCTGTCATATCAGGAAGGGGTCGACCCCAGTGAAGGAGGGGTTGACCCCTGTCTATGAGGGGTCGACCCCTAAAGTATTGGGGTCGACCCCTGATCTGAAGGGGTCGACTCCAACGCCGTGCCAGGCATATCATTCAGTCAATGACGAAAATTTTTGGTCTTTGACTGGCTTAGAGACTTCATGATTTATGTTCCTAAGGGTCTAAGTCATTCTTGGGCTAGGTTTAGACTCAAGGGAAGAGAGCATGTAAGTCATGGACTTGGGTTGAGTGCTTTCTAATGTGGCTTAGGGGAAGATTGAGTTGGCTTGAGATTAGACTAAAATTGAGAGCCTATATAAAGGCTTGATGTAATCAGTTTTAGGGTTATCACTTATATTATTTTTTGGAGAAATAAGAGCCGCCAGAAAACTTTCTCCCACATTCTCTCTTCTCTTCCTCTTCTTCTCCATGAAAATCCTAGTTTGTGATTGTGATTCTTCATCTCTTCTTCCTTCTTTCCCCATGCGGCCTGACGCCCTAGAGGACGCCCTAGGTTAGCGGATATCAGGGATCCACACGCTTTCGCAGAGTGCCAACAATTGGTATCAGAGCGAGATTTTGGCGTAGGAAAGAAGAAACGAAGGAAAGGCATCAAGAGGAAAGCAGTCCACTTATCTCCCTTCAAGGTGATTTCTCAAATCAGATTTGTGTTTATTTGTGATTGTGGTCTGGCCAACCATGAACAATAACATGAAGGTGGAGTTTGAGAAGTTTAATGGAAAAAAAGCTTCTCTATATGGAAGATCCGGATGGAGGATCTCTTGGTGCAGAACTATCTAGATTCGGTCTTGGAGGACAGGCCGGAGGGTGTGACAGATAAGAAATGGTTTTTTTTAGAGAAAAGGGCTTGCGCTGCCATCAGAGGATGTTTGGCGGATTCAGCCTTGTACAACATCCTAGAGGAGAAGACACCCAAGGAATTATGGACAAAGTTGCATACCATGTATATGGAGAAGAATATGTGCAACAAGTTGATGTTGAAGAAACAATTGTACAGCCTTCGGATGCATGAAGGTGGAGATATTGTTCTTCATATTCAGAGGTTTGACTAGGTTTGCAATGACTTGCAGACCCTTGGGATGAAGATGGAAGAGGAGGATAGATCTCTACTCTTGCTTTGCTCGCTGCCAGGTTGTTATGATCCTTTGGTTACTACTTTGCTGTATGGGAAGGAGACGCTGAATTATGAAGACATAATTTCTGTGCTAAGGTCCAATGAGCAAAGAGAAAGATTAGCAAAGGATGGAGTTTCTCAGGAAGGTCTTACTGTCAGAGAGAGGCCTGGGAGAGGAAAAGAACGGAGCAAGCAAAGGGGACGATCAAAGTCCAAGAAAGGCAAGAAAGAGTTCAGATGCTACAAGGGCAATGAAGCAGGACACTTGAAGCAGAATTGTCCACTTTGGAAAAAGCTTCAGGGAGAGAAGAATGGCAAGGATTCAGTCAGTTCCTTGGCTGAATTAAGATGGAGGATGACCTTTTGGTAGTTTCGGATGATTACAGAAACAACACGGATATCTGGACAATCGATTCAGCCTGCTCTCATCACTACACACCAAATCGGTCTTGGTTTGCTACATACACCAAAATCGATGAGGGGAGTGTGACATTAGGAGATAATCATCCTTGCAAGGTGGCCGACATTGGGATCATCAAGGTGAGGATATTTGATGGGATGGTGCGGACTCTTACTAATGTAAAGCACGTCCCGGATCTGAAAAAGAATCTAGTGTCACTTGGCTACTTGGAGAAGAACGGTAATAGCTTTAGTTGCCATTCCAGGAGTGGTATTTTGAATATATCCACAGGAGCCATAGTTGTGATGAAGGGGAGAAGGTTGGAGAATAATTTGTATAGGATGGAAGGGTCCGTGGTGTGTGGGGGATCCGAAACAGCAGCAGTGGCACAGGGCCAGTAGGAAGCATATTGTTTGTGGCATTACCGCTTGGGCCACATGGGAGATCGTGGTATGAAGATGCTGAGCCAAGATGGACTGATATTAGATCTGGATGGAGGAGTTCCAGAGGTATGTGAGCCTTTGATAAGTGCTAAATAATGAATAAATTTATCTATTTTACATAGCACTTATTATTATGTACATATTTTAAATTTAAATATAAGAAAATGTGTTTTTCCTCATCATTGCATTTTAATAAATTATTAGAGGTAATTCAAGTTTGGTTTAATTATTTATTGATTGAGCCTAATGTATGCAGGTCGAGTCAAACTCAATTGGATAATGCCTAAAGTCACACTGCACCATTTCACAAGTCCACAGCCAATCAAAGTCGACTCCACATCTTTCGGAGTCAACTCCAAAAAGCTCTCCTCTAAGACTCACTGCATCCCATCCCAGCCTTCTTTTTCTTCACGCACTCACCCATCAAGACTTTCTTTCCACGTATTCAAACCTCCCCGGTTTATAGCTTGAAAACAGATCCATCTCCCAATCTATCCGAGTGGACCCCAACCACCTTTCTCAACGCATGGAATAAAATCCACGCTCATTCCCAGCTTCCGTATCCACCGTTCCCAAGCTCCCCGCTTCCTTTCCTCAATCAGTTCTTATCTCCAAGACTTCGCGTGCATCTCATGTCAACCACGTGAGGTAAAATAGGGGGGTTACCGAGCCTATATAAAGGGTGACATCTTTGATTAGAGGAGAGCATTCATTCGCTTGGAGAAAGCTCACCGAGAAGGATCCGACTTGCTCTGGAGTCCCACAGAACAGGAGACGAGAAGGGAAGAAGGCAGCCGGTTGAGATGGAAGCTCTTGGCATTGGCGCTGCCACTTTTCGATTCTCCATGGAAGGCTGAGCTCCTCTCTAGGGCTGGATGCAGCCTTAACAAAGGGAGACGGGTTTTGTTTATTTAATTTCATGTTCTTCAAATTGTATAGACATTCTTGTTCTTAATAAATATCCTTTTACCTCATACTTAAATTCTGTGATTTTAAGTATGATGTCTATACAAAAGTTTTTCATGATCATTAAAGTAAAAATAAGATGGTCATGCTTAAGGAAGATGCGGTGTGCTGCCACCTTAGATTAGGATAGACATTTCGTGCTAACTGAAGATGGAGTATGCCTAAATTACTTTTGTAAAATTTTATTCGAATGCTTATTAGGCTTGTATCCAATTTGCATAATAATCCAAGAATGAAATAAATTACAAATAATCCTTATTCCTTTGTTAGTGGTGAATTCCTTGCCCTAGGTTCTCTCAACTGATATCATTTTAATTGCTTTTCCTATTAAATTATTTAGTTCAATAGTTTTCACAAATTTTTTTTTTCAAATATTTTTAAGAAAATAAGTGTACCCCAATTCCTGTGGATCGATACCCGTAATTACTGTCCTACTAGATACGTGCTATTGCGTGGTCTTTAAAATTGACTATCAATTTTTGGCACCATTGCCGGAGATTACTAGCACAGTTGTTTTCTTTTTATTTATTTATTTTTATTTATTTCTTTTCAGCGATTGGATACATCTACCTTCTTATATTGCCATATTTTTGAGATGTACTAATCATTATTTGTTTTGTTAGGATTATCGAAAAAAAAGAAAAGAAAGAAGGAACGAATTTGGATGACTAGAGGACACGTACTGAAGAGGTTTGATCAATTAGCTTGCTGCAATTTTTGCTTGGTAACCTCTAAACCTCTCTTATCTTTTTGCGCATCAACTTGCAAACGTAGTGGGGAAGCTCAGCACATACGTCACGGCATATGTGTGTCTAGTCTATCACCCCCTCTAAACTACGAGTGCTCGAATATATTTTATTTAGGTTGCTCATGCATTTGAATCCTTGTTGTGATTGTTTGATTTAATTTGAGTAAGGCGTGTATGCTTGCTTGACACACCACTTAATATATCATGCACATAGTAAGGGCAATCACTCCAACAAGATAAGAACTGGATTTCATCACCAGATTCTTGCCCAAATTAGGTGAATTAATTCTCACATAACTATCACTTTAGTTAAAATCTATTATATGTTGGCCCCTAGGGACATTTGAGCTTAATAGGACAAAGATCACCGAAAGTTGCACCAATTTTGCTCTATGGCTAAGTTGATGTCTAGGCAAGCTTTGTCCCTTTAAGGAAGACAGTTCATCTATTCGAGGTAAGTGGTTTTTAAGTGGGACCTTTACGAACACATCGTGAACCCCCACTTACCTTGGAGCTTACCTGGTCAACTCAGTTCATTAGACCGGATTGGAGGCTTAGGTGCCCTCTTCAAACTAGTTAGGAGTTGTCTAGTGATTTTAGGGCAAACATAAGGATTTGATGTATTTTTTTAATGCATGCTTGACTGTACTTTATTGATCAGAAGAGTATTAGTGTATGCTAGGGTGTCGTTCCAGATCTTCTGAATTAGTACCTTTTGATCCTGAAATAGAGCGTTCTATTAGGGCCCTTCGAGCCGAAATTCGCACCTATAGAACCAGAGGATCTGCTCTACCTGTCGAGATGGCTGAAGAACAACCCAAATTGCTAAAGGAGTACTTCACTCCTTCTATTTATACCTCTCCATCTTGAATTCAATTAGCCGATACTGTTGTTGTACAGTTTGAAATTAAGTCTAGTGTCATCCAAATGCTTTCCTCTTTTTATGGACTCAACAATGAAGATCCATATAAATATTTAGATGAGTTTCTTGAGATCTGCACCACTGTCAAAATTCAGAACGTCACTGATGATGCTCTGAAACATAGGTTGTTCCCTTTCTCCCTTAAGGATAGAGCTAAGCAGTGGCTCCATTCATTAGAAGCCAATTCTATTCTTTCATGGGCCCAAATGCAACATGAATTTCTAAAGAAATATTTTTCCATAGGAAGAACAAATCAATTTAGGCGTGCTATCACGAGCTTCTCCCAATCGACGGAAAAGAATTTTATGAAACTTGGAAAAAATTTAGAGATTTACTCCGAAAATGCCCGCATCATCAAATACCCAAGTGGCAATTAGTACAATGTTTTTATGACGGATTGTCTGAACGAAATCGTCAAATGGTTGATGCTTCTTGTGGAGAAAGTTTCACGCTTAAAAGTGAACATGAGGCATGGCAATTGTTTGAAAATCTCAATGAAAATTTCCTCCACCATGCCTCCTCTGCTCGTCAAGCACCCCCGAGTTCTTAAAGAAAAGGGACCATATATGAAGTTAGCCAGTCCATAGGTCTATCTGACAAAGTAGATGCACTGTCCCATAAGTTGGACCAGCTAATGTCTAGAGAACAGCTTCCAAACTTTTCCCAAGCACAAGTGTGTGCTCTTTGTTCTAGCCCGTCTCATCCTGTTTTTGAGTGCCCTTCGGCAGCTCAATTCCCTGAATTTGTGCAAGAATAAGTTAATGCTGCCCAAATACATTTCCGACCGGGTAATGATCCATATTCCACTACTTATAACCCGGGATGGGGTAACCATCCAAACTTCTCTTGGAAGTAGCAGACTCCCAATACCTTCCAACCTTATTCCCACAATTTTCAACCTTTCCAGAATGTTCATCCAAACCGTCCGCCTACTCACTATTCACAGTTCAACATGTCTCTCCTCCACCACCCTAGAGAGATACTGCTTTTGAGTATAAAGTATTAACTGCTCTTCAAGGACTAGAAGCTAATACCCAACTGTAGCACTCACATACTCAGTCGATTGCCAAATTAGAAACCTAGCTAGGGCAGCTAGCTAGTGCACTGAATAAGAGAGAGGAAGGCAAGCTTCCAAGTCAACCAGTGAGTAACCCGAGGGGACAGTGCATGGTTCACGAGACCCACCCGAATGATGTTCACCATGAACAAGCTAATGCCATGATTACCTTAAGAAGCGGACGTGTAGTGGATAATAAGGTTGGAGAAAAAGAACATAAGGAAAATGAAGATAGGAGTATGACTGGTTCTAAAGAGAACCCAAATTCTTCTATGTCGCCATCGAACCCATCATCGACCATACCTTTTACACCGAAGGCCCCTTTCCCTCAATGCCTGAATGCACCTTCTGCCTTTGGCATGAAAGAAACTTCGTTGGAAGAAATAATGGAGGTTTTCAAACAAGTCAAAATCAACCTCCCTCTCCTTGATGCCATAAAACAAGTTCCATCATATGCCAAATTTCTCAAAGATCTTTGTACCCAGAAACGAAAATCTAGGACACATATGCCTAAAAAGGTCTTCCTAACTGAACAAGTAAGCTCCATCCTCCAGCACAAAACTCCTCCATAGTTCAAGGATCCTGGTGCGCCTACCATCTCTTATGTGGTAGGAGATAATTTTATTGATCGAGCACTATTATGTTTAGGGGCCAGTGTTAATCTTCTTCCTTACTCAGTCTATGAGAAGTTCGGATTAGGTGAACTAAAGCCTACTTCGGTGTCCCTGCAATTGGCTGATTGATCTGTTAAAATACCACGAGGAACAATTGAAGACGTCCTAGTCAAGGTAGACAAATTTTATTTTCCAGTCGATTTCATCGTCCTTGATATGGAACCTGTGCCAAACCTTAAGAAACAGATCCCTATGATTCTTGGTCGTCCCTTCTTAGCTACAGTCAATGCATGTATTAACTGTAGAACTGGGGTAATGGATATATCTTTTGGAAACATGAAAGTCAAACTAAATGTATTCCACGCCTCTGATCAACCCGCAAGAAAAGATGAGTGCTTCCTAGTAGACAAAATAGACGATTTTGTAGAAGAAGCCCTTCCCTATATTCTGGCAGATGATCCTTTGGAAGCATGCTTAGCCCATTTTGATATTGATAACTTTGATTTAGACATGGCCATAGAAGAAGTCAATGTCCTGCTCGGCAATCCATCTCCCACAAATTCTCATCCTTGGCGAATCTGATATGAACCTCTTCCTACCCTTTCTAGTGCACCACAGTGCCCCTCCATCGAGTCCCCTCCCAAACTTGAGTTAAAGCCACTTTTGGTAATCCTTAAGTATGCTTTTCTAGGACCAGAAGATACCCTACCTGTAATCGTCGCGGCTGACTTGTATGACAAACTGGAAAGTCAACTTTTGAGCATGCTAGGAGAACACAAACATGCAATTGGATGGTCCGTAACCGATCCGAAGGGATTGACCCATCTATTTGCATGCATCGAATTCACCTAGAAAAAGATGCAAAACCGACCAGTGAAATGCAAAGGAGACTCAATCCTAACATGAAAGAGGTGGTCAAGAAAGAAGTAGTGAAGTTGCTAGATGCCGGAATCATTTACCCTATCTCTGATAGCAACTGGGTGAGTCCGACTCAAGTAGTACCAAAGAAGTCGGGCATTACTGTGGTTGAAAATGCAGAAGGAGAGTTGATGCCCACATGCACGACCACTAGCTAGCGTGTTTGCATTGACTATAGAAAGCTAAACTCCATGACTAGGAAGGACCATTTTCCCTTGCCCTTTATTAACCAAATATTAGAAAAGCTAGCCAGTCAGGGTTTCTACCGTTTCTTGGATGGTTATTTTGGATATAACCAAGTGGCCGTGTATCTCGATGATCAAGAGAAAACCACTTTCACATGTCCATTTGGGACATTTGCGTATAGGAGAATGCCATTTGGACTATGCAATGCGCCCATGACATTTCAACGATGTATGATGGCAATTTTTTCTGACATGGTAGAAAAATTTATAGAAGTATTCATGAATAATTTTTCAATTTTTGGCCCCTCATTTGATGATTGTCTCAATAATTTAGCCCTAGTTCTAAAAAGATATAAGGAAACCAATCTAGTGCTAAGTTGGAAAAAGAGCCATTTCATGGCACAAGAGGGTATAGTCTTGGGACACATTGTGTCTAAAAGGGGTATTGAGGTAGATAAAACTAAAGTTCTTTTCTCCATCCAAATCTGTGAAACAAATCCATTCTTTTCTAGGCCATGCTGGTTTTTACCGTCGCTTCATTAAAGACTTCAGCAAAATTTCTAGACCTTGTGCAATCTTCTTGCCAAGGATACACCCTTTGTCTTTGATGAAGCATGTAAAGAGGCCTTTGAAAAGCTCCGATCTAAGTTGTCTACAGCACCTGTTATACAACCTCCCAATTGGGCACTTCCATTTGAACTCATGTGTGATGCTTCTGACTATGCCATTAGGGTGGTTTTAGGGCAACGGCTCGATAAGTTAGCTCATGTCATCTACTACGCTAGTAAGACACACTTAGATGCACAATTGAACTACACTACTACTGAGAAAAAATTACTAGCTGTAGTATTTGCTTTGGACAAGTTTCGGTCCTATCTCTTAGGGTCCAAGGTTATTGTATTCACTGACCATTCTGCTCTTCAGTACCTTCTTTCAAAGAAGGACACCAAGCCTCGTCTAATTCGATGGATCCTATTGTTACAGAAATTTAATCTAGAAATTCATGATAAGAAAGGTACCACAAATGTTGTAGTGGACCATTTGTCTAGAATTCTTCTTGAGCCTTCTCATATCACCTCACCACTTCATGACTTTTTTCCAGATGAACAATTGTTTGAGGTACAACAAGAGAAAATACCTTGGTTTGCCAACATAGTGAACTATCTTGCCATAAGACAAATTCCTGATCATTGATCCAAGCAGGACAAGGATCGATTCTTTTTACAAGTTAAGTTCTACTTTTGGGATGACCCCGATCTATTTAAGTATTGCTCTGATCAAGTAATTCGTCGATGTGTGCCCGAATGTGAATTTCAGAGTATTTTTGATTTTTGTCATACCCAAGCCTGCAGGGGACATTTTGGGGGTAGAAAAACTACAGCTAAAGTCTTACAAAGTAGATTTTATTGGCCCTCATTGTTCAAAGATGCTCACAATTTTTGCCAGACTTATGAGCGATGCCAGCGAATGGGTACAATCACCCGTAGAGATATGATGCCACTCAACCCCATTTTAATTATAGAAATTTTTGATGTCTGGGGTATTGACTTCATGGGTCCTTTCCCGTGCTCTTTTGGTTTTGAGTATATTCTTGTCGGGGTTGATTATGTCTCGAAGTGCGTAGAAGCAGTTGCCACTAGGACTAATGATCATAAGGTTGTAGTTAAGTTTTTACAAACAAATATATTTAGTCGCTTTGGCACACCCCGAGCTATCATTAGTGATGGGGGATCACATTTCTGCAACCGATCTTTTGAAGCTTTGGTTCGCAAATATTCAATCACCCATAAAGTTGCCACCCCGTACCATCCCCAAACAAGTGGACAAGTTGAAGTTTCCAATAGGGAGATAAAACACATCTTAGAAAAAACAATACGCCCCGATAGGAAAGATTGGTCTCAGAGGTTAAACGATTCTCTCTGGGCCTACCGTACTGCCTATAAGACTCCTATTGGCAAGTCTTCTTATCGATTGATTTTTGGTAAAGCCTGCCACTTACCGGTAGAACTTGAGCATAGAGCTTTTTGGGCCATCAAAAAAGTTTAACTTTGATATGGCAGTAGTTGGTTCTAACCGGAAACTTTAACTCAACGAGCTTGAAGAGTTACGCAATGAGGCATATGAAAATGTCAAAATATACAAGGCAAGGACTAAGGCTTTTCACGACAAATTCATTAATCGTAAGTCTTTCGAGCCTAATCAAAAGGTTTGGCTATTCAATTCTAAATTGTGTCTCTTTCCTTGTAAAATTCGCTTTAGGTGAGATGGTCCCTTTTTAGTTAAGAAGGTTTTTCCTCATGGTGCAGTAGAAATTCAAAACATCAGTGATGGTCGAGTCCTAAACGTCAATGGTCAAAGATTGAAATCTTATATAGAGTGTGTTGGAGATGGACAATTGATTGAATCCCTTGATTTGATGGATCCTATTTATCGGGATAATTAAGGATGCACTGCGTTTGGCTGAAGATGTTAAACTTAACGCTTGTTGGAAAGCAACTCAATTCTCATAGGTTATTTTTGCACATTTTTTGTCGCAATTTTTTTAATAGAAATCCTTATATTACTGATGCAACTAAAGTAAAATGCTTATATCCTCCATATGCATCATATTTTCATCCAAAATAAAATAAAATAAAATAAAATAAAATAAATAATAATATAATATTTAAAAAAGAAAAACATTGAGGACAATGTCTGATCTAGGTTGGGGAGTATAGGATTCGAATTTTTGAATTTTTTTTTTGCATTTTTTAATAAGTTTTTCCAAAAAAAACCTAATTTCTAAGCCTTAGTGCTGAAATGATAAACACACAAAGTATATAAAATCTAAAAAAACCCAATGACTAGTCAGGAGTAAGATAATTTGAGTTATTTTTATTAAAAATTCTTTTAACGAGTTGTAAGATAATTTTTACTTTGAAATTTCACAACACACATGGCCTGCACTTCTAAGGGTTAGGTTCAACATTATATTGTTAAGTCTGGTAGCAACCTTGAGTCCTGATGAATCATACCTATCTAATTTACTATTATCCCATATTTATTTAAAAAAAAGAGTGAATTTAGTCAGGTACATCGAAAAGGGCTACCTATCGTCAAAGGTCAGCGGGCTTGTAATGATGAACCCGAGCATAGGTCCATAGGGGAGTCTTTGTGCCTAACACCTTATGCCATCTGGTGTGGGAGTTGTTGACTGAATGCTCGCTACACGGAGGAACCATTATAAGAGTAAAAGTGCATAATTTATTTATAAATAACAAATAAAAAAATAAAAAAATAATAAAAAAATAAAAAAATAAAAAAAATAATAAATAAAAAAAGAAAGAAAAAAAAGAGAAAATAATATTGATCTTGAAAAAGATGATAGGCTGAAAGTTGTCGTTGTAAAAATTCGAGTAAACTGAAATATTACAGATAAAGCCCATGAGGTATTAAAGTAAACATCTACAACTCTCGAAATTCTGCAAAATAGAATGATTTTGAATCAGTGATTAGATCTTATCTGACCAATTTTTGGAAACTACTAGCTTTAGCAGTATTTTGGGAAATCTAAAGCCTTAGCTTGTGTATGGTCCAGATATCATCGAGCACCCAAGTATAAATAAGCCTTACAACTCTCTAACGGAAACTTAATGACTTCAACTTAAATTGCATACTGACCTAGGATTTGGGCTGACTTAGTAATTAACACATTGTGTGCTATAAAATTATTGGCACTTATGCATTTGAAATTAGATTTTATAAAATAGTAAAACAAATTCTTTAGGTAGAGACAGCAATTTGTGGGTATCTGAGCCGGAAACTTTCACGAGACAAAACTCGTCCACTAGGGCTACCTAGAGGTTTAAAGCCTTATTACATACGGTAAATACAATCGCGATTCCTGCGAAAGTGAGTTAGTTTTTTTATTTTGCTTGAGGACTAGCAAAATATAGATTGGGGGGTATGATAAGTGCTAAATAATGAATAAATTTATCTATTTTACATAGCACTTATTATTATGTACATATTTTAAATTTAAACATAAGAAAATGTGTTTCCTCTCATCATTACATTGTAATAAATTTTTAGAGGTAATTCAAGTTTGGTTTAATTATTTATTGATTGAGCCTAATGTATGCAGGTCGAGTCAAACTCAATTGGATAATACCTAAAGTCACACTGCACCATTTCACAAGTCCACAGCCAATCAAAGTCGACTCCACATCTTCCAGAGTCAACTTCAAAAAGCTCTCCTCTAAAACTCACTCCATCCCATCCCAGCCTTCTTTTTCTTCACGCACTCACCCATCAAGACTTTCTTTCCACGTATTCAAACCTCCCCTATTTATAGCTTCAGAACAGATCCATCTCCCAACCTATCCGAGTGGACCCCAACCACCTTTCTCAATGCATGGAATAAAATCCACGCTCATTCCCAGCTTCCGTATCCACCGTTCCCAAGCTCCCCGCTTCCTTTCCACAATCAGTTCTTATCTCCAAGACTTCGCGTGCATCCCGTGTCAGCCACGTGAGGTAAAATAGGGGGGTTACCGAGCCTATATAAAGGGTGACATCTTTGATTAGAGGAGAGCATTCATTCGCCGGGAGAAAGCTCACCGGGAAGGATCCGACTTGTTCTGGAGTGCCACAGAAAAAGAGACGAGAAGGGAAGAAGGCAGCCGGTTGAGATGGAAGCTCTTGGCATTGGCGCTGCCACTTTTCAATTCTCCATGGAAGGCTGAGCTCCTCTCTAGGGCTGGATGCAACCCTAACAAAGGGAGATGGGTTTTGTTTATTTAATTTCATGTTCTTGGAATTGTATAGACATTCTTGTTCTTAATAAATATCCTTTTACCTCATACTTAAATTCTGTGATTTTAAGTATGATGTCTATACAAAAGTTTTTCATGATCATTAAAGTAAAAATAAGATAGTTCATGCTTAAGGAAGATGCGGTGTGCTGCCACCTTAGATTAGGGTAGACATTTTATGCTAACTGAAGATGGACTATGCCAAATTACTTTTGTAAAATTTTATTTGAATGCTTATTAGGCTTGTAGCCAATTTGCATAATAATCCAAGAATGAAATAAATTACAAATAACCCTTATTCCTCTGTTAGTGGTGAATTTCTTGCCCTAGGTTCTCTCAACTGACATCATTTTAATTGCTTTTTCTATTAAATTATTTAGTTCAATAGTCTTCACAAATTTTCTTTTTCAAATATTTTTAAGAAAACAACTATACCCCAATCCCTATGGATTGATACCCGTAATCACTATCCTACCAGATACGTGCTATTGCGTGGTGTTTAAAATTGACAATCAGCCTTGCCAGTTGGAAAAGCAACACAGGGTGAAATTTACTACCAGTACTACACGCAGCGGTGGTCCCTTGGAGCTAGTGCACACGGATGTTTGGGGACCAGCCCCGATCACAGCTAGGAATGGGGCAAGATATTTTCTAACCCTTATTGATGACTTTTCAAGGAGAGTTTGGGTGTACTTCTTGAGGAAAAAGTCAGAGATTTTCTCTAAGTTCAAAGCCTGGGGGGCAGAGGTAGAGAAAGAGAAGGAATGTTGCGTGAAGTGTGTGCGGTCCGACAATGGTAGCGAATTCACAAGTAAGGAGTTTCTGAAATTTTACGAAGATTGTGGGATGAAGAGGCAATTTTCAGTGAGCAAGACTCCTCAACAGAATAGGGTGGCCAAAAGGATGAACATGACTCTCATGGAGAAAGCTAGATGTATGAGATTGCAGGCAGGGCTTCCCAAGATGTTTTGGGTGGACATAGTAGACACAGCCTGCTACTTGGTGAATCGATCTCCTCATACAAAGCTAGATGGGAGGATTCCAGAGGAGCTATGGTCTAGAAAGAAGGTGGAGGTTGGCCATCTTAGAGTATTTGGGTGCACGGCATTTGTGCACATTGATCCTAGTGAGCGGAGCAAGTTGGATGCCAAGTCACGAAAGATGGTGTTCATAGGATATCCGCATGGAGTCAAGGGTTATCGGCTGTGGGATCCCTTGGAAAAGAAGACTACTATCAGTAGGGATGTGGTCTTTGATGAGAATTCAGTCCTAAAGATGCAAAGGGTAAAAGAAGAGCGGGGGGAGAACCAACCGGATATGGTTGGACAGCTAACTTCTTATTCAGTTTTACCTTTTGTAGGTGCACCAGAAGGACATGAAATTCAGATGGAGCACCAGTCAGAGGTGCCTCCACATGTGGAGAGGAGCCAGATGCTAACTCGGAGATGAGATGTTTCAAGGAAGGAACAAGATCCCAGCAGAAGCATCGGAGTCGCACTGCACAAGCCTAAGCGGATTGTAAGGCAGCCGGAGAGGTATGGTTTTGGCAAAACCATGTCTTATGCATTGGTTGCTATGAATGGAGACCTGGAGACTTATGAGGATGCATTAGCACACCAGGATAGTGATAGGTTGGTCCAAGCTATGGCAGAGGAGATGCAGTCTCTCCAGAAAAATCAGACTTTGCGGTTGGTGCAGTTGCCAAGTGGAAAGAAGCCCATTGGATGCAAGTGGGTGTTCCAATGCAAGGAAGAACTTTCAGATAGAGAAGGTATCAGATACAAGGCTAGGTTAGTGGCTAAGGGATACTCCCAGAAGGAGGGCATTGATTATAATGAAGTTTTCTCCTCAGTTGTTCGACATACTTCTATTCGGATGCTGTTGAGCATTGTTGCCATCCAGGATTTGGAGTTGGAGCAAATGGATGTTAAAACAACCTTCCTCCATGGGAATTTGGAGGAGAAGATTTATATGGAGCAGCCAAAGGGGTTTGGTGAGCCAGGGTCAGAAGAAAAGGTCTGTTTGCTGCAGAGAATACTTTATGGGTTGAAGCAATCATCAAGGCAATAGTACTTGCGGTTCGACACATATGTGAGGAGCATTGGCATGACCAGATGTGAGTATGACCCTTGTGTCTATGTGAAGACTCTTGAGGATGAGTCTAGATTATATCTACTCTTGTATGTAGATGACATGCTGATTGCTTGCAAGAGTAGAGGAATTATGGAAGACTTAAAGGTAGCCTTATCTTGAAAATTTGAGATGAAGGATTTGGGTCCAGCCACGAAGATTCTATGCATGGAGATTCTCAGGAATAGAACCAAGAAGGTGCTGCATTTATCTCAGGGAGGTTACATCAGAAAGGTATTGCGGAGATATGGCATGAATGGAGCGAAACCGGCGGCATTACCAATAGCCGGTCATATCAGTCTTTCGAAGACAATGTCACCACAGACTGAGGTGGAAGCTGAGGAGATGAAGAGCATTCCATATGCTTCAGAAGTTGGGAGTTTGATGTATGCCATGGTCTGTTGTAGACCATATCTTGCACATGCAGTTAGCCAAGTCAGCAGGTTCATGGCTAACCCTGGCAAGGAGCATTGGAGAGCACTGAAAGATGTTTTTAGATACTTGGTGGGCAGAGTTGGAGTTGGTATTTGCTATGGACAGAAAGGTAGCAAGGAGAAGAATTCCAACATGACTAAGAAGAACTAGAGCCGGATGATTGGTTTTGTGGATGCTGATTACAGAGGAGACATGGACACACGACGGTCTACCATAGGTTATGTATTTTGCTTGAACGGAGATCCAGTGTCATGGAGATCATGCTTGCAACCAATCATCGCATTGTCTACAATGGAAGCAGAGTATATTGGCATCACAGAAGCTGCCAAGGAAGCTCTATGGTTGAAAGGATTGGCATTGGAAATGGGATTTGCATAGGAGGCTGTCAGGGTGCATTGTGATAGCTAGAGTGCATTATGTTTGGTTCAGAACTCGGTCTATCATGCGAGGACCAAAATATTGACATCAGGTACCACAGGATTAGAAAGTTGGTGGAAGAACGTGAAGTGGAGCTAGCCAAAGTTCATATGAAGGAGAACCTGGCAGATGCACTGACCAAGACTCTTCCAAGGGATGGCTTCTTTAGGTGTGTGACGCTGATGGGATTGATGGATCAGAAGAAGCTTGCAGAGGATTTGGAGCGCCAAGATGGAGATTGTAGGCTCATGTGTGGCGCATCCAAAGGAAAACCAGCTCAAAATTCAGTTTCTGCAAGGTTGGGGTCGACTCATGGAAAGCTAGGGTCGACCCATGAAGAGCTGGGGTCGACCCCAAGAAGTCACAGGAAGACGACAGAGAGCACTTCTCTGTCGGTCTCAGGTGGGGTCGACCCCAGTGAAGGAAGGGTCGACCCTTGGAAGTTACAGGGAGATGACAAAGAGCAGTTTTCTGTCGTCTCAGGAAGGGAGGTCGACCCCAGTGAAGGGGTCGACCCCTCCCCTGTCTGTGAGGGGTCGACCCCTGATCTGCAGGACAGGGGAGGGGTCGACCCCTGATCTGCAGGGGTCGACTTCAACGTCGTACCAGGCATGCCATTCAGTCAATAACAGAAATTTTTGGTCTTTGACTGGCTTAGGGACATCATAATTTATGTTCCTAAGGGTCTAAGTCATTCTTGGGCTAGGTTTAGACTCAAGGGAAGAGAGCAAGTAAGTCATGGACTTGGGTTGAGTGCTTTCTAATGTGGCTTAGGGGGAGATTGAGTTGGCTTGAGATTAGACTAAAATTGAGAGCCTATATAAAGGCTTGATGTAATCAGTTTTAGGGTTATCACTTGTATTATTTTCTGGAGAAATAAGAGCTGCCAGAAAACTTTCTCCCACGTTCTCTCTTCTCTTCCTCTTCTTCTCTACGAAAACCCTAGTTTGTGATTGTGATTCTCCATCTCTTCTTCCTTCTTTCCCCACGCGGCCTGATGCCCTAGAGGATGCCCTAGGTTAGCAGATATCAGGGATCCACATGCTTCCGCACAGCGCCAACATTGTCGTAGGCGACGCTTTTAAGCATCGTCTTACAATTTGCTTTCGATGATGATGTGATTTAGTGTCATCTTAGTTTCATCCTTGCTGACCCAACATAAAAGCATTGGCAATTTTTGGCGTTGGAGCCAAAATTACCGATGCTTCTACCTAGCATCGGTATGTATACATCGGCATTGGCCCTTTTTTCTATAGTGTTTACCCTAGAGCAGAAATTTCATGGTAGGATGAACGTAACAGCAGTTAAACTTCAGACTCTTAGAAGAAAATTTAAAAATTTATTTATACAAGAAAGTGAATCTATGCATGATTTCTTTTCAAATATTATGAAGTCTGTAGATCAGATATGTGAATATGGTGAAATTGTTGGATATAAAAAGGTAGTCAAAAAAGTTCTCAAAAGTTTAACTAGATATATGAACATGTTCTTGCTGCTATAAAAAAAATCTAAAGATTTGAGTAATTTTTCTATTAGCGAACTATTTCGTTCTTAGCAACTATATGAGTATAGACTGAATACATTTCATGAAAAATCTCCAAAGCATGCTTTACAATCTAAATTAGATCTATCGAAAGAAAAAGATGATGTAGTTAAACAGTCAAGACAAAGCTCTAGAGATTGATTATTGCTGAAGGCAACGATTGAACACAATAAGGAAAAATATTCATTGTCATTATTGCTAGAGATTTGGTCATATTGAAAAGTTTTGTAGATTAAACCAACAACATGTTAAATTTATCGAATGAAAAGAAGAGCTAGAAAAATATGAGAACTTGTTTTTGCTTGTCGAGCTATGAAAGATAATTCCAACAATATTTGGTATGTAGATAGTGATTGTAGTAATCATATGACTGAAAAATAAAATTTATTTATTGATTTCAACAAGTCCGTGAAGGTCTATATGATGATGGATTATGGCTTTGTCGAAGAGATACACGGCAAAGGCATAATTGAGGTAAAACTTTCTAATATAAATAAAATTTATAATGTGCTTTATGTTGGTGATTGGATTCAAATTTGTTTAGTATGAGTCAATTTTGAAGTGAAGGATACTTTCTTATTTTTGCAGAATCAAATATCTTAAGGAGATAGAAGTAGAAAATATCTTTTGTTTGAAGTTTTTATGACTAAAAATAAAGTTTTTCCAATACATGTTGCTACAAAAGTATTTTGGATGAAAATTGGTTATGACATATTAGATATGGACTTCTCATATTTAAAGAGATTGATCTCTTGCATCAAAAATATGCGTAGAAGGATTAACTTCAATTTGATCAGATTGTGGTATGAATTGTGAAGGTTGTATGCTAGGAAAGTCATACGCCTCCAAACCAGCTACAGCTCACCAGAAAGTCCAACCAATTAAAACACATTCCGACGTAAACACATGGTGGATCGGGAGCGGCCATTGGGTAGGCCCAACATCATACCGCTGAGCTTGCATATCAGAAGCTCCCCACAGTTAGCCGTATCTTAACTGGAAGATCTAATGATCATTGGGATCCCATTGATGTGATAGGTTGGACGTTATCCATATGCAAAGCATTCATGCCCGATGTCTAGGCCATACTCAAGCTAGTCTCTTCTGTTCGACCCATATTTTCTAATAATCCAGTGGTTTATAGGCTCCTCCACCAGACATATACAAAAAGGAGGAGGGGCAAAGGAGGTAAGCAAGAAGAACTCTCGAACAGACTGAAAGACAATGTCCTCTTGTTTTCTAATTACCACACCGATTTAGACATGAGAGGGTCATCCACAGAAAACATTCTAGCTAGAGGACTCCTTTACTCTGTGTTGTTTCAGGTCGGAGTGCTTCCATCCGACGAAAATTTTGGTTGCAATGATCGAGCATTGCTCGCCTTCTCCAATTTCGATCAGAGTAGTTGACCACCTAGTTCTCTAGAATCATCGCGCTTCTTACGGTGGTGCCTAGGGATAGTCAATTCTCAGCAGCAATAGATTGGCGCTAAAGGAAGGGTGAAGACCACCCTAGGAGATTTTATCTCCCAATTACTATGAAGTCTCGAAGGGCGCAACCAGAACCTTCTAATCCCTAGTCGAACATATTGGAGGGTTGACAGCTCTTTGCAGAGCCCATGGAGGGCTCTACCCCCACCAAAGCCACATATGGTTCCGGTTGTAATCTCTGAACAATTTTTAGCACCTCTTTAATGGATCCAGGAGCTAACTACTATGATTTAACATATGCAGCAGCCAGCCACCCCTCACGGCCACAACAGCAAGAGGCCCACAAGTAGGATCACCAAGAGGACTTGGAATGCTCGAGTTGATGCTCCCCACCTTAGATTGGGAAGCAGGTGCCTCTCGACCAGCCTTTTCATCATTACAACTCTAGCAAGGCTCCACACAGCCCCTACAACAAGCCACGGAGTCATGTTCAAGAGGAACCGTCTCAATCCACTAACTCTTTCTCTTAGGGGGAGTCGGCTTCCAGCTATTCCTCCTTTCACCAACCTGATGGGGCTTCTAGAAGAGAGGCCAACCTCAACCATAAGCTCGAGGAGATGCGCCAGTGCCTCAAAGATCTACGACATCATCAGGCTAATTAAAACCGAGATGTGGAGTTCACCACTAAACCCCATTCTCAATGAAGATAATAGGGGAGCTTGTCCACTCCCCCCTCATTTCAAGATGCCATAACTGGAGATGATGATGGCTCATCGGACCCTCTAAATCACTTAGAGAGCTTCAAAGCTCTCATGATGCTCCAGGGTGCCTATGATGCGGTGCTGTGCAGAGCTTTCCTAGCTACTCTTCGAAAGACAGCTCGATTGTGGTACAATAGGCTACAGCTGGTCTTGGTCCATTCATTTGAGCAACTCAACTGGATGATCGCTGCCCACTTTATGAGTACCAAAAGACTGAGGGGGAGTTGAGAGACCCTTTTTGCCATCAAATAGTGAAATAATGAGTCCTTATGATGCTACATCAACCGCTTTAATGCGGCCACCATGAAAGTATGCGACCTGAATCATTTGGTCTCATTGTTTGCCTTGAGGAGTAGACTGAGGACTTCTCAATTCCTTTCTTCTTTAGAGAAAAGGTTTCCAAGAGACTATGCCGAGCTATTGGCTCGAGTGGAGAAGTACTGTTAGATTTTTCTGTGCCCTAGGGCGCAGCGGAAGATACGGAATTATAAAATTTTCTTATAAAACCCATTATATGAAACTCTAATAAGCCAGGATCACCTTAATAGTATAACCAAATAATATAGAAAATATAATCTTGGTATAGAAGAATACCTATCACGCTATATCCAATATGTCTGAAGATGTCCTAAGGTGCCCAAATGTTCACCCTCCAATGTTGATCCACATAGGAATGGGTTCAAGACTCTAGCTCCACCAAAACTTGATTCTATTTGTTCAAGCCTTCCAAAGGATTTAATTGGTTGATTTTCCTTCACTTCCTTCTTTCTTTCTACCTCTAAAATATTTACTAGCCTTTTTGTCCTAAAGAAGACCCTTTTGTCTTGGGTTAGGATAAAAGAAAGAGGCTTGTAAAAAAGAAGGGATAAGGGAGAGAGAAGGAGAGGCTTTTTCTTGGATGATCTTTAGAACCCCAGGGCGCCTCCTTATTTATAAGAGATGGAGGGATGTATCATAAAGGGATGCATCCCATCCTCACACCTCATCATGATGAGGCATGTGCCAAAAGAGGCATCCCATCATGATGGGGTGCTAAGGAGAAGGGTGTATCAACTTCTTTCTCACGTCTTCCTCTTAAATTCTGATGATCCAAGGGCCCAAATGCAGTGAACCAAAGCCAATGGTCCAGATCTAGGCGCCATCTAATAGTCCAGATCAAGGCATCATCATCCAGGGTGCCATCTAATGGTCCAGAAGCAAGATGCCATCACCAATGGTCCAGATTTAGGCGCTGAGCAACGGTCCAGATCTTTCATCCAGAGAGCCATCCAGTGGTCCAGATTCAGGCGCTGAGCAACGGTCCAGATCTTTCATTCAGAGAGCCATCCAGTGGTCCAAATTCAGGCGCTGACCAATGGTCCAGATCTTTCATCTAGGGAGCGATCCAATGGTCCAAAAGTGAAGGCCCTATCAAACCCAATCCAATTGGGTTTAACCAACTTAAAGGAAACATTAAACCTAATCAAATCATGTCTAATTAAAGCCAAATAGGTTCCAACTCTTGGCTAACCTATATTAGGTCATGATCTAATCATATTAGATCAACCTAATCTAAGAATCAGATTAAAATTTAATTTGAATCAGGAGCTAGGGTTTACAACACGTGCTAGCATGTTCATCTTGTAAACATGATCTAATCCAATTAGACCCTGGATCAATTCCCTTGCGTGTGACCCATTGGGTTCCTTATCTTAGCCAGCAGTAGGTGCAGGTGCAAGTTGACCTAATCTGATTAGAATACCTCTAATCCAATTTAGGTTCAATTTAGTGCTAAACCTGACTTAGCAATCAGAACCTTTCTGATGCTTTGATCTAATCAAACTCTTTAATCTGATCAACCCACAAGACAAGATTGACGTTTAGCAACGTATCATGTCTACCCGGAAGATGAGGAATGTATTGGATAAATCCAAATATTTTCTTCAGTGGCAAGTTACCGTGCAATTCAATCCCTCGGTCATACTACATCCTGAATAAGTGCATGAGTATGGATCAATATCAAACTCAATCACTTATTCATATCTCTCTCAATCTTTTATATGATAATTCAAACAATGAAACATTAGAAACTCTTTCTAATTTTCATTTTGCTTTGATCAAAGGCTTCTTGAATCATCATAAGATTAGAGTAAGTAGGATGTTACCTTATCTTACTAGAAGTGACTGATTCCTTGTTGACCTACTCACAACCTTCGTACAAAATCCACCATATCCAGAATATCCCGTACACAATGCAATGTCGTGAATGAGGATAAACCAAAATATAGGTTCAAGTGCACAAGGTACCATGGTGATCTCAGGTCTAAGGATCACTTGCACAACTCCCACTATGAGAACCATCTTTTGACAATTAAGTAAGAATCCATAAGATGTTCTCATGGCTGGTCATTTCAGTGAACTCATTTCTCTAATGGGCACCCACATCTTTGTATTAGTGTCTCACACAAGTGATTGTGAGATCAATCACCCTCTACATCGAGCATACATAAGATATGTCAGTCTTTCCAGTTATATTGATCCCCGACTCAATATACCAATTTGACTGGAAATATTCTAAATTAGGATTTTAGGATTTTAGGTCTCACTGGTATGATCTCATCATAACCCTAAAATCAATGTCCTAATTTATGGGGTTCATCATCCAATAATAAAATAGATAAGCAACAAATGATGAAACACAATGCCTTTATTGATATATATCGAGTGTCAAAGTACATGATTTGGAGGATTACAAAGAGAAACTCATCAAATGATTGGCTTATAGGGCATCTACTCTTTCAATCTCCCACTTGCCCTAAAGCCAATCGACCTTATATTTTAACCCCATACAATCGAGGTGACGATTGAATTGCTGCTGTGGTAGAGCTTTAGTAAATGGATCTGCTATATTGTTCTTTGTGTCTACTCGTTCAATCTTGACGTCTTGTCTTTCGATTATCTCTCGAACAAGGTGAAAGCGTCTCAAAATGTGCTTGAATCTATGATGAGACCTTGGTTCCTTAGCCTGTGCAACAGCCCTAGTGTTATCGCAATAAACTGGGACTGGTCCGGCAATCTCAGGAACTACATCCAGCTCTGTGATGAACTTCTTCATCCAGACTGCTTCATCCAGACTGCTTCCTTAGCAGCTTCACTAACAGCTATGTATTCTGCCTCAGTAGTTGACTCAGCTACAGTTTGCTGTTTGGAACTCTTCCAACTCACGGCTCCACCATTTAAAGTGAAGATATATCCAGAGATTGACTCGCTATCATCTGGATCAAATTGAAAGTTAGAATCTGAATATTCTTCTAGTTTCAATTCTGATCCATAATAAATTAGAAAAACATCTCTAGTCCTTCTCAAGTATTTGAGAGTGCTTTTCACAATTTTCCAATGATCCTCCCCGGGATCTGTCTGAAATCTACTTACCATACCCAAGGCATAAGCTACATCAGGCCTGATACATAACGTAGCATACATGATCGATCCTACTGCCGAAGCATAGGGAATATAACTCATTCTATTCCTCTCTTCAGATATCTTAGGAGACATCTTCCTATAGAGTTGTATGCCATGTCCTATGGGTAAGAAACCTTTCTTACTTCCATCCATGCTGAACATCTTCAGCACATTATCTATGTACCTAGACTGGGACAAACCTAGCATCCTTTTAGATCTATCTCTATAGATCCTTATACCAAGTATATAGGATGCTTCACCCAAGTCTTTCATGAAAAATTTCTTTGATAGCCAAGTCTTGACCGATTGCATCATTGGAACATCATTTCCAATGACCAATATATCATCCACATATAATATTAAGAAGACAATAGCACTCCCACTAGTCTTCTTGTACACACAAGGTTCATCTATATTTTTAATGAAGCCAAACTCTTTGACTATCATGTCAAAATGGATGTTCCAACTCCTAGATGCCTGCTTTAATCCATAAATGGATTTCTTAAGACTACATACTTGATTTGCTCTCCCTCTTGAGACAAATTCCTCTAGCTGTGTCATATAAACCTCTTCCTCAAGGTGACCATTAAGGAAGGCGGTTTTGACATCCATCTGCCAGATCTCATAATCATAGTATGCAGTTATAGCAAGCATAAACTGAATAGATTTGAGCATAGCTACTGGCGAAAAAGTTTCATCATAATCAATACCTTGTTTTTGCCTGAAATCTTTTGCCACTAGCCTGACTTTGTAGGTTTCTACTTGGCCATCAGCTCCTATCTTCTTTTTGTATACCCATTTGCACCCTATTGAAATCACTCCCTCAGGTGCATCAACCAAAGTCCACACTTGGTTTGTATACATAGAATCTATCTTGGATTTCATGGTGTCAGCCATCTGTTAGAGTCCCTACTCTTGACAGATTCCGAATAGGTCAGAGAGTCATCGTTATCAACGATGTGGGCTTCATCATTCTCAATGATAAATCCATACCTCTCAGGTGCATTTCGCACTCTTTCTGACCTTCGAAGAGGAGTAGTGTGTAGTGGCTGTACCTCTTCTATGGGTACATCTGGTTGAGGATTATTATGTGTCTTACCTTGTAGGTCTTGAACTTCATCAAGTTCAATTCTTCTATCCTTGCCCTTTTCTAAGAAAAACTCTTTTTCTAAGAAAGTGGCATGCCTAGCAACAAATACCTTTTGTTCGATAGGATCATAGAAGATATATCCTAAACTGTCTTTAGGATAACCTACAAATATACATTTGTCCGATCTAGCACTTAGCTTATGTCCAAAATTTCTTTTGACATAAGCATGACAACCCCATATCTTAAGATACTTAAGATTAGGTTTCTTTCCTTTCCATATCTCATATGGAGTGCTAGATACAGATTTAGATAGTACTCTATTTAATATTAATTTAGCAGTTTCTAGGGCATATTCCCAGAAAAAAATTGAAAAATTTGTGAAATACATCATGGACTGTACCATATCTAATAAGATACGATTCCTCCTTTCAGCTACACCATTTCATTGTGGCATATATGGAGGTCTCCATTCAGAGAGTATACCCTTTAATTTAAGATAGTCTAAAAATTTACTAGAAATGTATTCTCCTCCTCGATCAGATCAAAGGATTTTAATACACTTTCTAGTTTGTTTTTCGACCATACTTTGATACTCTTTAAATTTATCAAAGGCTTCGGATTTATGTTTCATTAGATACACAAAATCGAACCTTGATAAGTCATCAATAAATGTGATGAAGTAAGAGTATCCACCTCTAGCTGGAGTTGACATAGGACCGCACACATCAGTGTGTACGAGTTCTAACAACTCACTTGCCTTTTCTCCATGTCCCCAGAATGGAGACTTGGTCATTTTATCCATAAGACAAGATTCACAAGTTCCTAATGATTTAAAATCATAAGGGTCAAAGAATTTATCTTTATACAACTTGTGTAACCTTGTCTCACTAATATGACCTAATCGGTAATGCTAGAGGAGGGTATTATTAATATTCTCTCTTTTTCTTTTATTATCTTTGCCAATATGAAACATAACATTATTAAGACATAATACTAAAAGACCATTTTCCATAGTGCCATAACAATAATACTCATTAGATAAAGAAAATAAGCAACCATTGCTCTTTCTTTATTTCGAATCCTTTCTTAAGCAACAAAGGAATTGAAATTACATTTCTAATGATTTTTGGTATAAAATAACAGTCTTCTAGCTTCAAGAACTTCCCGAGGGTAGCTCCAGTATGTAGGTGCCAACAGCTTCAGCCTAGATGGATTCTCCTCCAGCGCTATATAGCTCGAAGTCACCTTTCTTCAGACTTCTAATTTTCTACAGTCCATGCAAAGATTTGCATATGTGAGAACTACAACCGGTATCCAATACCTATGAATTAGAATCAGAAGAACTTAATATCATATTGGCATGTAATAAAAACATACCTTTTGATGCAACACTTGCATCAGGCTTCACACTTGCAAGAAAGCTCTTGCAGTTTCTTTTCCAATACCCCGTCCTGCCGCAGTGGAAACAGGTACAGGGTCTAAAAATTTTCTTTCCCTTCTTCTTTTTGATGCGACTCTTAGGGTTTAGTTTTTTCTTTGAACCCTTGTTGCCCAACTTCTTCTTTGAGCTCTCACCAACAAGAAGGATCGGACCCTTGTCCTTCTTGATGTGAGACTCTGCTGTTTTCAGCATATTTAGAAGCTCAGGTAGGGAGGAATTCAGTTTGTTCATGGGATAATTCACGACAAATTGCGAGAATGAGTCGGGTAGTAATTGCAGGATCAAATCCTGACTGAGTTCACTGTCCATAGCAGCCAAGTTGACTCAATCGAGTGATCAAGTCTATAACTTTTAAATAGTGATCTTGCATAGACGATCCCTCGATCATTCTAGCACGGAACAACTGCTTAGATATCTCATATCTAACAGTTTTGCTCTGCTTACCATATAACTTCTTCAAGTTAAGGAGTATGGAGTGAGTATCCATGCTATCATGCTGCTTCTGCAATTCATTATTCATAGAAGCAAGCATGATACATTTGATAGTCAAACTGTCATTTTTTCACATACGATATGTAGCCAATTCCTCCTCAGTTGCATCTTCCCCTGCTGACCCTAGGTCAGGGGTTTCAAGAATGTAGGAAAGTTTTTCTTGTGTGAGAACAATCTTTAAATTCCTCAACCAGTCCACATAGTTGGGACCAGTCAATTTGTTTGTATTTAAGATACCTCTAAGTGAGAGTGAAGATGCCATTTATGCAGAATTAATCTATAATTACAAAAAATACTAATATAAGCAGACCAATCATGATGACATGTATTCAATCAGACAAGGACTTTTATCTAATTGTTATTCCCACTATTTTTATTGAATATCATAACCATCAAGTATGATGAACGAGAAAATACTAATTTTCTTAGTGGGGTTGAGATCCAAATTCCTTATAAAAGATCTTGCGGGAATCACAACAAGCCCTTATAAGTTCAAAGGTAGGAAACTCTTTCCAATTACATCCTACACAATTTCCAACTTTATCCTGTCCTCTAGCACACATATAGTCTTGTGGGAATCACAACAAACTATTGTGTCTAGTTAAATCAAACCTTTCATTTTTATACAGTCATATTTGAATAATGCTGCCCTTGTGGGAATCACAATAAGGCAACATATTAAAATATGCCATATGCATCATATGCACCAAGATATTACAATATCAATCCCTAATACTAGCCTTGTGGGAATCACAACAAGCTAGCGTAGATATTGACATAATAATATCTAAGCATGAAGGAAGGACCTTTATAGTGTGATATCAGCAATTAGCTTTTCCATGGAGGTCAATCAAATAGTTGGCCAGGTAAGCAGATGGGAGGCTCTCCTTACTTAGTAAGGTCCTAATTAAATAACCACCTGTAGCCTCTTTTCTAGACACCAACTCAGTCAATTGATTCAGAATGGCTCAGCTTAAAGCAATTAATACTACGACTTAATTATGAATTTAGTGAGGGCTTTCAAATAGTAGTATCTTACTAATATTAAGCTCAATCATAAAGGACAATCAAATAATTGGCTAGAAAAGCAGGTGGGAGGCACCCCTTACTCAGAGAGTGAGGTCCTAATTAAGTAACCACCTGTGGCTTCCTTCCTAGACACCAACTGAGTCGATTGTTCCAGAATGGGTCAGCCCAAAGTTTTCATACTACTATATTGGTCTCATTGCACATTCTATAATTTAGCACTAGCAATTATACTGTGCTACAATATGAATATAACACTATCTCATAACATAAACTAATCATGCATACAAACAACCTAGCTATCTCATAGCATCAAGATAATAGCATGTATTATCATTTGGTTAAACTGATTAAGGATGGCTCTGATACCACTGTTAGGTTTTCCAGTGCCCTAGGGCGCATCGGAAGATACGGGATTATAAAATTTTTTTATAAAACCCATTATATGAAACCCTAATAAGCAAGATTACCTTAATAGTATAACCAAATAATGTAGAAAATATAATCTTGGTATAGAAGAATACCTATCACACTATATCCAATATGTCTGAAGATATCCTAAAGTGCCCAAATGTTCACCCTCCAATGTTGATCCACACAGGAATGGGTTCAAGACTCTAGCTCCACCAAAACTTGATTCTAGTTGTTCAAGCCTTCCAAAGGATTTAATTGGCTGATTTTTCTTCACTTCCTTCTTTCTTTCTACCTCTAAAACATTCACTAGCTTTTTTGTCCTAAAGAAGACCTTCTTGTCTTGGGTTAGGACAAAAGAAAGAGGCTTGTAAGAAAGAAGGGATAAGGGAGAGAGAAGGAGAGGCTTTTTCTTGGATGATCTTTAGAACCCCAGGGCGCCTTCTTATTTATAAGAGATGGAGGGATGCATCATAAAGGGATGCATCCCATCCACACACCTCATCATGATGAGGCATGTGCCAAGAGAGGCATCCCATCATAATGGGGTGCTAAGGAGAAGGGTGTATCAACTTCTTTCTCACATTTTCCTCTTAAATCCTGATGATCCAAGGGCCCAAATGCAGTGAACCAAAGCCAATGGTCCAGATCTAGGCGCCATCTAATGGTCCAGATCAAGGCATCATCATCCAGGGTGCCATCCAATGGTCCAGAAGTAAGATGCTATCACCGATGGTCCAGATTCAGGCGCTGAGCAACGATTCAGATTTTTCATTCAGAGAGCCATCCAGTGGTCCAGATTCAGGCACTGAGCAACGGTCCAGATCTTTCATCCAGAGAGCCATCCAGTAGTCCAGATTCAGGCGCTGAGCAATGGTCCAGATCTTTCATCCAGGGAGCGATCCAATGGCCCAGAAGTGAAGGCCCTATCAAACCCAATCCAATTAGGTTTAACCAACTTAAAGAAAATATTAAACCTAATCAAATCATGTCTAATTAAAGCCAAATGGGTTCCAACTCTTGGCTAACCCATATTAGGTCATGATCTAATCATATTAGATCAACCTAATCTAAGAATCAGATCTGAATTTAATTTGAATCAAGAGCTAGGGTTTGCAACACGTGCTAGCATGTTCATCTTGCAAACATGATCTAATCCAGTTAGACTCTTGATCAATTCTCTTGTGTGTGACCCATTGGGTTCCTTATCTTAGCCAGCAGTAGGTGCAGGTGCAAGTTAACCTAACCTGATTAAAATACCTATAATCCAATTTAGGTTCAATTTAGTGCTAAATCTGACTTAGCAATCAGAACCTTTCTGATGCTTTGATCTAATCAAACTCTTTGATCTGATTAACCCATAAGACAAGATTGACGTCTAACAACATATCGTCTATCCGAAAGATGAGGAATGTATTGGAAAAATCCAAACATACCCTTCAGTGGCAAGTTACTGTGCAATTCAATCCCTCAGTCATACTACATCCTGAATAAGTGCATGAGTATGGATCAATATCAAACTCAATCACTTATTCATGTCTCTCTCAATCTTTTATGTGATAATTCAAACAATGAAACATTAGAAACTCTTTCTAATTTTTATTTTGCTTTGATCAAAGGCTTCTTGAATCATCATAAGATTAGAGTAAGTAGGATGTTACCTTCTCTTACTAGAAGTGACTGATTCCTTATTGACCTACTCACAACCTTCGTACAAAATCCACCATATCCAGAATATCCCGTACACAACGCAATTTCATGAATGAGGGTAAACCAAAATATAGGTTCAAGTGCACAAGGTACCATGATGATCTCAGGTCTAAGGATCACTTGCACAACTCCCACTATGAGAACTATCTTTTGACAATTAAGTAAGAATCCATAAGATGTTCTTATGGCTGGTCATTTCGGTGAACTCATTCCTCTAATGAGCACCCACATCTTTGTATTAGTATCTCACACAAGTAATTGTGAGATCAATCACCCTCTACATCGAGCATACATAAGATGTGCTAGTCTTTTCAGTTATATTGATCCCCGACTCAATATACCAATTTGACTGAAAATATTCTAAATTAGAATTTTAGAATTTTAGGTCTCACTGGTATGATCTTATTATAACCCTAAAACCAATGTCCTAATTTATGAGGTTCATCATCCAATAATAAAACAGATAAGCAGCAAATGATGAAATACAATGCCTTTATTGATATATATCGAGTGTCAAAGTACATGATTTGGAGGATTACAAAGAGAAACCCATCAAATGATTGGCTTATAGGGCATCTACTCTTTCAAGTACATCAACACCAAGGAGACCATGATGCCACTATGAGAGTAAGATGGCGGTGGACCTAGCCAAAAGAAAAATAATAAGCGGGCCTGAGATGGCTTGACACCCCTTATTAAAAAATTCAGAGATGATGAAGAAGCCCCCTGCCAATCGAGAAGCCTTGCTTGGAGGTTTGGAAGATATATACCCCAAAACACTCCGCACTGGCAGATTCTCATGAAAATCCACGACCATAGTTATGTGAAGTGGCTGCAGAAGTTAAAGTCTACGACTCCTCAGGATATGACATAGTACTACCAGTTCCACCGTGACCATAGGAATGACACCAAGGACTGCTTCCAACTAAAAATAAGATCGAGGCTATAACCCCGGTGGAGATCGAACAACCATCACACCGGGTCGACTTCCTAGAGGAGCAAGAAAACTCATAGTATCTATGAGTCAACCTCGACCAACTTGAGAAAACCAAGGAACAAGCTCAGATCCGCATGGCTGCCTACTAGCATCGAGTAGCCTGATATTACAATTTTTGGGTGAAACCTAAGCTCTTTTGACCTAAAGACTCGGTATTAAGAAGGGCCGAAGTCTCCTAACCAACCGAGCGAGGCAAACTCTCACCTAATTGGGAGGGACAATAAAAAGTATTTGGAGTCATCCGACCTAATAGTGGAGGCTCTCTATCTTGAGCTTCATGAAGCCCCTTTGCATCTAGTACAATTTCAAAACATTCTTCTCCTGTAACACCTCCTAGATGGGTTAAATCTCTTGCTAAAATTTATAATGAAGATGTCAACTTAGTAAAATTGTTGAGCTTTTGCAGGTTTGATGATGTAGCTAAGTGCAAGGCAACAGAAGAAGAAATTACAGTATTAGAGAAAATCATAAATGGAAGCTTGTAAATCTTCCTCCGAACAAATAAGTTATTAGCTTGAAGTGGATCTATAGGATAAAATTGAAAGGTTATCCTAGGTTCTTCGATATTAAGCATGCTGAATTTTTTTTTTTGTAAACCATGGCTGAACTTAATCGGGTTGCCTATGTGCCCCTTCATAAGGGGGATCAAGCCATACGTAGTTCTTTTTAAGTTTTAAAACGCAGCGGAAAAACCGAATCAAACAATTTAATTCATGCATGCTTACAAGATCAAATCTAGAAATCAGCACCTTAAGAACACATAGGATTATGCCGGAATCGTTTAAACAATTATACTAAAACTTTCATGCATGATTAACTATCAGATCTGAAATTTAAGAACTCTATTTCGATTAATCTCCAAATATCCATTGAATGGATTCTGAAGATAACTCTGTGAGGAGCCCCAAAGGAGGGTAAAACCTCGGAGAATCAGACCTAGACCCTGACTCCAAAAAAAAATATTGATGTGGGATTAATACCTTTTATGATGGAAGAAACTTATGGATCTGATTCTTGACTTAGCAGCCATGCATACGAATGGCCTCTATGAGAAGTACACGCAAAGTCCTAGGTAGATCGTCTTCCGCGGAAGTGCTAGCTCGCGCAGGAACGCAGCAATGCCTGAAGCTTTCTCCTTCTAAATACTCAACCTTTGATTGTTCTTCAAGAAGATGGAGGATGGATGTGAGGAAGAATGAGAATAAGGTATGGAGGCCCTCAGAGAATTTTTTCAGAATTTTTTTGAAACATCTAAATATGGTATATCTTGAACCCAAGGCATGGGGGTCTTTTATAGCCAAAAGACCACCCCACGCCTCACACCTAATTTAGCCAACTAATTTGGCTGATAAAATTTACAAAAACTTCTGGTGGTTTGGCAGCTAAGAGGAGATAAACATATCCAAATTTCATGCATTTTGAATCCCTAAAAGATAGAAATTCATGCGTCCAAAATTCAACCGCAGACCACCCTATTTCATGCACCATGCAATCCCTACAAATTAGGAAATTCATCTAAATCTTTTTAGAAAGATTTAAGGCGCCATTTTTATAGAAAATATAGCCCCACGCCTCCTCTCTACTCACACCAATTTTTGGCCAAAAATAAAGAGGATAGGCATAGAAAATATTAGGGATAAATTAAGGTGTCATTCTTCTCCAAGAAGATAAGGATGGGTTCCTAAAATTTAGGGATTCTTCTTCTTATCCAATTTTGATTATTTGGACTCATAATCCTCATCAAATAAGGTGTTATAATTGATTTGGATCAAGCCCAATCCAATTGGGTCAAGTCCCATCAATTGGGTCAAGCTCAATCAACTTGGGTTGAACCCAATCCAATTAGGTCAAACCCTGATGCAGCCCAAATTGAATCCTATTCAATTTGGCTCAACCTAAGCCCAATTACTCAATCCAATTGAGTTCATTAGCAATCTAATTACTAATTAATCCTCCAATAATTCAATAATTATTTTAATGCAACTTTTTCATAGGATAATTTGTCAATCAAATTGACCAAATTACCCCTGAATGATTCTTAATCATCAATCAGCCATTGATCAATCTAGAAACTTCTATGCGTGTGACCTCATAGGTTCGAACCTAAGCCGGTAGTATATGAATGTCTTCCTATACTAATCGATGTGACCATCTAGCAATGGTACCCGACGTCCGGATATGCCGAATATATGCGAAGCAAATATTCTGGAATCCTGGACTATGGTTACTGTATAATTCAATCCCTTTGACTCCTAATGCCAGGATGACTTAGAGCTCACTGTCAACCCTATAATTAGTACATCCATTATGTGATTAACTTTAGATATCCCGTGACTCCTCACTGGAATTACCCTGGCTAAGGTTTTGCTAAATTAATCACAATACATTATCTTCTGTTTCCAGGAGGCGTCAATTCCATCTCGACTCACAACTGACTACGCAAGTACTTGACTGCGCCCAGTGACCTTCCGTCACTGAATTAGAAATTCAGGTAGTCTGGTACCAAAGTACAGTGAGTTGTTTGCTAGTCACATGTTGCGATCTCAGGTCAGAGGGCCAAACTTATATCCATATCCACTCGGAACATCTCTTGACAGTAGAGCATTCCGGAATTGGTCACATTCAGTGAAATGTACTCCTACACTTCACCTGTATGGCATACAAGTGTCTCCACACTCCTTGGTTAAGAGGACAACCAACGTATATGTCACACAACGACCTAATCTCGATAATGTTGTCGTCCTAGTAACAACATATCATTTGGTCGCGAACAAGTTTAAGGACTCAAAGATAAATCCTCCTTTATCATAACATAACTCCTAAGGACTTCATCATATAAGAGCTCATTTGAAGATGAAATGATAAATAATGCCAAATAATACTTTATTAATTTGTCAATTCATTTACAAAATTCAATCATCAATATGCTGACGATTGACATTTAGGATACAATTTCCAACAACTCCCACTTAGCCTAAAGCCAATCGGCAAAGTATCTAATACCCATCTTCAACTTGTGTTCGTTGAACTCTTTGATGCCGAGGACTTTGGTAAATGGGTCAGCCAGATTTTCTTTTGTGTCAATCTTCTGAAGATCAATATCACATCGTTCTATAATCTCTCGAACCAGGTGATAGCGTCGCAGAATATGCTTGGTCCCTGATGTGCTTTAGGTTCCTTTGCCTGAGCTATGGCTCCAGTGTTATCACAAAATATAGGAACTGGACTATCAATGGAAGGTGCCACTCCCAGCTTGGTGATGAACTTGCGCAACCATACGGCTTCCTTGGCTGCATCAGATGCTACGATGTATTCTGCTTCACATGTAGAATCTGCCACTGTATGCTGCTTGGAACTCTTCCAGTAGATGGCCCCACCCTTAAGAGTGAAGATATATCCCGACACGCTCTTGCTATCATCTTGATCTGACTGAAAACTTGAATCGGTATATCCCTCAAGTTTTAAGTCAGAATCACCGTAGACAAGCCACTGATCTTTAGTATTTCTTAAATACTTAAGGATGGTTTTTACAACCTTCCAGTGGTTGCTACCTGGATCAGACTGGTATCTGCTCACTACTCCTAGTGAGTATGCCACGTCTGGTCTAGTACATGTCATGGCATACATTATAGATCCCACTGCCGAAGCATATGGAATTCTATCCACACTCTCTCTTTCTTGAGAGGTTGTCGGACAATCCCTTTTAGAGAGGTTAATTCCATGGCCCATTGGAAGATAGCCTTTCTTGGAATTAATCATACTGAACCTCTTCAGTATAATATCAATGTATGTGGATTGGGATAATCCAAGCAATCTTTTAGATCTATCTCTATAGATCTTCATCCCTAGGATGTAAGATGCTTCTCCCAAATCCTTCATGGCAAATTGAGATGATAGCCAAACCTTTATTCCTTGTAATGCAGGAATGTCATTCCCAATTAAAAGAATGTCATCCACATACAAAATAAGAAATATAATAATTGAACCATTTGCCCATTTATAAATGCAAGGTTCCTCTTCATTCTTAATGAGGCCATATGTTTTGATTACCTTATCAAAACGTATATTCCAACTCCGTGAAGCTTGCTTTAATCCATAAATGGACCTTTGTAGCTTGCACACTTTAGACTCATCTGTAGATGTAAAACCTTCAGGTTGTATCATATATACCTCCTCTTCTAAATCTCTATTTAGAAATGCGGTCTTTACATCCATTTACCAGATTTCATAGTCTAAATGTGCTGCTATCGCAAGCACAATCCGAATGGACTTGAGCATTGCCACAGGAGAAAATATCTCGTCATAGTCAATACCATAACGTTGATGATATCCCTTGGCAACCAGACGGGCTTTATAGGTCTCTACCTTTCCGTCTGCACCCTGTTTTCTTTTGAATATCTACTTACATCCTATGGGTTTAATCCCTTCGGGTGGGTCAACTAATGTCCATACATCATTGACCTTCATGGATTTCATTTCGGATTGCATGGCTCCAAGCCATTGATCAGAGTCATACCTCTGCATTGCATCCAAATATGTGATCGGATCCTCATCGTTTTTATCAAGTTCGATAGGATCCCTGTCCCGGATCAAGAAACCGTAGTATCTATCCGGCTGACGTGGTACTCTATCCGATCGCCTTAATGGTGCATCTAATATGGGTTCTGGATCTGATCTAATCAAATCCGACTCAACTAGTTCAGTAGATGGTGTTGGATCTTCTACATGTTGAACTTTCCTAAGCTCAACATTAGAGCTTTTAGTTCCTTCACTAAGGAATTCTTTCTCTAAGAAAACAGCTCTATTGCTTACGAACAACTTTTGTTCTTTAACAAAGTAGAAGTAATATCGTTTAGTTTCTTTAGGATAACCAACAAAGAAACATTTGTCAGACTTGGGTTCAAGTTTGTCTGTCTTCAAACGTTTGACGTACGCTGGACACCCCCAAACCCTAAGGTGAGAGAGCATCGGCTTACGTCCACATCTCATGTGGTGTTTTATTTACAGACTTACTTTGAACCTTATTTAGAATGTAGCAGGCTGACTCAAGAGCATATCCCCAAAAGGATATAGGCAGATCAGCAAGCCCCATCATGGATCGAACCATGTCTAACAGAGTTTGATTTCTTTTTTCTGATACACCGTTATACTGTGGTGTACCAGGAGGAGTCCATTGAGAGAGAATCCCATTTTCTCCTAGATATGTCAAAAACTCACTGGTGAGGTATTCACCTCCTCGATCTGATCGAAGAGTTTTAATACTCTTTCTAGTTTGTTTTTCTACTTCATTACGATATAATTTGAATATTTCAAATGATTCAGATTTATGTCTAATTAAATAGACATAACCATACCTAGAAAGGTCGTCTGTAAACGTAATGAAATATGAATACCCACCTCTAGCATTTGTGCTCATTGGCCCACATACATCAGAATGTACAAGGGTCAATAAGTCACTGGCTTGTTCACCTTTTCCGGTAAAAGGTGATTTGGTCATTTTACCAAGAAGGCATGATTCACAGGTTGTTAATGATTCATAATCATTAACATCGAGGATTCCCTCTTTACTTAACCTGTTCATCCTATTCTTGTTAATATGTCCTAGCCTATGATGCTAAAGGTAGACATCCGTGACATTATCTATTCTAGGGCGCTTATTGGACTTGTACATTACATGAACAGGCTGTGACAAAATGTAAATGCCATTACTCAGAGTTTCATTCATTACAGCAGCACCATTCCAAATGATATTGCAATAATCCTTTTTTATTGATATTTCATAACCATTTTTGGCCAAAAGACCTACAAAAATGACATTCAATAAAAAACTTGGACAATAATGACAATCACTAAGAACATTTACATGAGAGCTAAATTCAAATTTAAGAATTCCTAAAGCTAGAACTGGAACCGATCTTCCATCTCCAACATTCAGGAATCTTTCTCCTTCTTCAAACCTCTCACTGACTTGTAGCCCCTGCAACGAATTGCAAATATTAAAAGAACTACCGGTATCCAATACCCAGGTCGAATTATCACAAATAGAAAAATTGCAAGGTGTTATCATATAAGTACCTTGATTGGCAACTGATTGCCTACTTTTCTTAAGCCGGTTCGGATCGAGAGATGCAATGTAAAGAGGACAGTTCCTCTTCCAATGTTCTTGCTTCTTACAGAAGAAGCACTCCGTCTTGCTCTGATCAGCCTTTTTATTCTTTTTCTGACTAGGCTGAGCATGGTGCACTTATTTCTTTTGGATTTTTTTTTTCCCTTTCTTAAAGGGGCGACCCTTGGATGAACCTCCCACAAAGTTTACCGTCTTCTTAAGAAGTTGGTGATCATTCTCAAATGTCTGTAGTAACCCCAACAATTGGTGATAATTCACTACAGGTTTCGTCATACGAAAATGAGTGAGAAAAGGACGGTATGATCCAGGCAATGAGTTTAGTATGGCATCCTTCCCCAATTGATCATGAAGGGAAAAACCAAGAGAGCTTAGACGCTCGATCAACTCAATCATGTACAGTACATGATCAGTTATCGAGGTCCCATCTTTCATTCGGGCGCTGAAGATGGCACAACTAGTTTTGTGCCTCTCAACGTCGTCAGAAACACCGAATGATTCATTCAACACTTGAATAATATCTTCCGGCTGCGTATTCTCAAAACGCCTACTAAACTCATCACTCATTGCTACCAACATGATGCATCGAACAGTGATCTGGTCACTAAGCCACTTCTGATAAGTGTCTCTGGCCGATCTTGATGCATTAGCAGCGGGCTGCTCAGGTACTGGATCCGTTATCACATAAAAAATCCTTTCATGCTCTAGCACTATTTTCAGTTTCCTATGCCAATTATTAAAATTTGGACCAGTCAACTTGTCATTGTCCAACAATGAGCGAAGTGACAAATTAGTGGCCATTTCTGCATAAAAAGAAAATTTGGCTATTAGTATATGAATTGACTAAACTTAATAGACTTGGACTTTAGTCTAAAAGTACTCTCACTATTTTATACAAATTGGTAACCTCTACCTTCAATTCGAAAAATTACTCTTAATTCTTTAGTGAGCACTAGAACCCAATAGATCGCATATAGGCCCGAGTGTGGCTCGGCTAACCCATATGCACCTATTGGTAGGTTCTTAACCAATTGCTTCACCAAGTAACTTCTAGTGATAATTTTGCCCTAGGTTCTTCGGCAGGCGTGTGGCGCCTCCACCGAATACCCTAGTCAGGTCCAACCATTAAATGATAGGGTTAAATCTAATCAACTAATAGACAACCAAGCCCGAGTGTGGCTCGGCTCACCTGACCGCCTATTGAAGGTACACTTAACTCATCATATATTGAATGACAATTCCAATGCTTGATAAGTACCAGGCGTGTCGTGCCTCCAATAATTATCAAAATATTGGACCCATTATCATCCAACTTAATGGAAGGCTATGACCTAGTTATCCCCATAACCATTTCATTTTAAGGACCTAATAATTTTAGAGGATTTCTTAATTAGGATAGATAAGAAGATCCGGTTAGTCTAATTTCTCCCACTGACTTCACCAAATCAGATTAGACTCAAACTGGTTAAGGAGGCACCTAAATCAGTCAAACTGATTTTTCTTATAGGCATGGGCTAACTCGAATCATTAAATGATCCAATCAAAATGTGATTGACCATGTCAGCCAGGTAAGTGAGATCGGTGGAAGGGATATGTCATTAACTCGACAAAAACGAATCAGTGCGAGTAGCTCCCAATTAAAAACCACCGGTCAAAACTGGCAAACTTACCTTAAATACCGACTGGTTAATCAATTTCGATTTGATACTCAAATGACTCGGGCTACACCTCTGAGCCTAAATCAAGTTTCATCTTGGTCTAATCAAAGACATGGACTTGATCCATCTACAACTATTGTAAATTGACCTAGAATTTTCTTGACCTAATCTAGTTACTACTTAATTAGATTTGATCAATTAATTCTATTTGTCCATGTATGATTCTAACCTTAGGTCTAACCCAATCCTAGAAACTTGATTCAAGCTAACCCATATGCCCAAATAATTATGCAATGTCAATTAATTGAGTTATAATTCTATTTCATAACACTTAATTCTCAATTAAGTTTATACTTATAAAAATTTTGATCATTGCATATATTTTTTTAATTACATATTAATTACAATCTTTCAGTTCTTAAAATATATTTTCAGATCTGAGTTTTTGTAATTAATCACATGTAATCAAATTTAATTCATGTTTAAGTCATTATGTTTTATGTTCATGCATCACATATACACAACAACATGAATTAATTCAAACAATATACATCTTATGTATTTATTTTTTCACTTTTATTTTCAGATCTGATTTGTTCATTAAAATCAGAGATCATATTAATCATAAACTTTATTTAGATCTAATCTAAATAATATTATAATTTCAGATTTATTCATGTTACTAATCCTAACACAAACATGCATCATATGCATCCAAAATTTCAGATCTACTTAATTATGCATAATCAGCAATTAAATCAATCATAAAAAATACTTTAGATCTAATCTAAATATGTTAATGATTTTAGATTTAATTACAAGAATTAAAACATAAAAGTTTAAACATGAACCTGGCTCTGATACCACTGAAAGATTATCCTAGGTTCTTCGGTATTAAGCATGCTGAATTTTTTTTTTTTTAAACCATGGCTGAACTTAATCGGGTTGCCTACGTGCCCCTTCATAAGGGGGATCAAGCCATATGTAGTTCTTTTTAAGTTTTAAAACACAGCGGAAAAACCGAATCAAACAATTTAATTCATGCATGCTTACAAGATCAAATCTAGAAATCAGCACCTTAAGAACACATAGGATTATGCCGGAATCGTTTAAGCAATTATGCTAAAACTTTCATGCATGATTAACTATCAGATCTGAAACTTAAGAACTCTATTCCGATTAATCTCCGAATATCCATCGAATGGATTTTGGAGATAACTCCGTGAGGAGCCCCAAAGGAGGGTAAAACATCGGAGAATCAGACCTAGACCCTGACTCCAAAATAAAATATTGATGTGGGATTAATACCTTTTATGATGGAAGAAACTTATGGATCTGATCCTTGACTTCGCAGCCACGCACATGAATGGCCTCTATGAGAAGTACACGCAAAGCCCTAGGTAGATCGTCTTCCATGGGAGTGCTAGCTCGCGCAGGAACGCAGCAATGGCTGAAGCTTTCTCCTTCTAAACACTCAACCTTTGATTGTTCTTCAAGGAGATGGAGGATGGACGTGAGGAAGAATGAGAAGAAGGGATGGAGGCCCTCAGAGAATTTTTTCAGAATTTTTTTGAAACCTCTAAATATGGTATATCTTAAACCCAAGGCATGGGGGTCTTTTATAGCCAAAAGACCACCCCACGCCTCACACCTAATTTAGCCAACTAATTTGGCTGATAAAATTCCCAAAAAATTCTGGTAGTTTGGAAGCTAAGAGGAGATAAACATATCCAAATTTTGTGCATTTTGAATCCCTAAAAGATAGGAATTCATGTGTCCAAAATTCAACCGCAGACCACCCTATTTCATGCACCATGCAATCCCTATAAATTAGGAAATTCAACTAAATCTTTCTAGAAAGATTTAAGGCGCCATTTTTATAGAAAATATAGCCCCACGCCTCCTCTCTTCTCATGCCAATTTTTGGCCAAAAATAAAGTGGATAGGCATAGAAACTATTGGGGATAAATTAAGGTGTCATTCTTCTCCTAGAAGATAAGAATGGGTTCCTAAAATTTAAAGATTCTTCTTCTTATCCAATTCTGATTATTTGGACTCATAATCCTCATTAGATAAGGTCTTATAATTGATTTGGATCAGGCCCAATCCAATTGGGTCAAGTCCCATCAATTGGGTCAAGCTCAATCTACTTGGGTTGAACCCAATCCAATTAGGTCAAACCTTGATGCAGCACAAATTGAATCCTATTCAATTTGGCTCAACCTAAGCCCAATTACTCAATCAAATTGAGTTCATTAGCAATCTAATTGATAATTAATCCTCCAATAATTCAATAATTATTTTAATGCAATTTTTTCTTAGGATAATTTGTCAATCGAATTGACCAAATTACCCCTAAATGATTCTTAATCATCAATCAGCCATTTGATCAACCTAGAAACTTTTATGCGTGTGACCTCATAGGTTCGAACCTAAGCCGGTAGTATAGGAACGTCTTCCTATACTAATCGATGTGACCATCTAGCAATGGTACCCGACGTCCGGATAGGCCGAATATATGCGAAGCAAATATTCTAGAACCCTGGACTATGGTTACTATATAATTCAATCCCTTTGACTCCTAATGCCAGGATGGCTTAGAGCTCACTGTCAACCCTATAATTAGTACATCCATTATGTGATTAACTTTAGATATCCCGTGACTCCTCACTGGAATTATCCTGGCCAAGGTTTTGCTAAATTAATCACAAGACATTATCTTCTGTTTCCAGGAGGCGTCAATTCCATCTCGACTCACAACTGACTACGCAAGTACTTGACTGCACCCAGTGACCTTCCGTCACTGAATTAGAAATTCAGGTAGTTCGGTACCAAAGTACAGTGAGTTGCTTGCTAGTCACAGGTTGCGATCTCAGGTCAGAGGGCCAAACTTATACCCATATCCACTCGGAACATCTCTCGACAGTAGAGCATTCCGGAATTGGTCACGTTCAGTGAAATGTACTCCTATACTTCACCTGTATGGCATACCAGTGTCTCCACACTCCTTGGTTAAGAGGACAACCAACGTATATGTCACACAACGACCTAATCTCGATAATATTGTCGTCCTAGTAACAACATATCATTTGGTCGCGAACAAGTTTAAGGACTCAAAGATAAGTCCTCCTTTATCATAACATAACTCCTAAGGACTTCATCATATAAAAGTTCATTTGAAGATGAAATGATAAATAATGCCAAATAATACTTTATTAATTTGTCAATTTATTTACAAAATTCAATCATCAATATGTTGACGATTGACATTTATGATACAATTTCCAACAAAAATACAATAAAATGGATTGGTTTGAAGGTTAAAAATAAGAATTGCGGTGAAGGGATACTTACAATTGCAAGATATTGATTTTGATGAAACTTTTGCTTTAGTTATTAAATTTCATATTGTTATAAGGGGAAGGTTTATGATGTAGAACAGCCTGTTGCACCAAGCGGGGCTGAACAAGTTGAAGCGTGGCTGTGTAACAACAAGGGAGGCGATGAGCTAAACGAAGACGTTGCAGCCGTGCATGCTTGATCATTTCTCTTCCGTGGAGGCTTGGATGGATTCCACGTTCTAGGAAATCCATTAATTACTGGTTGAATCGAGTCAAAGAGTCCTATTTTGTTTCTAAATTTATGTTTGTTTGGGTTCTGTTTTCATGTTTGAATTTGGTTTGATTAAGAGTTTGTTTTGATTAGAATTTGATTTGAAATTGTTAGGTTGGATGTAGGGAGTTCATGGCCCTACAAAAGGTTGGATATAAAGGGCCGTCGTTCTTATCCTTTTTTCCTATTGTTTTTTCAGCCTTGAAGAAAAGATTGCAAAGCTCCGTTTTGGAGCCCCAAAACTCCCCTGTTTCCTCTGTTCTTGTTTCTGAAAATAGCAGCGGGATAGTAGGAGGTTGTTTTCCATGCTTCTCTGCATCATTTGGTATCAGAGCAGGCTTCTCCTGCTTCAATGGCGGATGACAGCGTTGCGAGTGTTCACCCTGGCGACGGTGATAACGGGGTGCCGGCCCTTTGGGCAATGGTCCAAGATCTTGACGGTGTAGTGCGCGACATTTAGCATGCACTTCAAGAGTTGAGGATCGAAAACCATGGAGATCTCAACCGAAAACGGGTGCCGGTCGGTGAGGCTTTTCCTCATGGTCCACCAGCACCGGCGCAGGATCTTTGCCATCGGTGCAGCCAGTATGTGCCCATAGACTCGTCTGAAGAAGAGGAGGAAGAAGGACTGGCCTTCTTCGTATTCGACAACCCATGCCCGAGGTGGAACCCCGAGCAGGCCAATGTCCAGCATGTAAGTGGGGAACGGCAGAGTCGATCCCCTGATGGAGAGGGGGTTTATGACGACGGGGGCGAGTGGCGGCCACGCCGGAACCTAGGACCAGTGGGTTACCGACCTGAAAGAGGGGACCATGGATCCTCCGATTTTAGGCTGAAGGTGGATCTCCCTGCATTCAGTGGCAACCTTCACATCGAAGGATTTCTAAATTAGCTAGCCGAGGTGGACAAATTTTTCGATTACATGAAGTTTCCATATCAGAAAAAGGTGAAGTTGGTTGCATACAAGTTGAAGGGTAGAGCCTCCGCATGGTGGGAACAACTGCAGCACAACCGCTTGCGGCACGGAAAGATGCAAATCTCCACCTGGCGCAAGATGAAGCAGCACCTGTGGGGTCATTTTCTCTTGCCTAATTACGAGCAGGCGCTCTACCATCGGTGCTAGAATTTACGATAGGGCCCCTGGATGGTGACTGAACACACTGATGAATTCAACCGTCTCAATGCCCGCAATAACTTGTCGAAAATTAAAAATCAGCAAGTGGCGAGGTACATCAGTGGATTGAAGATGAGAATCCGAGATCAGGTGGATTTACATCCGGTGTGGAGCCTATTGGAAGCCACGAGTTTAGCCTTGAAGTTGGAGGCGCAGATGGCGCGAAGAGTGAACTAGTTTCAACCCACAAATCAGGTTGCTCCTTCATGACCCACCATGGGAAAACTGAAGGCCGTTTATGGTGCTGCCTCCACGAATCCTCCACCACCTTTAACCGCAAGAAGGGGCGCTGGAAATTTCATCAAATAGCTTGCCGCACCAAGGGGAAGCAATCCATATGAGAAACCCATGCCCATCAGATCTTACAAGTGTCAGGAGGTCGGGCATCGATCCAATGAGTGCTCGAAGAGGCGAACAGTTAATATGGTAGAGGCAGAGGAGGATGAAGGGGTGTTGTATGAGGAAGAAGAGCCAGAGGAGGAGCGGTCGGAAGAGGAGGAGGTGACCGTGACGATGCTAGATCAAGGAGTTCCTACTTTCTTTGTGGTTCAGCGAGTTTTGCTTTCTCCAATGGCTAATGAAGAGTCCCAACGCCACAACATCTTCAAAACTTGCTGCACCATCAATAGAACAGTATGTAACGTGATCTTTGATAGTGGTAGTAGCGAGAACATTGTTTTATTGGCCCTAGTTTGTGCGATGAGATTGAAGACCGAAGATCATCCGTCTTCTTACAAGATCGGGTGGATTAAGAAGGGTGCTGAAACCAGAGTTGACAAGAGGTGTAAAGTACCATTATCTATTGGGCAGTATTACAAGGATGAGATCTAGTGTGATGTCGTGGACATGGATGCTTACCATGTCTTGCTGGGTCGTCCATAGCAGCATGACACAGATGTCGTCTATAGGGGCCGGGACAACGCATATTTCTTTTGGTGGCATGGCAAAAAATCCTCCTAGTTCCCATGCGGGAAAGGTCCATTCCCAAGGCTTCTCGAATGGAGGGAAAGTCATTCCGTACTGTTTCAGCAGCGCAGTTTATGGCAAACATCAAGAAAATCAGGCAGATTCTAGTGCTGGCCATGAAGGGGTCTAATTCAGCAAGCATACTGTTAGTGCCCAAGGAGTTTGAGGAGTTGCTGATGTAGTTCCAAGATATTACACTAGCAAAATTGCCGGATGGGCTACCTCCCATGCGAGAAATTCAATACTACATCGACTTGGTGCCTTGTGCGAGCCTTTCCAATCTACCCCATTACTGGTTGAATCTTAAGGAGACCTAAATTCTGCAGCAGCAAGTTGAAGATCTGTTGAAGAAGGGGCTGATTCGAAAGAGCATGAGCCCATGCGCAATGCCAGCCTTGTTGACACCGAAGAAGGACTGGAGTTAGCGCATGTGTGGGGACAGCCGTGTGATCAACAGGACTATGGTAAAATATCAATTCTCCATACCCTGTTTGACTGATATGCTGGACAAGCGGGAAGGGGCAAAAGTCTTCTCCAAAATTGACCTCCAGAGCGGCTACCATCAGATCCGGATTCGATCCGATGAGTGGAAGACCGTATTCAAGACGAAGGATAGTCTGTATGAGTGTATGGTGATGCCTTTTGGCCTATCCAACGCCCCGAGCACCTTCATGAGAATGATGAACTAGGTATTAAAATCATTTATTAAAAAGTTCGTCGTCGTCTATTTTAATGATATCCTGATATATAGTCGTAATGAGGTTGATCATAAGGAACATTTGAGGGCAGTTTTGCTTGCATTAAGAGAGAATAATTTATTTGTTAATCTTAAGAAGTGCCATTTTGTTACCAACAGTCTAGTGTTCTTAGGGTTTGTTGTTGGGGCCGATGGCATACATGTGGATGAAAAAAAGGTGAGAGCAATACAGGAGTGGCCAACTCCCATAAATATTAGTTAGGTCCGCAGCTTCCATGGGTTAGCAACATTTTATCGGCGCTTCATTCAAAACTTCAGCACCATTATGGCTCCTATTACTGAGTGTATGAAGAAGGGTTGGTATCAATGGAGAGAGCAGCAGCAAGCCAGCTTTGAATTAATAAAAGAAAAGTTGTCTTCGACACCAGTACTAGCCTTGCCGAGCTTTGAGAAGCTGTTCGAGGTAGAGTGTGATGCTTCAGGGGTCGGCATAGGGGTTGTTCTGACTCAAGAGGGGCGGCCCATGGAGTACTTTAGTGAGAAGTTCAGTGAAGCACGACACAAGTGGACCACATATGAACTTGAGTTTTATGCCATCATTCGGGCGTTGAAGCACTAGGAGCACTGTTTGGTTTAGAGAGAGTTTGTCCTATACAGTGATCACCAGCCCTTGAAGTAGATCAATAGCCAAAGTCACCTAAACCGCATGCGTATTAGATGGGTGAGCTATTTGCAAAATTTTTTGTTTGTGTTGAAACACCAATCCGAGCATCAAAATCGGGTGGCGGATGCACTGAGTCGATGCAACACCTTATTGGTAACCTTGCACACGGAGGTTGTAGGATTTGAATGCATGAAGGAGTTGTATGCTGAAGACGATGACTTCAAGGAAATGTGGGCAAAGTGTCCAGCAATTATGCAATAGAAAATTTTCATATCCAGGAAGGTTATTTGTTTTGGGGTAATTCATTGTGCATTCCTAAATCATAGCTGTGTGAGAAGCTGATTAGAGATCTTCAAGGTGGCGGTCTCAATGGGCATCTAGGCTAGGATAAAACCATTGCTAGTTTGATGGAGAGGTATTATTGGCTACAGTTGTGAAGAGATGTTGAAAAATTCATCCAGAGGTGTTATACTTGCCAAACAGCGAAGGGACAGCCTCATAATATCGGTCTTTACATGCCCCTACCCATGCCGAATGATATTTGGGAGGATTTGTCAATGGACTTTGTGTTGGGTCTTCCCTGAACATAACGAGGTATGGATTCAGTTTTTATGGTGGTGGATAGATTTTTCAAGATGGCACATTTCATTCCATGCATAAAGATATCAGATGCATTTTATATTGCAAGGTTGTTCTTTAGGAAGATTGTTTATTTATATGGAGTCCTGCAATCTATCACATCTGATCGGGATTCCAAATTTTTGAGTCACTTCTGGCTTACTCTTTGGAGGATGTTTGACACTTCATGAAATTTCAACAGCACTGTGCATCCCCAAACTGATGGGCAGACGGAAGTGATCAATAGAACACCGGGTAATCTAATTTGTTGTATTTGTGGTAGCAGCCTAAAGCATTGGGATCACGCATTGCCTCTAGCCGAGTTTGCTTATAATAGTGCAGTTCATAGGAGCACCGGAAGATCACCTTTTTTCCATCATTTATTCAAAGGCTTCAAAGCAAGCTATGGATTTAGCTTGCCTACCAAAGTTTCTTGAAAAAGGTGTGGCAGCAGAAAATTTAGCAGAGGAGATTAAAACTACTTAGTTGGATGTGAAAAAACGTCTTGAGGATATAAATGCTCGGTACAAGGCCAAGGCGGATGAATATAGGAAACATAAGGAGTTTAGAGAAGGAGATGTGGTAATGGTTTACTTATAAAAGGAGAGATTTTCAGTAGAAACATACAACAAGTGGAAGCCTCGGAAGTGTATGGGCCATACATGGTTTTAAAGAAGATAAACAATAATGCATATGATTGATTTGCCAGAGGACATGGGGATCTCAAAAACTTTCAATGTTGCTGATCTTTATGAGTACCATGACCCTGGGAAATAGCTATATCCAGAGGGAACTCGAGGGCGAGTTCTTTCCAAAGTGGAGGGGACTAATGTAGAACAGCTTGTTGCTCCAAGCGTGGCAGAACAGGTTGAAACGTGGCCACATAACAAGAAGAGACGTGACGAGCTAAAGGAAGATGTTGCAGCCGTGCATGCAACCGTGCATGCTTGATCGTTTCTCTTCTGTGAAGGCTTGGATGGATTCCACATTCTAGGAGATCCATTAATTACTGGTTGAATCGAGTCAAAGAGTCCTGTTTTGTTTCTAAATTTGAGTATGTTTGGGTTCTGTTTTTAGGTCTGAATTTGGTTTGATTAAGAGTCTGTTTTGATTAGAATTTAATTAGAAATTGAGTCCTCGTGTTAGAAATTTCTAGGGAGTTTATGGCCCTATAAAAGGTTGGATGTAAAGGGCTGTCGTTCTCTTCCTTTTTTTATATTGTTTTTCAGTCATGATGAAAAGGTTGCAAAGCTCTGTTTTAGGGCCCCAAAACTCCCCTGTTCCTCTGTTCTTGTTTCTGAAAATTGCAGAGGGACAGCAGGAGGTTGTTTCTCATGCTTCCCCGCATCAGTTTATCAGTTTGCTGTAAAATTGGCTTTCTTAAATGATCTTTTGGATGAAGAAGTGTATGTGAAATAGCCACAAGGTTGAAGTAGGCACTTTATGGGCCAAACTAAGCACCAAGGGCCTCATGCAATGAATTGTGCACATTTCGTTCAGAATGGATTTTGGCACAATGAAAGTATGAGTAATTCGCCAATAGAAACATCTTTACCAAGCTTTTAATTGTTGCTAGAAAAAATTGTGATTGATCGAGACAACCTTGGAGTGAAAGATGTAGGCATTATGAGGGTGTTGAAGATAATACTGACGAAGAGTCCAAGTCCAAGCAAGTTGTCAAGACTTTGTTGAGCTTGAGTTCCCACACAAAAGGAGATGTGTCAGGTATTAGAGTCCAAGTTATCTACAAAGAACGGTCGAGTTTCTCGTTTGGTTTCTAGAAGTTCAGAGGAGACAACAAAGTTTCTTATCAGGTGTTGGGAAATTTTTTTATATTATATTAAAGAAATATCTTATCAAAAGGTAGCCCCGGAGGGCTTCCATATACTTCGAATAGCTTTAGAATAAGTTGCCTGTGTTAGAGCCAAAGTCAAATTCTTGCCTCTATCTACACTAGAGTCTTAAGAGTGTCTGTTTATGGCTGCCTTTATATAAAGACAGTATGGGTAATATATTGTATATGTGGGTGAGTAAACTTTATACACACACATGTACATATTTCACCATGAGTCCAACAAGAGGCATCCCCTTCTTTCTTCTCTCTCTCTCTCTCTATATATATATACAATATTATTTCCTCCCACATCTTTTCTGTGAGTCTTGTACATAATAGCCGGTGTACGGTGACGTATTATTATTGATACAGGCTTGTCATTTAACATTCACATGGTGGAGATCTTGTGATAGCTGAATGTTCCTTGGGTATTTAATTGGGATGGATTGAGACCTAGCTAGTAAGGATTAGATAAATGGTATCTTTTTCTTGATAAAAATAGCAAGCTCACATTTGCTACGAAAAGTTCCATAGTACATGGGATGGTCATAGTCCGGTGCTAGGTTTAGCCTATTATGCGATATTTATATTTTGTCTCTATACTTTGAGCTTATTTTGTATAAAATTATATTTGTTATTTGAACACTTATCATTAGGCCAAGATTAAATATATATTAGACTTTGAAACCAATAGTTAGATACAATTTTTTTTTGAACCAACAGGAAGTAAATGTAAAATATGAATATAGTTTTTGAATAAGAAGATATGGATATATAATTAAGGTCGATTGAATTTGACCTCGCAAAAACAACCTAAAATAAAGATAGAAAAGGGAATTCAGTAGGTATTGTCTCAACATTTGATAAACTAAATGGGTAAGATAAATCCTATTAGGTTTAAGTTCAACAATAAAATTGATCAAGCAAGGAGAAAGGGGCATGGTGCAATGGCGACCAACCAATTAAGATGTGCTAGCCACTTTGACCTTCTCTTCATGAGAGCATTGGAGGCACACACATTTCTAGAAGCAGGGCTAGGGTAATACATTCCCGTTGTCAGGAAGGCCATTTCTTTTAGCTATATTCCATTCCCTTCTCATTAATTTGACAGTTAAAAAGACCATAGACTGTTGTGCGAGGCCTTTTCAGACAAGGAAAAGAGTGAACACTGCAGTAGAATAAATAAACAGTGTACTCAGCACAGGCAGGACAAGGTCTCATTATAGCTCTCTCTCCATCCTCCCCTTTGCAACCGGAAAACAATTTGAACCCAACATTGCCCTCATATATTTACTGCATACCTCAAATGGATTCCCCTTAAAGGGAGGCACTCCCTACCCACGGCAACAAGTGTAATGATTTAATTTGAAAGAGAAGGGAATGCATATGGTCAATTAATATTACTCTTATTATAATAACTAAAAAGTACCTTTCTTCAGAAAATACCTAGAATGTACACTGGGAATCATAAGATCGAGAGGACGGACCAAATAAATCTAATCAAACGCAACTTCTAAATTGGAGGACTGCAGAATGGTCTCAAGCAAAAGGTGATGGGACCTCATCCGTTTCAGCTCTCTTGTACCTCCACACACAACATTGAAATGATCCCCTTTATGTACCAAAAAAATAAATTAAAATCCCCCTTCACTGTAATGCAGTGTATCCTATTTTTTTAAGGAAATATAAAAGGGTACCAAAAAACAAAAAGAGATATAAAGTGATACGAGAAAAAGGAGAAGTAAACAAAAAGATGAGAGGAGCCACGCTTACTCGGGCTTAGATGGATCAGACTTTTTCCTCCAAAGAACAAATGCTGAAAGCTGGCGAAGTGCTCGGCCGGACGCACAAAACCTAAATGGGACACCTATTCAGAATGGCTGGTGATGGGACTTGACCTGTTTCTTTTCGTTCTCATGTGCTGGGATTAGAACCTCATCGACCAAACAGCCACCATTTGGTAATTCCCATATAGCCTTGGAAAAAAAGCTGCTGATGGAGGTGACACTCTCTCTCTCTCTCTCTCTCTCTCTCTCTCTCTCCGGATGGGACCTAGAGAGATAGGGGACCATCATTGTTCATGAACACCAAAAGATATGCATCCAGAAACCCCGTCCTATTTCACGCTACCCATTCCAACCAAGAAAAATATGTCACCAATTTCAACTCAAACTATAGACATCCCTACTACCTGCCTACGTACCCCTGTACACGCACTCCTGCATGCATGTGTACGTACGAAACCGAAAACATCCATTTCCTTGTATACATGCACCTCTTTTTGTGCCTGCACATATATATTGTGGAAAAGATTGTTTCCAACGGGTACTCAAAGCAATTATTTAACTTCTGTCACAAATCTAAATGCCCAGCGGAGGGAGGGAGGGAGGAAGGGAGAGAGAGAGAGAGAGAGAGAGAGAATCTTAATCAAATATCAGATGAAAGTCACCTGCTGGTGTTATAGTTGGACTTCCATTTGGTCGTAATGATGGATGGACCCACCATATTTAGATTCCACACCAGCTTTAGGCGTGCTATATCTACAAAGTCTAAACTTTTATAAGTATGGCATTGTTTGTTTTTTTCCTTAACACTCTTTTGTTGGTACTTTCCAACCATATTAAAGATATGTCTCCAAACTCTTTAATGACACAATTCCATTCCACCAAATGCCAATAAGAAAAGTTTCACTCCTCTCTTTCTCTCTGCATCTTCTTGTCAACTTGTGGCCTCCCACATGACAGTTCATCTCAATTCCCACAACCACAAATAAAAAAAAGAAAAAAAAATAAGGACATGATAAGATGTTTGAGGTCAGAGCAACTCACTGCATTTCTCTGCATGCCATAATTTTGCATAGACGATCTTGTGGACCACATCTCCCATCGTTCTCATCAAACATACTTTCAACAACGACGCATCACTAGCTGTTTAGTGGGGCTCCTCTTTTTATTTTTTATAGTTATAAACCCCCTTGGTGTTGGATCACTTGGGGACTACAAGCATATTAGATTTTAGGAGTACTTTCTGTTACTAACCTTCTTCTTTGGTCTCATCTCCATGAGTAGTCTTCCTCCTCTTCTTTGATTATTGTATATAGGTAGGCTAGTGGCCTTAGCAGACTGGAAGCAGTAGTATCACTGACCATCCTCACATGAGAATAATGTCCTTGCTATTCGTCAGGTAATTTCTCACAAGGAGCAGTACATAAAAGTTTGGTTTGCATTTTGATTTATGATGCAAAACATAAATAGGTTTCTTATTCCATCTTCTCAAGTCGCAATGATGATTGCTTGGAATGGATTCCGCACAGAAAGAGAGAGAGAGAGAGAGAAAGAGAGAAAGAGGAGGGGGGGATATTGGGGAGAGAGAGCAGCGACAAGACATAGCTTAGCTAAGATCAATCTGCCAAAAAACTCTTACGCAACAAGTAATATCAAATGTTTGGTTGCCCAAAACTTTTTATGTGCATAGCACTCAATTCTGTGTCCCACATTGGTGTCTGTAAGTAGTAGGTTATCATGAATCGTAAGGATTGATTATTGTATGTTAGTTTGTGAGGTTCAAGAGAATACACGTTGCACTTCATTCTTTGTCTGACCTTATACAGAGTGGGCTTCACAAAGTAAATGCCATGGGAAGTACCCTTCATCTTAAAAAGCACCAGTAAAAGACTATTTTATTATTTGTCATTGTTGAAAAGGCTTAATCTTACCTTGATTCTCTCAACTAATAATGTACATGTGTGAACCAAACTACAGTACAACATCAAATTTAGTGCGTGAAAGTTCTGGAGGTCTTGTTCCTAACAGGAAAGAATCATGCCAAGTCTCAGAAGATAATGAGCACAATGCTTTTTTGCAGCTCGCACTCTAGAGGAACTTTGGTCAAAAGCATGCTTTGATCCGATGCATTCTATCAGCTTATAATAGTCCCAACTAAAAGTAATTGACTTCCCTACGTTTCTAGAAAATTCAAGATAATAATGTCCAACCATGCTACCAAAAATTTTTCAGTCAACCACATGGCATGAAGAGATTGGTACAATTCACAAGAAAAATTGTACTTAAATTTTAGGAATCTTTTAATTTAATATTACTATTTAGCCTTTATTATTTTATAAATAGTTTTCTACACACAAAATAAAATAGATTAAGTTATAGATATTACCCAATTTGAGGCGAGTTATGGAAGGTATATTTAGGCATTCTTTAAAGGGATGTATTCTTTTACCACATGATCCATCCGATCGTCAAGGGTTATGTCACTTGGAGTTATTATCAAAATGGATGCACAGAGATGTATCTTTTCGTAAGAATGCATCTCTTCGAGATAAAAAATAAATCTTATCTACTCAAAAGATTAAGCTATTTGATGTGTAAGATAAGGATCTATATTTTTAGTAGGTTTTGTTTAGTTTTATATTTAATATGGAACTATTCTTAAAACCTCAAAATTTTGAATTAGATATTTAATAATAAACCAACAGGCGTGATGCATGATAGTTTTAGTGGTACAACGTGTCAACTTCTAAAGACACATGGGATAGTTTTTTTTTTTTCTTTGAAAAAGATCCCGTGCTATTAAGCATTTTCCAATTCATGACTAATGGGTTATTTGGACACTCAATATTCATTTCCTATCTTTAGCTCTTGCGGAAAAATTCTAAAGTTCTATTCTTTCCAACACACCCACACAATAGCCGCGAGAATTATAAGAACAACTGGTTGAACATTTTTCTGAAAGTTCCTCAGAATCAAATCTAAACAAAGATAACCAAAAGAGGACTAAGGATAGCACCCTAAGAGCCAAGCAAACAATCTTTCAAATAGATGAGAAGTAAGTGGCAGCAAGAAAAAAGATGGTCCACCAAAGTTCTTACCATATTTTTATCAGGTTTCCTTCCAATCATCTCTCTGGTATTTAGCTTTTTTTTCTCCAATACATCCACAAAAAAATATGTAATCTTAAGAGAGATACAGACTCCAAAGAGAAGATGCGAATCAACATTTAATGCCCCTAGTATTAAGGAATATGTATAGAGAAGATGTGTAAGATTTATCATTGTTGCTTAACTTCCAAATGACCTGATCCTTCTCTTGGATCAAAATGATTGTGGAAAGAAGACGACAATTTGGTGAATTGTGACCGGACAGCGAACAGGTTGAAGAAAGAAACTTGATTCTCCAATTCATGGTCCTTTGATTAAAAAAGTTCGGCCACATGCCATTTTTCTTTTGACTCCTCGAATACAAGTGGATCACCTATGATTTGCATGCATAGTGCTAGACAAAGTAAGTTACCTATGCTCTTATAAACATTAGGCTAGGACTCTGTTAGTTATCATGCCAAAATTAAGGATTACAATGCACCATTGAACAGTGATAGTGTTTCTTCCAATCTAATTTACGACTAAGCCAAATTAATATATGTTATACCTATCATTATTCATTCCAAGGACTATTTGATGCATATATAAGAACCATCCAACATTACAATGGTTATTTCTATATATAATTTTACATTGCGGACTCTTTCTTTCCAAGGTATCTTTGCATGACACAGACACACCAGCACAAAAGGGTTGGTTACCACCTGAGAAAAGACCGCCGAGCCGCACTTTCCGTTAGGCCATGCCTCCATTTTCAACTTGCTATGTCATGAGACTTTGGGCAACGTAAGGCCAATTCCCACAGGTCCTCTTTTTTTTATGTATGGTTTCAGCTTCTAGTGACTTTGATGGGCTTCTTAAAGTGGGCTCTTCAATGGTATCGTATATCTTTCGTCCTACATGCTAGTAACTACCGGGCCATTCACGTTGTTCGTCTCTATATATCAAGGACTTTTGATTTTTGCTTGTCCAAGAGTCTTTTCCATCTTCAATTTCTCGCTGCTCATAATTTCCTAGTTTTGTAAAGTTAATTCAATATGATGCTTCAAATGTGAGTTCACCATTGATCTTTAGCACCTTGCATGTTGTAGTTTGTAGTTAATGTTGATTTAAGTGAACTTTCTTTTTGTGAATAAGCAAAATTTAAATTAGCATTGCCAAGGTTGCATCCCATGGTAACTAAAGATTAGAAGAGTTATTCAATCCACAAGAATCATCAATAGGTCTCCACATGTATTGGCATTGGTTTAATAGTTAACACCGGTCAAAAATTCCAATACTTGGAAGATGTAACGATGCTTTATTTTATTAAATAAATGTATGTGCTTACATACGTACATATTTATCTACCTACCTACTTACCTAAAAAATGAGTAAAAACTGACAATTGATGTAAGGTTTATTACTTTCGATTTTTTTTGTTTTTAATAACCATTAATAACCATTATCAATTAGAAAATCTTATATAAAAGTTATCCAGTAGAAACTAGAAAAAGCATCTCTTAATGGTTTTGACTCTAGAACATTCTGCAAATAGAGGAAAAATGTAACCGTCGGACTACAGCACATTTTGCCAGAAAATCTCGTCCGCTCTCTCTCCCAACTTAAGTTTGTTGGCAAAAAGCAACGAAACCTACCTAAAGTATAATCTTTGTATTAACACATACTGTAACAATCATTAGTAAGACTTAAAAGAATACCTCCAAACCCTAAAGCATAGAAAGATTGCAACAATTTGATTCTGAGTTGGCGCCAAGATTATTATTTTTTTTTTTTTGGGGGGGGGGGTTTGGAGGACTTACATGCTAAACAAGTAAACAACTATTGAATCAATCTACACCATTTTATAATCTTAACTTCATAACAATAATAATATATTGCCACCTTAAAATGACCAACAATAATATATTGAAGTTTAACCCGAATAACAATAATATATCGAACGAGGAAAAGCTGATGGTGTTGGCGGGTCCCACCAGAGCAGAAGCCCTGCACTCCGGCTTTGCACGCGTGGTCAGGAGGTGGCCCCCCCCCACACCCTCGCCCGCAACCATGGAAAGCGTGGAATTCCTCTGGCCCACCGCTGGCGGGAATATACCCGTGGACGTACGCAAGCCGCCGCCACCCCTACGAACTTGCTACTGGAAAAAAAACCCACCTGAGATACCCACCGTTCCCACCGGTTACACGTGGGATGATGCTTTTAAGAGTTGGGTCACATTTCCTGGTTTCGTTTTTTGTGGATATAGAATCCGAATTTCTACCTTGGCGTTTGATGATAGTCCCATGTATCATCACTTCAACTCAGACCTTTTCAGACTAAGTAAACATGTGTGTCAACTAGGCTTCTCTTTTGAAAAGTGCAGCCCATGCTTACCTTGGTAGTAGTAAACTTCTGATCAAAATTAGTTTCACTTGATGGCACTTCTTGTATACTATTTGTTGTACTCTAATGATTTGTTTTCTAGGCAAGTACTTGTACATGTATGTACATTTGACTAGAACATTAATTTGATGGGTTTCCACTTTTCAAAAGAGTAGATTCATTGGCTTCTTAATTAGTGCAAATGATGGGCTTTTCCTTTTTCTTAAATGATTCCATCGTCTTAGGTGCTGAATCAAAGTTTATAGAATTGGATGTTTTGGCAGTTTTAATTGCGGCTAAAGTGCAGACTTTTGGTGGATCACTTTACAATTGCAACCTTTTTTGATAATTATTACTTAATTAGATTTAAGGCAAATAGAAACTAAGGATCCAATCATAGCCCACAAAAAGAATTCTAGTAAATTAGGGAAACTTCTTTACATTTGCTTATCCTTTTCATGCTAATTAATTACACATTGCACATTTATGCATATAGCAAAAAGAAATAAGAAAAGAATTCATGAATACACACACACACACTCTCTCTCTTTCGATAGATGGACGTCTCTCGCTCAATAAGTGGGTTCATGGGGCATGCACCTAAGGAAAAAAATTAGAGAGTGTGTATTGATTAATTACCTAAAATTATTATTTGGCTTAGTCATGATGGGGGAGTGGTGATGTTTGGGTTAGAAGCATTCAAAGGGAGGAAAGGAAGGCAGGGAATATTTCAGGGGCAGTGGCATGCAAAAGGGACCTCATGCATGCATGTTTCTATTTGTTTATTCATCTACCTTTGCGTGACTATTTTAAAATATATTATGGACACATATTGGGATAATATAATATCTCACTTTTAGGTAAAAAAAATATCCGAGCATGAGTTTATTCTTTTGATGGGAGCCCATGACCTCTCATGGTGGAAACTTGGGAGTGTGGTCGTGAGAAGAGAGAGCCTTTTCTGTTGCCACAGTTATTAATAAATTTTGAGCCTATTAGAACGACGCATGCAATGCAGGAATGCACAGAAGGAGAAGCCTATTCAGAGGGAAAGTTGGCTTCCTTTTCTTTTTTAATATGAGCTTGGAATGATCACATCTTTCTTGTTTCCACCACCTTTCTCACCGCCCACTAGTCAGCAGCCACGCTAAGACTGTCCAAAATGCTCAGAAAAGGTTTCTTACCATCCACTATCCATTACATTATAGTTTGAGAGACAACACATTCCCTAAAAGATCAGCCACTTTCCAAAGACAATAAAATACAGTTTGAGGTTCAGCAACTACTAGTGTAATATCTTGAAGAAGAACCGAGATTACCGAGAGTATGATATGCCTGTGGTGTGGAGTAGGAAGGGTAAAAGCTTTGTTGAGGGAATGTTAAAAAGCTCGTCACCAATAATGCTGGTAGCAACTTATAATGGTTGTGTTGAGCAATGTTAAAAAAATTTATATTCTCGGTGATAAAACTTAAGATGTCAATGTGAAATGGAAGCTGAAAAATGATGCACCAGTCGCACTTGGTTAGTCTAGCTTGGAAGAATGTTCCTTATACCTTGGCCAGGCTTTAGCCCACTACTTCCATGTGTGACAAAACAATTCTGACACTTCTATACCTGAGTGACCTGAAAATTAAGATCATGAATTATAAATCTAAATTTTCACTAGGATTTAATAGAATTTGGATCAGTTTAAATCTGATCCGCAAGTGAAGAAGAGTGCCAAACAACTGATCAAAGGCAGCATGGCTAGCCTAGTTTGTTTTTTGCCAACAAAGATGCCATCTGAGCCATCATTTATAACAAATTTATTTTAGTAACACCAATTTTAAATAATATCTTTAGTCCAAGATTAAAATTAAGCAATGGGCATCTAGGAGTTGTGTCTTCACTCAGAGCTATGTGAAAGTAAAATGAAACAGCGCACTAACCTATGAAAAGGCTTTGATATCATGTGAGCATTTGCCTGATAATAGAACCAAGAGGAACAAATATTCTGATATTTCCCTAGTCAAGAAATATTCTGATATTTCTGATAATATAACCAACGGTTGAATTTCAAGAGAAACAAGGATCAATATATAACTTCAAATTTGTCAAAAGAACCCACTTTGGAGAATAGCATATGTAAGCAGTCAGGTCATTTTCAATTTTTGCTGCGAAGTATATATTGACATTTCATATATGCTTCCTTCTGACTCTAGTTCCTGTTCCTAATACCAAGCTACTGACTAGAATGCAAACCAAGCTTTTTTTTTATTTTTTTTTGATAAAGAAGATGGGTCATACAAGGCTCGTATCCCTACATCCAAGAAAATAAAAAAATAAAACATGACGGAAGCGATGAGGAATAGTTCGGTAGCTGGCCCACAAACCATGCATGCATTTCTTTCTTTATTTTTTTTGATACAAACCATGCATCTTTCAATTGCAATTCTCTACAAATTATTTTTTGGCGTGATCTTTTAGGGGGCCACAATTGCAATGAACAAGATAGCGCGTGCACACACACACACACACACACACACAGAGAGAGAGAGAGAGAGAGAGAGAAACAGATAGATAGATAGCAAAATAGATGCTTACAAGACATGGGTACCTTAGTTGGTGCTCCTTTCCTCAGTGCGTACATTGGGCAGAAGTTTCAGGCATGAATACAAATAGTGGCATTCCCACTTTTTTTTTTTTTTCATGAACAAAGAACTGTCTATTTTCTAATTTAATCTAAATAACAATATTTAAGATAACTGCAGCCACTGCAAACAAAAATGAATTTATTGTCAGAAAATGGATTTAGAAAGTTTGTGGACAATGGTATATCTTGGATGGCATAATTTATTATCTGCACACAATGGATCTGCCATCCTTTTTGCTCCTCAGACACAACACATCCATCAAAACTAGGTTGCACTTTTCCTGCTGCAGTTGTTTCAAGATTGTATCTTGATTCCATAACCAACAACCTATGACAAATAACTAGCAAAGAAAAATTAGTCTCTTAAAAATAAAGTGCCATCAGGTGTATTGCCAACCCTATGTATCATGATTGGAGACAAATTCGTATACTAATATCAGCAGCTACTTCTTGGGCATAAAATTCTGGGCATGTTCATGGGAAATGAAAAGGCAATCCAAAAATTGCGGAAAACAAAAAGATTAGAAGAATGTCTGGATAATGGAAAGACTAGTTGTGATGCAACGCATAAACCTAATCCCCATGTATAATCATGCAGAAGTTTAACTTCAATATGCCGCCTTCAATTATTCATGAAAAGAACTTCAACCAAACAAATGATACCGACATATGTAGAGTCATCAATCAGATGGCTTTTAAGTTAGCCTAAAGCTATCACTTTCTGTGAAGTAGAAAATGTGGGCTAAGATCTTAAATGGCAAATGCTCAAACATACAACTTGGAGATTCATTTCCAAGAATGAGGGTAGGTAGGAGAGTGCTTCACAAGGATGCATAACTACTAAAGAGTATAAAATGAATTGTTGTGATGAAGAAGCAGCTAGTTTTTTCAAATCAGCAACCCTGCAAATAAAGAGAAACAAAGTTGAAAAAAGAAAAACGAAATGGAGAGTAGAACATTCATAAATTATAGGATAATGCTTGTGTACCTCTTAGGTCAATATTACTTTTCTTTATTCTCACACTTTCAGTCTCAATATTGACTTTCGTCTAAGAAATGCGGTTAAAACATCTTGTTATGTAACCATCAGAAAAGATGTTGAAGACTAATTGTTATGACTTTCAAGCGATGATATATTGATTAGTGTTACAATAAATGTTTTCAAAACCTTTTTGCCTTGCAAAAGATATATAGGTGATGCATCGTATCTAGACTCTTGACTTTGGTGATGATCTGCTTGATGTAGGTGGACCCGCCCATGCCTTGCACGTAAGGCAGGAGAGAAAAGAAAAACAAATCCCCGTTTAGTTTGCTGGGGGAAGCAGACTTCTAGTAGGAGTCCATCTTCTTTCCCAATCCCATTGGGGGAAGAACTTTAGAGCCATGTTTTCCTTCTCTAAACCCTCTCTTTTGTATGTAAAAACAAATCCTTACCTCCTCTCTAGTATCCATCTTTGAAGATCCCTTAATTAGAGTAATAAATCGAGGGCTTCTCGGAAGGATTTCTTAGAGATTTTTGGATGATCCAGCCATGAGATCTCATCGGAGTCAAGTGGAGCAACCTTCTTGGCAAGAAGAATTTGAATAGGACACCTTGCCCTTGAGTTTATAAATCGAGAAGTGCCATATGTATTCGCGATATCGGAGTTTGAGACCGATAGAGAAAAGAAGTCCTATATATGATATCTTATATAAATAATATGTATTTTGTAATATATGTTGGTAATTTTGAGATTCGCATCGTTTGCTGCATGATTGCTTATTGATATCTGACATAAATATTTAAAAATATTTTTCTATTATAAAGACATATCAAACATTGGTGATTATGGTTGCTTGAATTATAATTTTGGTTGTTTGGAACATGATACTGATTATTTTAGAATTTGGGCACAAAATATAATATGAAATTATATTTTTTAGGTATGGACAACATTGGAAGATTTATTTGCTAAATAAAAGAATTTGGACAAGACGTATTATCGATTGCCAGTCATGGGCTAAATCTTGACATATTGGTTTGCCGTCATAGGCCAAAGCATAGATATTTTTGGTTTGCTACCATGAGCCGAAGCACGGATATTTCCGGTTTGCCACCACAGGCCGAAGCACGGATATTTTCGATTTGCCACCATGTGCTGAGGCCCGGATAGTTGGATTTGCCACTACGAGTCAAAGCGAAGATATCTTGAAAGTGCAGATATTTTGGTTTGCCTCTATAGGCCAAAGCATCGAATTATGGCTTGTCAGTCATGGGCCGAAGAGTGACCTTGGATAGTCCAAGTTAGAAAGATAATTATTGATTGAAAATCTAGATAAAAGTAAAATCTAAAGTATATGAAACCACTATATAATAAAATCTAACATATTTTTTATAATGAGTTGTATGTTTGATGACGTATATTTATATATACGTATTTTTATAGATTTATTTGTGCTATGTTAAATAATCAATATGGTGTTTTCCGAGTTTGCATGCAATTTGATATGGTTTATAATTAATCGTTATTTTTAAATTTACTATATGTATATTGGTGTGAGTGTGTGGAGTTCTTACTCGGTTGTAAAGCTCACATCACTAGTTTCTTTTTTTTCAGAGTCCCATGATGTGTAGTTTCGAATGTGTTGGGCATAGAGTTCGAGCATTAGAGTTATGTGTTAATTTTTTTTTTTTGTTATCAATCAACATTTGAAAATCTTGTAATTGAACAAATTAGTTATTTGCTCATACTTAAATTATTTAGTTAGATTATTCAGCTATCTGCTGTCGATTTAAATTTCTAAAATTATTGGAAATTATACATCTTAGGTCTTGCATAATCTCTAGTGTATCGTTTTAGGATTTTTGTGGTTATGTCACGTGATCGACTTAGGTGACAGGTTTGAGACGTGATAGAAGTGGTATGAGAGCACAAGTTTAAGATCACTAGGGACTATGACATAGGTAGTATCCAAATTTAGATTTATGATCGCTAGGGATTATGCCAGAAGTGATCCATAGGGTTGGGCTTTCGATGCACAATTTGTGTCTCGGGTTATAATTTGTGGGGTTTGATAAATTTTGGTCTCTTATTGATTCTAGAATTATTTAGCAAACTCAAATAATTTCGAAGGATTTCTATCAAAATCACACAACAAAAGTGTGGGGGATTAAGTTATTTTGAATCTGGTCAAATATTAACTCTAACTTGCAGGATGTTTTAGAGGACTTGATTTGGTTTTTTCTTTTAGGAGACTACTTAAGAGCTCACGAATAGGATGAGGATTGAGTATCTTTACTATTTGAAGTCTTAGATATGTTAATTTTGAGGATGGAATTATTTTGAAGTAAAAAGAATGTGATGACTCGGCTTGAAGTAGGTGGACTCACCCATGCCTTGCACATGAGGTAGGAGAAAAAGGAAAAAAAATCCTCATTCAGTTGGTTGGGGGAGGCAGACTCCTAGTAGGAATCCATCTTCTTTCCCAATCCTATTGGGCAAAGGACTCTAGGGCCATGCTTTCCTTCTCTATACCCTCTCTTTTGTATATAAAAGAAAACGCTTACATCCTATCTAGAATCCGTCTTTCAGGATTCCTTAATTAGAGTAGTGAATCGAGCTCTTCTAGGGAGGATTTTTTGGAGATTTTTGGATGATCCAGCAATGAGATCTTGTTGGAGTTGAGCGGAGCAACCATCTTCCCTGCCCTAAAGTTCATAAATCAAAGAGTGGATCGGTATTCGCTGTATCTGAGTTTTAGACTGGCAAAGGTAATTAAAGTCCGATATATAATCACTTATATAGATAATATGTATTTTGTAACATATAATGGTAATTTTGTGATTTGCATCATTTGTTGTGTAATTGCTTATTGGTTCCTACATGAATGTTTAAATATATTTCTCTATTATATAGACATATCAAAGATCGATGATTATGGTTGCTTGGATTATGATTTTGGCTGTTTCAAACAAGATACTGATTATTTTAGAATTTGGGCATGAAGTATGATATGAAATTATTTTTTTTTCTAGTATGGATAAAATTAAATAATTTGTTCATTGAACAAAAGAATTTGAACTAGATATGTTACAGATTGCCACTCATGGGCCAAATCATGACATATTGGTTTGCTGTTGTAAGACGAAGCACGGATATTTTTGGTTTTCCACTGCAAGCCGAAGTACAGATATTTCTGGTTTGCAACAGTGGGCCGAAGTGCGGATCTTTTTAGTTTACTATGATAGGCCGAAGCACAGATATTTTGATTTGCCACTACGGGCCAAAGTGTAAATTTCTTAATTTTTTACTACAAGTCGAAACATAGATATTTTGGTTTGTTGCCATGGGCCGAAGCATGGAATTAAGGTTTGTCAGTCACAAGCCAAAGTGTGATAACGAAAAGTCCAAAATAGAAAGATAATTACTGATTGAAAATTTGGATAAAAATAGAACATAAAATATATGAAACCATTACATGATAATATCCTACATATTTTTTGGAATGAATGGTATGTTTAATAACATACATTTATGGATGCAAATTTATATGAATTTATTCAAGCTATAATGAGTAACCAGCATGGGGTTTTTTGAATTTACTTGCATTTTGATATGGTTTATAATTAATCTTTATTTTAAATTTATTTTATATATTGGTGTGAGTGTGTGAAGTTCTTACTGGACTGTAAAACTTATGCCACCACTTCTCTTTTTCTTTTACTGTCCCAGGATGCGTAGTTTCGGATGGATTGGGCATGATATTTAATCATTCGAGTTATGAGTTAGTTTATTTTCAGATACTATTAAACTTTTAAAAATTTTGTAATTGAATAATTTAGTTATTTGATCATAGTTGAATTATTTAGTTAGACTATTCAGCTATTTACTGTTGATTTAAATTTTTGAAATTATTGAAAAATGTTTATCTTAGGCCTTGCATGATCTCTAAGGCATTGCTCTAGGGTTCATATAGTTGTGTCACGTGGTTGACCGATGTAATGGGTTTGGGGCGTGATAGAAGTAGAATTAGAGCATAGGTTTAAGATCACTAAGAATTGGGACATAGGTGGTATGAAAATTTAGGTTTATGATCGGTAGGGGTTGTGCCAGAAGTGATCCATAGGGTTTGAATTTCGATGGATAATCTGTGACTTGGGTTATAATTTATGGGGTTCGACAAATTTTGGGATCTTATTGATTGTAGAATTGTTTAGCAAACTCAGTTAATTTTGGTGGGTTTTTATTAGAGTTGCACAATGAAAATATGGTGGAATAAATTATTTTGAATCTGGTCAAAAATATTAACTCTTTGTTGGAGGATGTTTTAGAGGACTTGATTTGGTTTTTCAGCTAAGGAGACTACATAAGAGCCTAATCATAAGATAAAGATTTAGTATCTTCAATCTTTGAATTCTTAGATATGTTAATTTTGGAGACAAAATTATTTTAAGAAGAGGAGAATGTGATGACCCAGCCTGAAGTAAGTAGACCTGCCCAAGCCTTGCACATGAGATAGGAGAGAAATCAAAAAAAAATCCTCATTTAGTTTGCTGGGGAAGCAGACTCCTAATAAGTGTCTATCTTCTTTCCCAATCCCATTGGGCGAAGGACACTAGGGCCATGCTTTCCTTCTCTAAACCCTCTCCTTTGTCTATAAAATCAAACCCCTACCTCCTCTCTAGCATCCATCTTCTAGGATCCCTTAGTTAGAGTGGTGAATCGAGCTCTTTTGGCCGACCAAGGCGCTAAGCTAAGTAGGTTGCTAGTGTTGGAATTCTAATCAAAATGTAAAAGTTAATCCATACGTTTCTTAATGCAATAAAGAGAAAACGTGTGGTGTTAAAGGCAGAGTAATGGATGGACAATTTTCTTTTGTCTAATGGTAAATGGAAAACGTGTTGTCAGTTTTCTATTTCACTTTTAATGGTTGGTTAAAATAAGCTTGTATGGTTGGGTCGTAAATGCCTATAAAAGTCTATTGTAGTTCTTTGTTTTAAAATATAAATAAAAGAGAGGCCTTTGACTTCATTTGTGATAGAGTTCTAAGTTCATAAATTTAGAGCCTTCAGTGGTATCAGAGCCCCTTTGAACCTTTTTTCTTATTTTTCTCTTCTCCTCATGGCCTCCATGATAAGTGCTAAATAATGCATAAATTAATATCTTATTCATAGCACTTATCATTATTTTAATTCACATATTTTGTAAATTTAACTAAAAAAATGTATTACCTTCATCATTGCATTTTCATAAATTATTAAAGGTAATTCGAGTTTTACTTATTTATTTACTGCTTGAGTCTAATGTATGCAGGTCGAGGCAAACTCATTTGGGATGATCCCTGAACCCAAATTGCATGCACCCTGCAAATCGAATCCTCTTAGATTTTTGATTTAGCCATTCATCCCAACTCTACTGTTTCTTTCACATCCAATCGAGCTCGACCTTTCGTTCATGTTCTAACATTCTGTCCCAAAATCTCCCATGTTGAATTATTTGAATTTGTATCATGGATTAGCCTTCATGTGCAATCATATTCAAGTCATCCCATCACCCGCGTATCTTCTCCATCTTCATCTCCCCTGCTTCCAAATCTCCCAGATCTATTCTCAGCCACATCCAGCCAACGACTGCACTTCCAAACTCCCAGCTGGTGAGCATCTCTTCCTTATCCAGATCCCATGCTCATCCTCTTCTTCGGATCAAGCCAGTGAACCCGAATCCCATGCTCTCTGCGTTCCTTCCAACGTCTTCCCATCTAGCCAATGGCTGCATTCCAACCCGGATAAGCTCGGATTAGCTTCATCTTCAGCAATATCTCTCATGGATAAGGTCCAAGTTTTTTCTCCTCATTTCCTCTGGCGACTCCCCTGTTTCACGCATCTTCATCTCAGCCAAATCCTCAGCATCCCAGATCTCCCAGCATCCCGCTTCTTTTGGATCATCTCCCATCCACGGACGTGGTCCATCTTTATCGAAGCAAACCTCAGGATCTCATTCCTCCCAACGGCTTTCTTCTCATCTTCCTCTCTCCCACTGCATCCAGCTCACGGTTCGTCACTTCTTCCCAACCATTTTCCATCATCTGCGGAGGAGATTAAGCCTTCATAGAATCCCCTGTTTCAAGATTTCATCACGTACAATGCATCCATGCCATCCTCTTCTTCCATTCGCTTCCAGCAAATCTTCACACCTCAACCTCATAATCAGTCCGGCTTGGCTTTGTTCCTCCCAGATTCTAAAATCACCTCCCACGATTCTCTACTCCGGATTAACTCCATCATCCACGGGCAGAATAGAGTCATCCAAGATCATCCAGTCGTTCCTAGATTTCCTCCCAAGCCATCAGCCGAATCCAACCTTCCATTATCCACGGAACAGAGCAGCTGCATCTCATCCGAATTAGCTCGCATCCAGCCATTTCATCCCCCTGCGTCCAGCTCTCATCCATGAGTTCCTCCCAGCCATGAACATCATCCCTGTTTTCAGCCGAAGGATTCCCAGCTTTATCCGCAATCTCGCTTGATCCTTCCGAGCTTCACGGACCAACAAACTCGGCAACCATCTCCTCTTCATCACGGATCAACTACTTCCAGATTCTTCACGTCCGCGGATCACAGCCAGTAGCCATCCGCGATTCAAGGCTTCTTCTGCATCATCTCTCAGCATGATTCACCGAATCCAGTTCCTCCCAGAGCCTCCGAGATCCAGCTCCAACTTCTTCCGCATCCGAATCTCCCGCGGCCAACAAATCTCAGCTTCATCCAGCTTCGATCCATCCTTATCCCCATGTGAAATAGGGAAGAGGAGCAAGGGGGACTTGCAGCCTATAAAAGGCCCAGCATGAACCGAGAAGGGCATTCCTTCTTCCCCACCGGGGGCTGCTCCCATCAAGCTCACATGCCAAGTTCCCACAGAGTGCATGAGGAAGAGCAGTTTGGGTACTTTGGAAATGATTTCCCAAAGGAAGTGATGATGATGTGCTGAGAGGGAGCCGACGGGAGAAAGGAGGGAGAACCAATCATCATGAAGCCCCCCTGCAGTGCAACTGTTCAATTCTCCATGGAAGGCTGATCTCCTTTCCAGGGCTGGATGCAACCCTAACAAAGGGACACAGATTTTATGTATTTAATTTTATATTCTTGGGGTTGTATGAATCCTCTTACTCTTAAATAAATATTTTTCTTTCATCTCATATTTAATCTCTATGACTTTAAATATGATGTTCGTACAACTGTTTTTCATGATCACTGAGTAAGTATAAAGATCACCCATACTTAGGGAAGATGCAGTGTCCTGCCACATTAGTTTAGGGTAGACATTTCATGCCAACCGAAGATGAATGTTCCTAAATTACTTTTGTGAGATTTTATTTAAATGCTTATTAGGTTTGTAGCCAATTTGCATGATAATCCAAGAATAAATTAAAGTACAAATAACCCTTGTTCCAATGTTAGTGGTGAATTTCTTGCCTTAGGTTTCTCCAAACTGATATCATTTTAATTGCATTTCTTATTAAATTGCTTAGTTTAATAGTCTTCACAAATTTTCTTTTTCAAATATTTTTAAGAAAACAACTGTACCTCAATTTCTGTGGATCGATACCCGTAATCACTATCCTACCAGATACGTGCTATTGCGTGGTCTCTAAAGTTGACTATCAATTTTTGGTGCCGTTGTCGGAGATTGCTAGCATAGTTGTTTTTCTTTTCATAAATTAAACTTTCAAAAAAATATATATCTAAAATAAAATAAAAATATTTTTTATTTTTACTTTCCTTATCTCCTTCTTCTTTCTTACTAATTTTTGATTTTTCTTTTGGTATTAGTTTATCAGGAATCGAAGAGAAAATCTGGGATGATTAAAAAAGAAACTACTGGAAAAGGAATGCTGTAGAGGTTTGCCTAAAAAAAATTAAAAAATTGCTAGAGAAATTTTCTTTGGTAACCTCTAAACTTTTCTTATTTAAATTGATTCCCAATTAGCTTGAAATTTCGTGGTGATTATTTGATTTTAATTTCAGCGAAAGTGTGAATGCATGCTTGATACACATACACCAAGTAATCCGCACATAGTAAGGGCAATCACCCCAATCCCTGTGGATCAATACTTGTAATTACTATCCTACCAGATACGTGCTATTGCGTGGTCTCTAAAGTTGACTATCAATTTTTTGCGCCTAATCCTAAGAAACAAATCCCCGTAATCCTTGGGTGCCCCTTTTTAGCAACAGCCAATGCGTGCATCAATTGTCGAACGAGGGTAATGAACCTATCATTTGGAAACATGAAGGTAAAATTAAATGTGTTCAATACGGCCGACCAACCCACGAGAAAAGTTGAGTGCTTCCTAATAGGCAAAATGGATGATCTTGTAGAAGAAGTCCTTCCCTATATTTTAGCAAATGACCCTCTGAAAACATGCTTGGCCCATTTTGATTTTGATATAGACAAGGCCATAGAAGCAGTTAACTTCTCGTCCGACAATCCGTCTTCCACAAATTTTCTTCCTTGGAGAACTCGGCATGAACCCAGTATGATTTGATAAGGATGCGCCGCATCTGGCTGAAGACGTTAAACTTAGCACTTGTTGGAAGGCAACCCAATTTTCGTAGGTCGTTTTTGCATTTTTTTATTGCATTTTTCAATGTCTAACAGGATTCCTCATATTACTGATGCAACTATGGTACAATGCTTCCATCCTTCATATGCATCATATCTTTGTCCACAATTAAAAAAATAATCAAAAAAAATAAAAAATAAAAAAAATGATAATATAATATTATTTAAAAAAATATTGAGGACAATGTCTGAACTAGGTTGGGGGGTATAGGATTCAAATTTTTGAAGAAATTTTTCACATTTTTACATTTTTGAATAAGTTTTCGAAAAAAAAACCTTTTCTATGCTTTAGTGCTGAAATGATAAACACACGAAGTATATAAAATCTAAAAAGCCCAATGACTAGTCAGGAGTAAGATAATTTGAGTTATTTTTATTCTTTTAGTGAGTTGTAAGATAATTGTTACTTTGGAATTTCACAACACACATGGCCTTCACTTCTAAGGGGTAGGTTCAACATTATGTTGTTAAGTCTGGTAGCAACCTTGAGTCCTGATGAATTATACTTATCTAATTCACTATTATCCCATATTTATTAAAAAAGGAGTGAATTTAGTCGGGTACATCGAAAAGGGCTACCTATTGTCAAGGTCAGCGGGCTTGTATGAGGAACCCGAGCATAGGTCCGTAGGAGAGTCTTAATGCCCAACACCTTATGCCATCTGGTGTGGGAGTGTTGACTGAATGCTCGCTACACGGAGGAATCATTACAAGAGTAGAAGTGTGTAATTTATAAATACAAAATAAAAATTAAAAAAAAGAGAGAAAAAGATAAAATAATATTGACCTTGAAAAAGACGATAGTGTGAAAGCAGTCATTGTAAAATTCGAGTAAACTGGAATATTACAGATAAAGCCCATGAGGTATTAAAGTAAACATCCACAACTCTCGAAATCCTGCAAGATAGGATGATTTTAAATCAGTGCTTAGGTCTTATCTGACCAATTCTTGGAAACTACTAGTTTTAGTAGTATTTTGAGGAATCTAAAGTCTTAGCTTGTGTATGGTCCCGATATCACCGAGCACCCAAGTAAAAATTAGCCTTACAACTCTCTAACGGAAACTTAATAACTTCAACTTAAATTGCATACTGACCTAGTATTTGGGCTGACTTAGTAAGTAAAACTTTGTGTGCTTTTGAAATTCTTTGCATTTATGCATTTGAAATTAGAGTTTATAAAATAATAAAATAAATTCTTTGGGTAGAGACAGCAGTTTGTGGGTATCTGAGCCGAAAATCCTCACAAGACCAAACTCGTCCACTAGGGCCACCTAGGGATTTAAAGTCTTATTGCATACGGTAAATGCAATCGCGATTCCTGCGAAAGTGAGTTAGTTTTTATTTTGCTCGAGGACTAGCAAAATGTTGGTGTGATAAGTGCTAAATAATGTATAAATTAATATCTTATTCATAGCACTTATCATTATTTTAATTCACATATTTTGTAAATTTAACTAAAAAAATGTATTACCTTCATCATTGCATTTTAATAAATTATTAAAGGTAATTCGAGTTTTACTTATTTATTTACTGATTGAGTCTAATGTATGCAGGTCGAGTCAAACTCATTTGGGATGATCCTTGAACCCAAATTGCATGCACCCTACGAATCAAATCCTCTCAGATTTTCGATTTAGCCATTCATCCCAACTCTACTGTTTCTTTCACATCCAATCGAGCTCGACGTTTCGTTCATGTTCTAACATTCTATCCCAAAATCTCCCATGTTGAATTATTTGAATTTGTATCATGGATCAGCCTTCATGTGCAATCAGCTATTCAAGTCATCCCATCACCCACGTATCTTCTCCATCTTCATCTCCCCTGCTTCCAAATCTCCCAGATCTCTTCTCAGCCACATCCAGCCAATGGCAGCACTTCCAAACTCCCAGTTGGTGAGCATCTCTTCCTTATCCAGATCCCATGCTCATCCTCTTCTTCGGATCAAGCCAGTGAACCCGAATCCCATGCTCTCCGCGTTCCTTCCAACATCTTCCCATCTAGCCAATGGCTGCATTCCAACCCGGATAAGCTCGGATTAGCTTCATCTTCAGCAATATCTCCCATGGATAAGGTCCAAGTTTTTCCTCCTCATTTCCTCTGGTGACTCCCCTGTTTCACGCGTCTTCATCTCAGCCAAATCCTCTGCATCCCGGATCTCCCAACATCCCGCTTCTTCTGGATCATCTCCCATCCACGGACGTGGTCCATCTTTATCCAAGCAAACCTCAGGATCTCATTCCTCCCAACGGCTTTCTTCTCATCTTCCTCTCTCCCACTGCATCTAGCTCACGGTTCGTCACTTCTTTCCAACCATTTCTCATCATCTGCGGAGGAGATTAAGCCTTCACAGAATCCCCTGTTTCAAGATTTCATCTCGTACAATGCATCCGTGCCATCCTCTTCTTCCGTTCGCTCCCAGCAAATCTTCACATCTCAACCTCATAATCAGTCCGGATTGGCTTTGTTCCTCCCAGATTCTAAAATCACCTCCCACGATTCTCTACTCCGGATTAACTCCATCATCCACGGGCAGAATAGAGTCATCCAAGATCATCCAGTCGTTCCTAGATTTCCTCCCAAGCCTTCAGCCGAATCCAACCTTCCATTATCCACGGAACAGAGCAGCTGCATCTCATCCGAATTAGCTCGCATCCAGCCATTTCATCCCCCTGCGTCCAGCTCTCATCCATGAGTTCCTCCCAACCATGAACATCATCCCTGTTTTCAGCCGAAGGATTTCCAGCTTTATCCGCGATCTCGCTTGATCCTTCCGAGCTTCACGGACCAACAAACTCGGCAACCATCTCCTCTTCATCACGGATCAACTACTTCCAGATTCTTCACGTCCGCGGATCACAGCCAGCAGCCATCCGCGATTCAAGGCTTCTTCTGCATCATCTCTCAGCATGATTCACCGAATCCAGTTCCTCCCAGAGCCTCCGAGATCCAGCTCCAACTTCTCCCGCATCCGAATCTCCCGCGGCCAACAAATCTCAGCTTCATCCAGCTTCGATCCATCCTTATCCCCATGTGAAATAGGGAAGAGAAGCAAGGGGGAGTTGCAGCCTATAAAAGGCCCAGCATGAACCGAGAAGTGCATTCCTTCTTCCCCACCGGGGGCTGCTCCCATCAAGCTCACAGGCCAAGTTCCCACAGAGTGCATGAGGAAGAGCAGTTTGGGTACTTTGGGAATGATTTCCCAAAGGAAGTGATGATGATGTGCTGAGAGGGAGCCGACGGGAGAAAGGAGGGAGAACCAATCATCATGAAGCCCCCCTGCAGTGCAACTGTTCAATTCTCCATGGAAGGCTGATCTCCTTTCCAAGGCTGGATGTAACCCTAACAAAGGGACACAGATTTTATGTATTTAATTTTATATTCTTGGGGTTGTATGAATCCTCTTACTCTTAAATAAATATTTTTTTTCATCTCATATTTAATCTCTGTAACTTTAAATATGATGTTCGTACAACTGTTTTTCATGATCACTAAGTACAAAGATCACCCATGCTTAGGAAAGATGCAGTGTCCTGCCACATTAGTTTAGGGTAGACATTTCATGCCAACCGAAGATGGATGTTCCTAAATTACTTTTTTGAGATTTTATTTTAAATGCTTATTAGGCTTGTAGCCAATTTGCATGATAATCCAAGAATAAATTAAAGTACAAATAACCCTTGTTCCGATGTTAGTGGTGAATTTCTTGCCCTAGGTTTCTCGAAACTGATATCATTTTAATTGCATTTCTTATTAAATTGCTTAGTTTAATAGTCTTCACAAATTCTTTTTTTCAAATATTTTTAAGAAAATAACTGTACCCCAATTTCTGTGGATCGATACCCGTAATCACTATCCTACCAGATACGTGCTATTGCGTGGTCTCTAAAGTTGACTATCACTCCACCACTAACCTTGTTAATCCTCAAGCACCAAAGTTATTGAAAGATAACTATAAGAGTTGGTCAATCCAAATGTGGTTCTCAAGATTTGTGGGAGCTAATCATTGCTGGTTTCACGGAACCCACACCGGCAGTAGAAGCCACCTATATCGCGAAAGAGAAGAAGACTTTTGGAGAGCAGAGAAAAAAGGATAGCAAGGCTTGTTTCCTACTCTATCAAAGGTTGGACGAGTCTACCTTCGAGAGAGTTGCTGAAGCAATGACGAGCAAGGAAGCATGGGATATCCTTGCTACCATCTACAAAGGAGTCGAACGGGTGAAGCGAATTTGCCTCCAAACTTTGAGGGGCAATCTTGAAGCCGCTCAAATGAAAGATGAAGAAACAATCTCCGATTATTATTCACGATTACTTCTAATTGTGAATATAATGAGGAGAAATAAAAGAAGATAGAGGACATCCGTGTGATGGAGAAATTGCTAAGATCTCTCACATCAAAATTCGAGCACATGGTGGTGGCAATTGAGGAGTCAAAAATTTGGAGGAGATCTCAATAGAGGAGCTCTTAGGATCTCTCCAAGTTCATAAACAACGAATGCCAAAGAAGGCTAGTTCCACAGTTTTGGAACAAGCACTAGAGTCAAAGTTGATTCTAGGTGATCGAGGCTCACATAGTAGAGGCCGTGGTCATGGTCGAGGTAGGGGACGTGGTTCCCAACAACAAACCACTCAAAATCAAGTGGAGGTCCAAAGGTTTAGAGGTTGAGGTCGAAGCAATCGGGGAAGATCCATATATGGGCGTAGAAACAACAAGACTGTCCAATGCTACAACTGTCATAAATTTGGACACTATGCCTCGGAGTGCTGGCATAAAAACGAAGATTTTACCAACCTTGCCGAAGCAACAAATGATGCAGGCAATAATTCTACTCTTCTTCTTGCTAATGATGATTCAAGTGTTCACAATGATGCTTAGTACCTTCACTCGGGTGCTAGCAACCACATGTGTGGAAAGAAAGAATTTTTCATGAAACTCACAGAAGGAGTTCATGGAAGTGGGAGCTTGGGAGATTTTTCAAAACTCCCAGTTGAAGGCAAAGGGCAGATCAAAATCTACCAAAAGGATGGTAAGCCCGAGTATATTTTTGATGTTTACTATATTCCTAACATGAAAAGTAATATTCTCAACATCAGTCAATTACTCGAAAAGGGATACAAAGTCCATATGGAGAACAATCACCTATGGTTGAAAAATGCAAATGGAGGCCTCATAGCTTGTGTTAAGATGATAAAGAACTGCATGTTTTCCTTGCATCTAAACACGAAAGTTGACTAGTGTTTTCAAGGACTCATGGAGAATGAGTCATGGAGGTGGCATTTTCGTTTTGGCCATCTGAACTTTAGTGGCCTGAAACTACTATCTACAACTGGCATGGTACGAGGCCTACCAATAATCAATCCACCAAATCATATTTGTGAAGGTTGTGTAATTGGCAAGCAACCACGACTTTTTTTTTTCTAGTAGAAAGTCATGGAGAGCAGAGGCACCATTGCAACTTATCCATACCGACATCTGTGGGCCATTTGAACCTGTCTCTTTGAGAGGTAATAGATATTTTATTACCTTCATTGATGACTTCAGTAGAAAGTTATAGGTGTATACTCTTAAAGAAAAATCTGCTGCTTTTACTATTTTCAAGCATTTTAAAGCTTTTGCTGAAGCGGAGAGTGGCCTGAAGTTAAAAATTCTCCGATCTGACAAAAGTGGTGAGTACAACTCAAAAATGTTTCAAGAATATTGCAGGGAACAAGGTATAAAGAGACAGTTTAACCACAACAAAACAGCATTGCAGAAAGAAAGAACCGAGCCATCCTTGGCATGACAAGAACAATGCTCAAAGAAAAGGGACTGCTAAAGTAGTTCTGGGCAGATGCCGTGGCGTGCTCAACTTACTTGCTCAATCGATGCCCCACTAAGATAGTGAAAAACAAGACACCTCAAGAGGCATGGAGTGGCTTCAAGCCTAGAGTGGCACATCTACGAATCTTTGGGTGTATTGCATATGCTCAAGTACCTAAAGTCAAATAGAAGAAGCTTGGCGATCACGGTGAAAAATGCATCTTTATCGGATATAGTGAGAAGTCAAAAGGCGTATAAGCTCTACAATCCACTAACTAAGAATATAGTGGTTAGTAGAGATGTTGTCTTCAATGAAGCAGAAGCATGGAATTGGAGCAATGAAGAGACTCCCAAAGAGCAACTCATGGTGGATGAACCTGATGAGCCCCCGTAGAAGGTTTCACCACCTACACCCTCTCCTACAAGTGGATCTCCACCTTCTGAGGAAGGTAGTTGATGAGAGCACAAAAGTGCAATCTAAGTACTAATTAACTTAGCCTAATGCTAACAAAATAATGATAAATAATAGGTGTTAACATTTGCATGATTAAATATTTTATCCTTAGCACTTATTATAATTTTTATCATTATTTTATATAAATTCATCTAAAAAGAATGCATCTTTCCAACTACATAACAGAGTCCATGACTCTTCTTCCGCGCACCCGAGCGACTTTCCATATTTCGCGATGCAACCCAAGCTCCTAGCCATCTGCAGTTAATTGACTTTGTGATTCCAAATCAGCATCATCCCAAGCGCCAGCATCAGTTGTTTTCCATCTACACCATCCACGTCCCAGTGCGTCATCTGATTCCCAAGCCCAGCGCCTGCGTGGAAGAGATCGCGATCCATCCATCTCTTCCGGATTAGCAAACAATCAGCCATCTGTGATCACATCCAGGATTCCAGCATCTCAAGCGTCCGTCCCTTCTCAGCCTCACAACCCGATCAACGCTCCCATGCTTCAGCCCATAATCATCTCCCAGCATCAGCATCGGATCCGGCCATTTCCAGCATTCCGTGAATCTTCCCAGCGGCCGTCCGGAAGAGATCACGCGCCTCCCAGCTTCCTCCATCTCCATTCTCGAGCGTGCGACCCCGTATCAGAGCCTCCTCCGATCCCGCTTCATCTCCCAGCCGATTCACAGCCGAAACTTGCGTCCGAGCATCCCACGGCCAGCCGGGATCCGCCTACCCCGCATTCTCAGCAGCGGACTTCCAGCCTTCCCGCGTTTCATCCATAGCGCATCGTCCTCACCCGAGATCAGCGTCCACGATCCTCTCACAACGATCTCCCAGCATCCGCGATCAGCTCCCGAGCATCTCTGTGCATCTATTTGAAGAACATCGGGATTCATGCCAAGCCTCCACACCTCAGCCTCCTCCGGCCATCCGCGATCACCGCCCAGCCGTCCGCCTCCTCTAGCATCCACGATCTCATCCTTCCAGCCTCACGCGCTCAAGATCCAGTCGTTTGCATTGATCTCTAGCGCATCCCCAAGATCCATAGAGGGGGGAGATGAGTATAAGAGGATCTGAAGGAGAGAAAGAGGGGAGGAGAAGAGAGGAGCCGGCCTCTTCAATTCAAACGAAAAAAAAAGAAGAAAGAAAGGGAAACAGGGTATGCCCTGTTTCCGAAAAGGAAAAAAAAATAAAATAAAATAAAAGAGGAGGCTGCTTTTGTAATGGGAGGCTAATTTCTTTGGTCAAGGGTGATGGAAGAACCCTTGACAATTTGCTTTCTTCAAGTAAATTCTGAACGATTATTCTCTTTGATTTACATCTATTATATGCTCTTGATTATTGCATACTTATTTATTAGATAGATCTTGTATGGTTTATATTTATTGATGCATAGATTGTTTCGATTTTTGATTTGTCGTAGATGTAACCGGCACGATAAATACTTAAATGTTGAATTCATGTTTTCAAAGTATATATCCCATGCTTAGAGCTATTCTATCTAATTAATCCTTAATCAAGAATCGCATAATTTAATTGTTGAAAATAACATTGTCAAGGAGGAATCCAGATCCCTAGCCTTCTCTATATTCTTGAACTTTGTTTAATTACCTATTATTCTCTACTTTTGATTTTTGAAAATCAACTAAAAATTACATCTAAAATTACGCTAATAATACCTATACCGTTTTCTGAGGATTCGACCTCGGATTTCCGAGTTTTACTACTTGCGCAATTTTCCTGCACTTGGGAGATTAGTTTCGCGAAAGCATTTTTGAGAACACATCAGTAGTAACAGCAAATCTACCATGCAATGAGGTCCCATCAAAATGAGAAGCTTCAGGGAGATCTATGAGCAGATAGAAGAAGACGGAGAGTCTAATCTTTTTTGCCTATATGTTGATCATGAACTTCTCACCTTTCAAGAAGCCGTAAAAGAAGATTGTTGGCAATCAGCAATGGAGAAGGAGATCCATGCTATCCAAAAAAATAACATCTGGGAGTTGACAACACTTTCACAAAATCACAAGGCAATAGGTGTCAGGTGGGTGTTCAAGATCAAGTACACAGCTGATGGTGATGCTGATCGGTATAAGGCCAGATTTGTAGTGAAAGGCTACAAACAAAAGTATGGCATCGATTATGAAGAAGCCTTTGCACCGGTTGCTCGACTAGACATGGTGAGACTATTAATTTTACTTGCAGCTCATCACAGGTGGAAGATATATCATCTAAATGTCAAGTCAGCATTCCTCAATGGTGTTCTTGAGGAAGAGGTGTATGTACAACAATCTGAAGGTTTTCTGATGAAAGAGCAAGAAGACAAAGTATATCACTTGAAGAAAGCCTTGTACGGCTTAAAGCAAGCACCACGAGCATGGAACACCAGAATTGATGGCTATCTTCCTTAAAATGGCTTCATCAAATGTCCTTATGATCATGCCATCTGCAGGAAGAAGAACTATCAAGGCAAATTTCTAATAATTGTCTTTATGTTGATGATTGATTGTACACAGGAAATAGTGCTGAGATGCTTGTTGAGTTCAAGACAGCAATGTTCAATGAATTTGAGATGACGAATAATGGATTGATGTCCTATTTTCTTGGCATCGAAGTAAAGCAACAGCAAGATGGGATATTGATATCTCAAAAGAAGTACATGAAGAAGATCTTGGAGAAATTCAAGTTGAGCAATTACAACCTAGTGAACACCCCAACGGCCACAAGAATGAAGCTATCAAGAGAAGGGAATGGAGATTTTGTAGACTCGACTCTCTTCAAGTGTCTAGTTGATAACTTGAGGTACTTGACGATCACAAGGCCAGATATCGTTTATGGAGTCGGACTTGTGAGTCGCTATATGTAGACACCGAAGAAATCCCATTGGCTAGCTGCGAAGAGGATTCTAAGGTATATTAAAGGCTCACTCAACCTGGGTCTATTCTATGCTTATGGTAAAGTTGCAGAGTTAGTGGGTATTCTGATAGTGATTGGGGAGGTGACCAAGATGAGAGGAAAGCACCATAGGCTATGTCTTCTATCTTGGGTAAACTACATTTTCATAGACCTCAAAGAAGCAAGGAGTTGTGGTCTTATCTTCATGTGAAGCAGAATATGTGGCGGCTGCATCTACAGTTTGTGAAGCAATTTGGTTGAGGAATATGTTAAAAGAGCTGGATCATCCACAAGAAGAACCAACAATGATATTGCAAAGAACTCAGTACATCATGGGAGGAGTAAACACATAGATACACGGTTTCATTTTCTCAGAGACCATGTAAAGCAAAAAACCATGGAGTTGGAGTATTGTTATACCATGGAGCAAGTAGCAGATATTTTAACCAAGCCATTGCCAATTGAACCTTTCAAAAGGCTAAGAGAAATGTTTGGTATGAAAACATTTTGATTTGAGGCAGTGTGTTGGAATTCTAATCAAAACATAAAGGTTAATCCATATGTTTCATTAATATAATGAAGAGAAAACGTGTGGTGTTAAAGGCAAAGTAATGGATGGTCAGTTTTCTTTTGTTTAATGGTAAATAGAAAATGTGTTGTCAGTTTTCTATTTCACTTTTAATGGTTGGTTAAAATAAGCTTGTACGGTTGGGTTGTAAATGCCTATATAAGGCTACTGTAGTTTTTTGTTTTAAAATATATATAAAAAAGGCCTCTGTCTTCATTTGTGATATTGTTCTAAAATCGTAAATTTAATTAGAGCCTTCAACTAGAGTGGTCGAATTATCAGCTATTTAGATCGAGAAGGTCAGTTAAAGATCATTGCTCGTCCCTGCATGACGGTTTGGCGGTTGCTGCATTCGGATGGTGATGGCTCCTCTGTCGATCGTCCTCGAGGTGGTGTTAAATGGCAGAGACCCTGCTTGGACCTTCGCTCCAACGTAGGATCCGACCTAAAACAACAAACATTGGAAAGTTCTTTTGCTGAAGAGTGTCCAACTAGGGCACCCTCTTATACCTAAGATAGATTAACTTTCAGGAAATAGTGGAGGTATTGTTGGAGTAGTAGAATGACGTCATAAAGGAATAAAATAGCACTTCCAGGTCTCAAGAACACTTACCTAGAGGGTCTCTTGGGAGTTGTTTATATAGGCGAGAGTCGGCACCCGTTGCCGAGAAAATTGGACGTGCGGATTGGCTATTTTTGGTAATAGATCACTTGTCCTGAAGATTATGCCTAGGCATTTCGCTAGTGCATCTTGCCCCACGGATCTCGCTCGTTCCTCACATGATTATAGAAACCATTTTCGAACATGGCCGAGCTGTCATTGTTTAAGGGAAGAGTTTAAAATTCAAAAGACTCTCCTCGTGCCTCTAAGGTCGGTCATATGGCAAGCTTTAATTGGTTGGTTGGAAGCTTCATGGCAAGCTTTTACTGGTCGGTCTACCATATTGGCTATGGCTGGTTCTGAGGCATATCACCTTCCAATTTAGATTTTAGTCTGTAAAAAGTAAATATTAAGGCCTTTTGAAAACCAAGTATCATGGAGACAATCCTTCTCTTAGAACGATTATGCATGTCTTGAAAGTTTAGGAGATTTTTTCATGTTTGTCAATCCAACATATGCACTAGAAAGGCTTATTATTTGAAGATGTTTTAATATATTGTTGTGTGATTCCTGTTTACTTAAAAATATGCTAAACAGATCATTGTTAGAACCGACAAACAAAGTTTAATTTAATTCTACTCTTACCTTTTCTACTCGAAGAATAGTAGTTGTAAGAGGTCGATCCACAGGGAGACAGTTGGAGTTGCATAAAAATTAAAACATTCACTCGGTTTCAAAATCGATTTTTTTGAATAACGAAAGAAAAACATTACGCCGGGAATATTGAATGTTCTCTAATTGAAAATAAACAAAGAAGAGAAAGAAAACTTTGCAATTGAAATTGGATGCAGATTAGGGGTCGATTTCTAAAGACAGAATATGAATTAAAATCGCCAGTCAAATAGCAAAGATTAATTTCAGAGTTATCTTAAAATTAAAAATTTCAGAATAAAGTGCAAAGATTAAACTAAACCTAGAGCCCGGATTGCCTAAAAGAAAATTAATATATTGTATATAAAGCAAACATTAAACTGAACCTAGAACACGGATTTCATAAAAGAAACTGATGGATTTCATAAAAAGGAAATTGATTACAAGAACATAAAAAAATGAAATAAAAAGAACAAGTAACTCGGTTGAACAGTTAAAATAAAAAATTAAAATAGCATTTTTTTTTCTCTTCCTTCTTCTCAGAAAACAGGGCCTCCCCTGTTCTTTGGACAAACCGAAGCAACCGAGCTCCTTCTTCTTCCTTGGACCAGCCGGCCACCACCCAGCCGAGCTCTCTTCTGTTTCTTTGCCTCCACCTAGCACACCCCTCCCTCCTCTTCCTCCTTCTCCTCTTATAGCCGCGGATTCACTCACGGGTCATCCGGGATGCTGGGAAGGACGAGAAAATGGTGGGCGGATTGCTCCGGACGGCTTCCCTCTTTGGCCACGGACGCGAGATCGCCGGATGCCTGAGCAGAAAGGAGGCGCGGACTTCCTTCTTCGGGCGCTGCTGGGATCACGGAGAAGGGGCTGGACGCGGTGCAGGATCGCCAGATCACGGAAGAGGGGCTGGGATCGCCGGTGATTGCGGAGGATTTGGAGACGGGCGAGCTGGGAGCGTGATCGACGGGAGGAGCCGTTCATGGAAGAGCTGGGATTTGGGATTTGCTGGCTGCGATCGCATTGATGGCGTGGAGGATTTGGAAAGGATGCCATGGCCGTAATGCTCAAATGGAGAAGGAAGATGGCAGACGAGCGCGGGATCAATGGAGGGCGCCATGGGACTGCTGCTGAGGTGGATCGCGGAAGATGACGTGGCTTGGGGTGTTGGGATTGAAGGCTGAAGATGATGGTGATCTGATGGACGGCGCGGATGCTGGCACATCGCTACATGTTGAAGACATGATGCTGATGATGAACCGTGGGATGGCTAGCACAATGTGGGGAACGAGCTGGTTGGGCTACTTGCACAAATAAAACATTAATTAGTTAATTTTATTATTAATTATTAGCTAAAATACTAATTAAGATGGTCTGACGATTGCACTTTTGTGCTCTCATCATATATAATTATGAGAAAATGACCCATTAATTTGGATCTATCTTTTGTAGGTTAAATGAAAATGAACTTAATATAACTGAAACTGAAACTGAAACTGTATTTAAGGCTTATTTGGTGTCTGGTGACTGAACATGCTTCTTAACTGGACTCAAATGTGATATTGGAACTACAGAAACTCTAGGTCTGTAACCAATCTCTAAAGAATGTTACCGATTGCCCTACTAAAACTCAAGCAGCAGTTCTTATAGCCTAGGCTGCAGCATTTGGTTTTCTCTTCGAAGGTGGAATTACATGTGCTTCTTAAGTTACAGGAAAACAAACACCAGGTAAGAGAATTGTAGGAATGGGACTTGCAGGTGGTCCCATTCCATGCAACCAAAATGCCAGTCCATGATAACTTGGGGCTTCATGTGCATCCACAAGCATACATAACCTCATGTTCTTTTTCAGTGGTCACAACTCACAATATGTTGGATAGGGTGTTTTTGCTTATATTCCTTATTCCTAAAGTTGTTGATTTTAAGGCCTGCCATCCTTTTGGCGTATCCCTTATCTTCCTTCTTGCTTTCTGCATGAGGAAAGCTAGTTGTCATTGTATTGGTTTGTGCAGGTGGATCCGGCATAATGTCCACCAGATAATCTGTCTTTGTTTTCATCCACCACAACTCTTCAAACTAGTAAAGGGAAAAGGTTCTGAGAGCTCTTAAAATGCTTGAAGATAATTAAATACCATAACTGTACTTGTATGATTAATTCGTTAGCGTCATTAAATTAGCTCCCCCCCCCCCCCCCCCCCCCCAACAAAAAAAATAAATAATAATAATAAAAAATAAAAAAAAAGTGAGAGAACTTCTTGAAATTAAAATATTTCAAATTAATCAAAAGTTCTCCTTCGTTTGTTGATTTAGCATCTATGCATGCTCTGCAATCTTTGCTTGCCTTTTCACATAATCTTCACTTTAGGAAAAGAAAATTTGGCAGGAAGGGGAGGCGTTTGCATAGTTTGTTGTCTTTGTGTGGAACCTTAAAAAAATTATTATAAAGTATTTATTTTTGTTACTTTATTAAATTATTATGAAGTATGAATTTTTATTTTATTCCTATATCATATCATATTAATTGTTGCAACAAATTAAATGAGAGGATAGGGCAACAATATTCATGCCATGTCGTGTACACAACGAAATTATTGCAAAGTTTTCCAAGCTTTTGGTCAAGAAGAAAATGAGTACATGAAATTTATATGCTAAACTTCTGTGTTTGAACCGGCTAATCTAGAGTTAAAGATCCAGCGCACCATATGTTTGGCAAGATAGATTTAGTTGAAAATACTTATCTTCTCTCTTCTCTATTAGTTTATCCCATAGCTCATATTTTTGGCTTTAGAAACCATTTCAGACTCTGAACTGGTGGTGCAGACAGGGCGCGATGGGGGAGGAGTCCTTGGGGAAGATTATGGTGGGGAAGAAGGTCTTGGGAAGATGACGACTCTTCTTTTTCTTTCTTTCTTTCTTTCTATGGCGGATGGGCTGGGTTGGGGCTTGGAGGAAAATGGTCAATTGGGGTGAGAAGTGGCTCAATTGGTTGACTGGTGCTTGAGGGATTGTGGACATGATGAGATTGGGTTGGACTCAATGTGGGATTGGGTTTGTGGCGTAATGAAATTGGGTGGCGTGGCTAGAGGTTAAGACTCCCAATAGAACTTAAACTCTTGGGTATGTGTAATGAGAAGGAAAAGATAACTAAGAGGTTGGGTGAAAGAGCCTCACTCTCACGCAAACTCTCAAGGGGCTTGGCGTGAAGATGGTGAAGAAGTCTCACCCCCACTCAACTTCTTCCAAAGGGGTTTGGCATCGCACCAAGGAAGAGAAGAAGAAGCTTCTCGCTTCAAGAAAGCTCCCAATTTTTTCTAAACTTTAATCCACCGATTTATTCATCATACCCCCTTTATATAGATTAGGAGGTTGGAAAATTAGAAAACACTAACAATCAGAATTTGATAACTTCTGCTTTAACAAGAACTCTCTCAAAACAACTCATACCTTTGATGCAATCAACTAAGACTCCAAATCAGCTAGGACTCTCAAATGGCTAATGGACTCCGTGTAACTCGACTCATGGACTCAATGTAATTTTGACACGCCCAAGTTGGACCCAAACTCTACGCACGCCCCATGCTTGGCTTCGTGCATGCTCATGGATTCAATGTACCTTGGCACGCCCAAGGTTGGACCCAAACTTCACGCCTCAAGACTCCCAAGAAGGAAAAATTGATGGGGACATCAGAGCCATTCATTCAGATGATCCGGAGCCCCCGGATTGAGTCAGACTCGGATTGGGTCCATTTGAGTCCAAGTCATTTTCTTTTATTGCATTATTTACTTTTGTCTTAGTCAAGTTAATTTGGTCCATTGTTTTATTATTAGACTAATCAATTGGGTTATGTAATTGGGTCAATGTGTAAGGTCTATATAAAGACCACCCCTCTCATGTATGGGAGGATTGATGATCGAATGAAAAAATCCTAGCCTCTTTCTTGTTCTTCTTCTTCCTCCTCCTCCCTTTCTCTTCTTCCTGCGTCTCTATAATCTCTTCTTCCTTCTTCCTTCTTCCTTCTTCCTCCCTTGTTCTTCCTCCTCCTCTTCCCCGGCACTTGTGCTTCATCAAAAATACTCTTGACGACTCCTAAACAAAGTAAACATGACTCAATAAGGAATGCTGGATGGCGCCCATGAATGCTGTGAATTCTGTTGTGCATTGCCCTTGAAATAGTCCTTCTATGGATAGACTTGCCCATGAGTGTGGGTTGGTGATGTGGCCTGTTGGAAATATAGGAAGAGAGATTAGAGAGGAAAGGATGGAGAGGAAGAATATTTCAGATTCTTTTTTATTCACTTTGGCTCTTGCCTTGCTTACAAAACTATAAGACTTACATGTATTTATAGGACTTCTAGGTACATGAATAAACCTAAGTACATGAACCACTTAAATGCACATAGAAAACCCAAAAGATATGAACTACTTAAATACATATACATGAATCACCACTCTCAAGGTGACCCTTCACATATTCATGAATCCTCCCAAAAGTCATTCATTAAATTAAGTTTACTTTTCAACACCCCCCTTTAAACTTAATTTGTTGTAACTCCAAGCATCATCCTCAACTTGCTAAAAATGTCATACTTGAGAGGCTTAGTAAAAATATCTGCAACTTGATCATGGGTCTTCACATACTTCACTTGCACTTCATTCTTTGCAATGCAATTTCTAAGAAAATGATACCTTGTATCTATATGCTTGCTTCTATCATGAAAAACCGGGTTCTTTGCGAATGCAATGGTCGACTTATTGTCAACAAAAATCTCCGTGGCCTCCTCTTGTGGCATTTGTAACTCCTTCAATAATCTTCTTAACCATATGGCATGACAAACACAAGAAGTAGCAGCAACATATTCAGCTTCACAAGTAGAAAGTGTCACGATTGGTTGCTTCTTCGAACTCCAAGTAAAAGCTGTATTTCCCAAGTAGAAAATGAAACCGGTAGTGCTCTTCCGGTCATCCATATCTTCGGCCCAATCACTATCACTATAGCCCACAAGCTTAAATTCATTAGAACATGAATAAAGCAAGCCAAAACTGATTGTACCTTTGATGTAATGAAGAATTCGTTTCGCCGCTTTGAAATGTGTCATGCTTGGTGACTCCATAAACCGACTAATAAGCCCAACTCCAAAAAGTATATCCGGTCTTGTGCAAGTTAGGTATCTCAAACTTCCAACTAAACTTTTGAAGGTTGTAGAGTCTACCTTCTCTCCTTCTTCATGCTTAGACAGCTTTACTCCACATTCCACCGGAGTGTTCACAGGTTGACAATCTTTCATCTTGAACCTCTTAAGGATTTCCTTGGCAAAACCTTCTTGAGAAATAAAAATTCCATCCTCCATTTGTTTGATCTCAATGCCAAGATAATAAGACATGAGACCAATATCCGTCATTTCAAACTCTTCAGTCATAGCTTGCTTAAACTCTCCAAACATACTTGGATTATTGCCCGTAAAAATCAAATCATCAACATATAAGCAAATAAGTAAAATATCTCCATTTTCACACACCTTAGCATAGAGAGCATACTCATGTGGGCACTTGGTAAACCCATTCTTTTGGAAATACTTGTCAATCTGACTATTCCAAGCCCTTGGCGCTTGCTTCAAACCATACAATGCTTTCTTCAACTTCAACACTTTGTCTTCATGGCCTTTGATCACATAGCCCAAAGGTTGTTCAACATAAACCTCTTCCTCAAGAATGCCATTTAAGAAAGCTGATTTGACATCCATTTGATAAATCTTCCACTTCTTTTGTGCTGCAAGTGAGATTATCATTCGGATGGTCTCCAACCGTGCAACAGGAGCAAACACTTCACCATAGTCAATCCCGGGACGTTGGCTGTATCCCTTGGCTACCAACCTTGCCTTGTATCTCTCTACTTCACCTTTAGCATTCTTTTTTTCTTTGAAAACCCACTTCACACCAATGGGCTTTTGACCTTCCGGTATAGTTGCTAGCTCCCAAGTGTCATTCTTCTCAATTGACTTGATCTCTTCATCCATGGCAATTCTCCACTTCTCATCTTTGACCGCTTCTTCAAAAACTATGGGCTCACAATCGGCAAAGTGACAAAAAAGAGTTAAATCATCACTTAAATTTTCTGTTACCTCATAAAGATCTTGAAGACTCCTCATTCGTGGTTGCCTTTCACTAGAGCTTCCACTAGAAGATGAAGAAAATGTACTAGGAGTTGTTGGTGATCGAGGTGTTATGGGCTCTTGAACTTCTCTTCTTTGTTCCTCTTCATCAAGGAATGGAAAGAAATCATACCTCTCCTTATCTTCATTACTCCAATCCCAAGAATCTTCTTCATCGAACTCCACATCTCTACTAATAGTCGCCTTGCCAACACTTGGATTGTAGAGCTTGTAGCCTTTGGAACGTTGATCATACCCGATGAAGATCTGCTTCTTGCTTTTATCATCAAGCTTGGACCTCTCTTGATCAGGTACATGAACATTGCCAATACTCCCAAAAACTCTTAAATGGGAAACACTTGGCTTTCTTCCGCTCCATGCTTCTTGAGGAGTTTTGTTCCATAGGCTTCTAGTTGGACACCGGTTGCATAGGTACACTGCACAGTCAACCGCTTCCGCCCAAAATTCTTTTGGCATCTTCTTTGTCTTCAACATGCTTCGAGCCATATTGAGAATGCTCCTATTCTTCCTTTCGACGACACCATTTTGTTGTGGAGATCTTGGAACGGTCAAAAACCGCCGAATGCCATTTGCTTCACAAAACTCATTAAACTTGTTAGAAGTAAACTCTCCCCCTCTATCCGTTCTCAAGGCTTTAATACAATAGCCACTTTGTTTTTCAACAAGTACTTTAAACTTTCTAAAAGCACCAAATACTTCGGATTTTTCTTTCAAGAAATAAACCCAAGTTTTTCTACTACAATCATCAATAAAGAGAAGAAAATACCGATTGTTACCAAATGAAGAAGGCTTGATTGGTCCACAAACATCGGCATGAACAAGTTCAAGTAGCTCCCTTGCTCTTGAAGTTGTTTCTTTTGGAAAACTCTTTCGGAATTGTTTGCCAACAAGACACCCTTCACATAGTTGATCCAGTTGGTCAATAGTTGGCAAGCCCTTCAACATCTCTTTTTGTCTCAACAACTTCAAGTCTCCAAAATTTACATGCCCAAGCCTCAAATGCCAAAGCCAAGATGAATCTTTCAAACAAGTCTTGAGACATTTAGCAACATCAGTTTGGATGTCAAGCAAAACATCCTATTTTTTGTCATGGGCACCTTAGCAATCACATTCTCCCTATCATCTTGAAGTAAGAGACTACGATTTTTTATATGAACCTCGTAGTTCTTCTCCAAAAGTTGTCCCAAACTCAAAATATTACTTTTCAGATTTGGAATATAATAAACATTACTCATAAGTTGATGGCCATCATTTTTCATACGAATTAAAATCGTACCTTTGCCTTCAATTGGAACTTTAGAGTTATCTCCAAAAGTGACAAACCCGGTCACCGATTCGTCAATCTCCACAAATTTGCTTTTATCTCCACACATGTGATTGCTTGCGGCATTATCAAGATACCACAAATCTTTCTTGCTCCTTTCTTCTCCTTTGAAGGCTAGCAACAAAGTGGCCTCCGCTTCTTCATTTTCAACATGATGAGCCTTCTCTTCAACATTGAAAGGAGAACTCCAACACTCCCGAGCATAGTGCCCAATCTTTTGACAATTGTAACACCGAACTTTGGACTTATCATTTTGCCTTGTGTAGTTTCCTCTACCACGGCCTCTTGACAAATATCTCCTTTCTTCATTGTTGGAGTATTGATTGCCTTGTCCACCTCTTCCTCTTCCTCTTCCTCCTCTCCCTCGACCTTGTCCACCTCCACGTCCTCTTCCTTGTTGACTTTTCCCAAACTCCCTTTCTTTCTCCTTCACCGAGAGCTTGGTGGCTAGAACTTGCTCGATCGGCTCCTCCTTCTTCTTGTTGATTCTCTCTTCATGGGCTTGTAACGAACCCATAAGTTGATCAACCATCATAGTCTCCAAATCTTTGGACTCCTCGATGGCTACGACGATGTAATCAAACTTCGAATGCAACGAACGAAGAATTTTCTCAATGACTCGGACATCCTCCAATCTTTCTCCATACCTCTTCATTTGATTTACTATGGCCAACACCCTTGAAAAGAAATCCGCAATGGACTCGGATTCTTGCATTTGTATGCCTTCAAAATCTCCTCGTAGCATTTGAAGGCGTACTTTCTTCACTTTATCAACTCCTTGGTAGGAGTTTTGTAAGATCTCCCATGCTTGCTTGGCGGTGGTCGCATTAGCCACTCTCTCGAACATGACTTCATCCAAACATTGATGGATGAGGGTGAGAGCTTGTTGGTCCTTCTTCCGCATTCTGGGTAGAGCCTCCCTTTGAGCAGGACTCATCAAAGCTTCTTCACAAGGCTCCTCATAGCCTCTATCCATGATCTCCCACACATCTTGCGATCCAAGCAAAGCCTTCATACGAATGCATCAATTCTCATAATTCTCTTTTGTAAGGCGAGGGAATTGAAATGGGAAGGTAGAATTAGCCATCTCCAGTGTGAGACACGGGGCTGAAGTCGGCAGCCCTCGCCGACTTCAGCCCCGATTCATTTGGGGAAGGAGCCGGAACAGAGGATCGCGTGGGCGATCCTCTCCGGCTCCTCCGGAAGGGCAAACAAGGCAAGGGCGCCGCGAGAGTCCCGCGGCGCCCCTCCTAGTCCATCCACGGCCGATTCACGGCCGTGGATCTCGCTTGACCGCCGCGATTTTCGCGGCGGAGAACGGTTGCGATGGGGCTATAAAGCCCCATCTACTTCTTCCCTAGGGCACCACCGAACCCCCTCCTCTTCTCCTTCTCCTCTCCCTCTCCTCCCTCTGTTCTTACCTCCCAAGTGGCCGGCGTGCCGCCCGATCAACCACCACCACCATCCGAGCCTCCCCTGTTTCGAGACCTCCTTCCTCTTCGGAAAGCACCGCCGCCGCCGCCGCCGCTTGACACCGGATCGAGCTTCCCTTGGCTGAGACCCACCACCTCCGTCGACCGCCGGTGAGCATCCCTCCTCCTTGCCTTCGTTCCCATGCCAAATAACATGATGCTTTCTTTCCCTGTTTCGGCCCCAAACCGAGATCTTCCCGGTTGCTCCTTCACACCGGTCGCCGCAGCGGCCGCCGGCCACCACTGCGGTCGGCTGGCCGTCGACCGGGCGTCAGCCTCCGGCCACCCAGGCCGGCCACCCCGCCGGCCCTCCCTCTCTCCTCCGTCTCTCCTTCTCCCCCTATTCGTGGGGGGGGGTTTGGGGAAGGAGGAGGCCCATCACGGGCCAAACTGGGCCGTTGGGCCCAGTCCCCTGCAGGCCGAACTTGGGCCCAGTCCCCTGCAGGCCCAACTTCGGCCCAGTCCCCTGCAGGCCCAACTTCGGCCCAGTCCAGTCCGGTTGGGCCCAGTGGGGCAGTATCCTTGTGGGCCCAACTTGGGCCCAGTTCAGACCCAAGCCCGGAACCCGAACCCGGATCCGAAACCCGGAACCCGAAACCCGAACCCATTGGGCCGTGCCCAATATGGGCCTATCGGGCCATGCCCATTATGGGCTAACTATGGGCCCTGTTGGGCCGTGTCCAATAATATTATTTTTGAATTTTTTTTGCTTAATTCTGACATTAACAAAGAATTAATTAAACTTTAACAGGTGAACCTGATCCGTCTACCTGAAGTAGGAATCAAGCGAGAAGAGGTAAGTGACTTAATACTTCAAGTGTGATTTTCAAATAAATATATTAAATTCTGAAATATGTTTTGTATTTAGTAAAATGGGTCTGGCATTTCATTTTGCTCTGAAATCCGTAAACTATGACTGAAAAATTTATGAAATCTGTTTTTATATATATATATTCTCAGCATGGCTATGATCTGTTCTGTTCTGCTCTGGCCCCGCCAATGGGGATTATACGTTGGACCTGTCGACTTGTATTCTGTGAGGAACCGGTTTCGACACCGCGCCACCGGTGATTAGAATAGTGGTTTCTGGACACCGTTTCCACCGGTGACTAATAATAGTGGTTTCTGGCACTCTGTGCAACCCATGCCACTGGGTTACGTGGCCCTAGCCTATCATGTTGAGATTATGATATCAGAGTTTTATAAAAACAAAAAATGATATTATTTGTGATTTGTTTCAAACATTATCCTGTATTTTGATCTGATATGCTCTGACCCCACTCTGGGGTATTTTGTTGCTTACTGGGCTAGTGTAGCTCATTATTCTGTTTTCTCCATTTTTCAGATCCAGAGGCTTGATCGCACGGGATTGGGGAGTGCGTTAGAGTTTCCAATGATTCTTCAGTTATTGGCATTTTAGTTAGTTTAGTTTGGACATTTGAATTATGTTGGCATATGTTATTTTGGAGTTTTGTAAGACTGCTTTTGAATGATTTTAAGTATTTTGTCAATTTTAAGCATCTGCTATTAATCCTTAAATAAAGTCTTGAACATCTGTATCTGCTTTGATGTAATCCGATGCCTTGCACGCCTGCGCGGCCCGCCGTGCGGGCGTGCGGCGTCTGCCGCGCCTCGGGCTCGGGGCGTGACAGATTTGGTGGTATCAGAGCTCGGTTTAAGATCACTAGGGATTGTAACTGAAACAATTATATTGAGCCTAAGTTTTAGGATTCGTAGGATCCGTCAGAAAGGTTGAGAGATGGGTAGGAACCAGATAAGGGGATAATGTTTATTTATTTTATTAACTATTTCGTATTATTCTGTTTGGATGATTTTATAATATCTATATATTTTTACTGAATCAGAATGCCGCCTCGTCGTGTCCGTAGCCTGAATCGGATGGTCAGGGGCCCTCGGGGAAGAGCCCCTACTAACCAAGCGGGCGAGGCACCGCATAACTCAGGGACCCAGGGTCAATCAACTCCAGAAGCTGCCGCCGGAAATCAAACTCGGGTGCTCGAACTGATCGAGGAGGTCGTCGGGTTAGTACGCCAACAGAGGCAACAACCTCAGCAACCAGTCCAGCAGGATGTTGCTCCTCCTGAGCAAAGAAGGAGTATAGCAGAATTCAAGAGAATGGCACCTTCGGCTTTTAAAGGCACCACTAGTCCTCAAGAGGCCGAAACCTGGATTAATGAAATGGAGAAAGCCTTCAGGGCAATGGAGTGCACCGATGAAGAGAAGGTCAGATTTGCCACCTATATGCTTCAGGACCGAGCTCATCATTGGTGGATGTCTGTGGAGCGCACATTGGCACCCGAGCATGAGGCGCTTACCTGGCAGAGATTCCGCACAGCATTCTACTCCAAGTATTTTCCCTCCAGTCGCCTGAGGGAGCTGGAGAGGGAATTTCTCAATCTGAATCAAGGAACTATGACTGTGGATGAGTATGAGGCAGAGTTTGACAGGCTATCTCGGTTTGCTCCCACCCTCGTCATGGATGCAGAGTCTCGGATGAGGAGATTTGAAGAAGGATTGAAGCCTCACTTACGTCGGAGTTTGGCCGCAATAAACTCGACAAACTATGATGATCTGGTAGATAGGGCTAAGAATCTGGAAATTGTCTGGAAAGAAACCTATGATGCCAAAGATAAGAAACAAAAGAAGAGAAGCAGAGATTATGATGCTCGCAGTGGACAGAATTCTAGCAAAACTGCAAAATCACATAACCAATCTTGGCAATCAGGGAAGCAAGGATCTGATGGAAAGACTATTCAGCAAAAGAAGCAGAAGTGTGATGCATGTGGTGGTATGCATAAGACTGAACACTGTAGACGATTATCTGGTGCCTGTTTTAGATGCGGCCAGCAGGGTCATAAGGTAGCTGAGTGTCCTCAACAGGACCTTCGATCAGTTCAGAGGCCTCAAACTTCAAGAAACCAGCAACTGCAAGCTTCTCCTGCTCCGGCTCAGTCAGCTCAGCCTTCTTCTCCTAAGCAGCAGAAAGGGGGGAGACTGCGCACACAGGGTCGTATTTATGCACTGACTCAGCAGGATGCTCAGGCATCCAACACGGTGGTGTCAGGTACATTGCCAGTTGCTTCTGTTTATGCTCATACACTATTTGATTCTGGTGCTACGCATTCCTTTGTGTCATCTACATTTGTGCAAAAACATGACCTGCCTTGTGTGCAATTAGAGTATGATCTGCATGTTAGCACTCCTGCAGGGAGTGGGATGATTGGTAATCAGGTCTGCAAGACTTGTCCAATTCGGATTGTAGGTAGAGACTTGCCTGCTGATTTAATAGTTATAGATATGCATGACTTTGACATAATCCTCGGTATGGACTGGTTAGCATCACAATTTGCCACCATTAATTGCCATGAGAAACGGGTAAACTTTCAGATCCCCGGAGATACCGAATTCAGCTTCGTAGGGAGTGGTGCTTATACCTCCCCTCGAGTTGTCTCCGCTATGCAAATTAAGCGGCTGCTTAGAAAGGGGAGTATGGCGTATATTGCCACAGTGGTTGACACCAGACAATCAGATCAAAGATTGGAAGATATTCGAGTAGTGAATGAATACCCTGATGTCTTTCCGGAAGACCTTCCTGGCTTGCCACCAGATAGAGAAATTGAATTTGCAATTGATTTAATTCCTAGTACCACACCAATCTCTAAGACCCCCTATAGAATGGCTCCAGCTGAAATGAAAGAATTAAAGGAGCAGTTGCAGGATCTTCTTGATAAGGGTTTCATCAGACCTAGTGTTTCACCTTAGGGAGCTCCAGTCTTATTTGTAAAGAAGAAAGATGGTAGTATGAGATTATGTATTGATTATCGAGAGATAAATAAAGCAACAATAAAGAACAAGTATCCTCTACCAAGAATTGATGACTTATTTGATCAGTTAAAGGGTGCTCAGATATTCTCTAAAATTGATCTTCGTTCTGGGTACCATCAATTAAAGATAAGGGCTGAAGATGTGCCTAAAACTGCTTTTCGTACTCGCTATGGGCACTATGAATTTTTGGTCATGCCTTTTGGACTGACAAATGCCCCTGTAGCTTTTATGGATCTGATGAACAGGGTGTTCAGACCCTTTCTGGACAAATTTGTAGTAGTCTTTATTGATGATATCTTGATCTATTCTGGGAGTCAGGCCGAGCATGAGCAACATTTGAGGTTAGTACTGGAAACCCTAAGACAAGAGCAGTTGTATGGTAAGTTGAAGAAAAGTGAATTCTGGCTAGACAGTGTGATGTTCCTAGGGCATGTAATATCTAAAGAGGGTATCTATGTGGATCCAAAGAAGATCGAGGCAGTGGTCAACTGGAGCAGACCCAATAGTGTTACTGAGATTCGCAGCTTCTTGGGCCTAGCAGGATATTATAGACGATTTGTTGAGGATTTTTCCTCTATTGCTGCATCTTTGACCCGACTAACTCGTAAAGGAGTTAAGTTTGAGTGGTCAGGTAAATGTGAACAGAGCTTCCAGGAGCTTAAGCAACGTTTGGTGTCCGCTCCCATCCTTACCCTTCCCTCTAGTGGCGAAGGTTATACCATCTACAGTGATGCCTCAAAGAAAGGATTGGGTTGTGTACTGATGCAAAATGATAAGGTTATTGCATATGCTTCCCGACAATTAAAGTCATATGAGGAGAACTACCCCGTTCATGATCTGGAACTTGCTGCTGTTGTGTTTGCATTAAAAATTTGGAGACATTATTTATATGGTGAATCTTGTAAGGTGTACACTGATCACAAAAGTTTGAAATACCTTTTTACCCAGAAAGAACTAAACATGAGACAGAGAAGATGGTTGGAGTTACTGAAGGATTATGATTTGACTATTCATTACCATCCAGGAAAAGCTAATGTAGTCGCAGATGCACTAAGCAGAAAATCCACTGGTAGTATTGCTGCCTTACTCACCTCTCAGAGGAAAATTCTGGAAGATCTGAGGAGAGCAGAAATTGAGGTATGTTGGCATGACTCCGATGCACAATTGGCAAACTTACGTGTCCAACCTACCTTGATAGAGAAGATCAGGATTGCTCAAGCAGATGACCCTCAGTTGCAAAAGCTTAGAAGTGATATTGAATCAGGTTCTCAATCAGAATTCAGACTTCATGAGGATGGATCATTGAGATACAGGAACAGAATGTGTATTCCAAATGACTCCGATTTAAAGAATGAAATTATGAAGGAAGCTCATAATACTGGATATACAGTGCATCCTGGGGGTACTAAGATGTATAAGGATTTGAAAGGTACATTTTGGTGGAATAATATGAAGAGAGAAATTGCACAATTTGTGGCTCGGTGTTTGACATGTCAGCAAGTTAAAGCAGAGCATCAAAGACCGGCAGGGTTGTTGCAGCCCCTACCACTTCCTGAATGGAAGTGGGAACACATCACTATGGACTTCGTCTCCGGGTTGCCTCGCACTCTTAAAGGTTATGATGCTATATGGGTGATTGTGGACAGATTGACAAAGTCGGCACACTTTTTGGCATTCAAAGTAGGAATGACCTTGGAAAAGTTTGCAGAGCTCTACATTGAACAAATAGTGAGGTTGCATGGAGTACCCGTATCCATTGTTTCCGATAGGGACTCGCGGTTTGTATCTCACTTTTGGAGTAGTTTGCATAAAGCCTTGAGGACCACTCTGAGCTTCAGCACAGCTTTCCACCCTCAGACTGATGGCCAATCAGAAAGAACCATTCAAACCTTGGAAGATATGCTAAGAGCTTGTGTAATGGATATGAAAGGTTCTTGGGACCGTCACTTGCCTTTGGTTGAGTTTGCATATAATAACAGTTACCAGGCAAGTATTCAAATGGCACCTTATGAGGCTCTATATGGAAGAAAGTGTAGATCACCTATCTGTTGGGATGATGTTGGTGAAAGAAAAATTATGGGCCCCGAGATTGTGCAACAAACAGTGGAGAAGATCCAGCTGATCAGGGAACGCCTTCGGATAGCTCAGAGCAGACAGAAAAGTTATGCAGATAATAGAAGAAGGAAATTGGAATTTCAGGTCGGAGATCATGTGTTTCTGAAAGTGTCTCCTACTAAAGGGGTGATGCGATTTGGAATACGCGGAAAACTTAGTCCACGCTATGTCGGCCCCTTTGAGATTCTGGAAAGAGTAGGAGCAGTGGCTTACAAATTGGCACTCCCACCGTCACTGTCTGGAGTTCACAATGTTTTTCATGTTTCCATGCTAAGAAAGTATATTCCAGATATGAGCCATGTGGTAGAAGTGGCTCCCTTGCAGCTTAGAGAAGATTTGACATATCCTGAGCAGCCTGCACGTGTGGTTGATAGAAGAGAGCAAGTGTTGAGGAGGCGCACGATTCCTTATGTTAAGATCCAGTGGAGCCATCACTCAGAACGAGAGGCCACGTGGGAGCTGGAGGACGAGATGAAGGAAAAATATCCGGACCTTTTTGCAAGCTAAGGTATGTTAAATTTCGAGGACGAAATTTTTTTTTAGGGGGGAAGAATGTGAGACACGGGGCTGAAGTCGGCAGCCCTCGCCGACTTCAGCCCCGATTCATTTGGGGAAGGAGCCGGAACAGAGGATCGCGTGGGCGATCCTCTCCGGCTCCTCCGGAAGGGCAAACAAGGCAAGGGCGCCGCGAGAGTCCCGCGGCGCCCCTCCTAGTCCATCCACGGCCGATTCACGGCCGTGGATCTCGCTTGACCGCTGCGATTTTCGCGGCGGAGAACGGTTGCGATGGGGCTATAAAGCCCCATCTACTTCTTCCCTAGGGCACCACCGAACCCCCTCCTCTTCTCCTTCTCCTCTCCCTCTCCTCCCTCTGTTCTTACCTCCCAAGTGGCCGGCGTGCCGCCCGATCAACCACCACCACCATCCGAGCCTCCCCTGTTTCGAGACCTCCTTCCTCTTCGGAAAGCACCGCCGCCGCCACCGCCGCTTGACACCGGATCGAGCTTCCCTTGGCTGAGACCCACCACCTCCGTCGACCGCCGGTGAGCATCCCTCCTCCTTGCCTTCGTTCCCATGCCAAATAACATGATGCTTTCTTTCCCTGTTTCGGCCCCAAACCGAGATCTTCCCGGTTGCTCCTTCACACCGGTCGCCGCAGCGGCCGCCGGCCACCACTGCGGTCGGCTGGCCGTCGACCGGGCGTCAGCCTCCGGCCACCCAGGCCGGCCACCCCGCCGGCCCTCCCTCTCTCCTCCGTCTCTCCTTCTCCCCCTATTCGTGGGGGGGGGTTTGGGGAAGGAGGAGGCCCATCACGGGCCAAACTGGGCCGTTGGGCCCAGTCCCCTGCAGGCCGAACTTGGGCCCAGTCCCCTGCAGGCCCAACTTCGGCCCAGTCCCCTGCAGGCCCAACTTCGGCCCAGTCCAGTCCGGTTGGGCCCAGTGGGGCAGTATCCTTGTGGGCCCAACTTGGGCCCAGTTCAGACCCAAGCCCGGAACCCGAACCCGGATCCGAAACCCGGAACCCGAAACCCGAACCCATTGGGCCGTGCCCAATATGGGCCTATCGGGCCATGCCCATTATGGGCTAACTATGGGCCCTGTTGGGCCGTGTCCAATAATATTATTTTTGAATTTTTTTTGCTTAATTCTGACATTAACAAAGAATTAATTAAACTTTAACAGGTGAACCTGATCCGTCTACCTGAAGTAGGAATCAAGCGAGAAGAGGTAAGTGACTTAATACTTCAAGTGTGATTTTCAAATAAATATATTAAATTCTGAAATATGTTTTGTATTTAGTAAAATGGGTCTGGCATTTCATTTTGCTCTGAAATCCGTAAACTATGACTGAAAAATTTATGAAATCTGTTTTTATATATATATATTCTCAGCATGGCTATGATCTGTTCTGTTCTGCTCTGGCCCCGCCAATGGGGATTATACGTTGGACCTGTCGACTTGTATTCTGTGAGGAACCGGTTTCGACACCGCGCCACCAGTGATTAGAATAGTGGTTTCTGGACACCGTTTCCACCGGTGACTAATAATAGTGGTTTCTGGCACTCTGTGCAACCCATGCCACTGGGTTACGTGGCCCTAGCCTATCATGTTGAGATTATGATATCAGAGTTTTATAAAAACAAAAAATGATATTATTTGTGATTTGTTTCAAACATTATCCTGTATTTTGATCTGATATGCTCTGACCCCACTCTGGGGTATTTTGTTGCTTACTGGGCTAGTGTAGCTCATTATTCTGTTTTCTCCATTTTTCAGATCCAGAGGCTTGATCGCACGGGATTGGGGAGTGCGTTAGAGTTTCCAATGATTCTTCAGTTATTGGCATTTTAGTTAGTTTAGTTTGGACATTTGAATTATGTTGGCATATGTTATTTTGGAGTTTTGTAAGACTACTTTTGAATGATTTTAAGTATTTTGTCAATTTTAAGCATCTGCTATTAATCCTTAAATAAAGTCTTGAACATCTGTATCTGCTTTGATGTAATCCGATGCCTTGCACGCCTGCGCGGCCCGCCGTGCGGGCGTGTGGCGTCTGCCGTGCCTCGGGCTCGGGGCGTGACATCCAGGATCAAGAAACTGGAGCTCTGATACCAGTTTGTTGGAAATATAGGAAGAGAGATTAGAGAGGAAAGGATGGAGAGGAAGAATATTTCAGATTTTTTTCTATTCACTTTGGCTCTTGCCTTGCTTACAAAACTATAAGACTTACATGTATTTATAGGACTTCTAGGTACATGAATAAACCTAAGTACATGAACCACTTAAATGCACATAGAAAATCCAAAAGATATGAACTACTTAAATACATATACATGAATCACCACTCTCAAGGTGACCCTTCACATATTCATGAATCCTCCCAAAAGTCATTCATTAAATTAAGTTTACTTTTCAACATGGCCTGCACGCATGAGATTGGCTCATGCGCGTTGCATCATGAACTTACTGAACTAATGCCAGAACTATGAAGAGCAACCAACAATTGTTAAGAGTTGCAAAAAATTACCTCTTATGAGATTTTGTACCTTAATTTCTTCATAAATTTTCTTTTGCAGCTTGGTCTGGTTATTGGAATCAAACAACAAGTGATGAAGATGGGCAATTTATCTTAGTCTGAGAGAGGACCTCAGACCATTTTACATGCACTTGATGAAGTACGTTTGAATCATTATGTCGGGGGGAACTTCAAATATTTATGAAGATTTGCTGCATTATGAAAGCTAAAATGAATGTAGTGTATTGATGCTTTCAGTCACCTTTGGCTTCCTTTTCCTTGGTCTTGTTCTTCCTGGTCTTCATGAAGAAGAATCATGAGCAACAAGGGGATTGAAACAAGAACTTACATTGTCTTGGTTTTGGCTTTCAAGCAATCAGTGGCTCAAGTTACATAGGCTAACCAATGACATGTGAGCCACTTTTCTCCGCTGCAACTTTTATAAAGAGAAGATGCCTAGAAAGTCCATGCTCCACTGTTTTGTCATCCAATCTAAATAGTTTTTTGCAGGAAATTGACATAGTGAAATAATAATTACTTGGATGTTATTAAACTCAATTTGTTGTATCTTGATTTGCTTAATTCTGAATAAATTTTCTATTCTAATTTCTATCCCGTTGAATGTTTCCTGCTTTCATTCTTCATGCCGATACTCAAACCTGTTTCTAATTATGCTGATAAACTATAGGTGAGAAAAGTATCAAATTCCATGATATTTAATGCATCATAATTTGCATATTATTTGCATGGTGAGCCAAAGTAGCTAGTATAAATTTCATGTGAGAATTATTTCAAGAGAAAGGAGCAGAAATAAGCTGCAAAAAACCCTTTTTTTTTGTCGAGTCTAGCTCTTTGGTTTATATTCTTAGATAGGGAAGAAATGCAGGAAATGCTATTTGTCCTAAGTATGAAGCATATAATTTCCTATTTAACTGTTACCACCATTTACATGACAATGTTTATAATGCAAATAAATTGAATTACACAAACAGGTTCAACCTAAATTATGTGGAGAATTTAGATGTTGGCACAGTATAATATCGTTTACTTGCCCTTGATTTAGTTTATCACTTCTTAATGCACTCAAAAATTTGTTTCTCAGGCTTCATATTCAAATTTGCATGTCACACTCATCATTGTTCCTCAGAGCCATCTTGTCTATATATTGGAGTTGTGAAGTCATCAGCTATGGCATATTGGATTTAAATCAAATCATCCTATGGCTCATCTTGAATTCTCTTTTCCATACAATACATAAAAAAAGAAATCTCTTTTACATCCAATAAATGAATTTTTTGTTCAATAAAGCTAGTATTATTTGAAGTGAAATTGTAAAGAATAGTAGTTCTACGGTGAAATCACATCTATTTGAACAATCACTTAATTGTGCTAATAATGACAATATAGTTAACAGAAGCTGTAGATTATAGGAGCATGAATAAAGAGACTCGATAATGTTGATGCTTGCGATGGTATTGACATTAAGGAAAAGAGTAAGAATAGACTATTCATGTTATACATGAATCAAGAATTGAGATACCTAAACAAGAATTTCTGATCAGGTTCATGGTAAGGACTAACATGAGAGCATGATGTATATAGGGGTGGCAATGCTTAACCATTGAACCATTTTATTTGTTTCACCCCGTTGCAAATCGGATTAGATTTTTTGTTTAATAAAATGGTCAGGTTCGGGAGTGGATTTTTGATCCATTTAGTTAATAGGTCAGATTTGGATTGACAAATTTTTTATCTATATCTTATTCAACCCAATCTGATTGCCAAAAAAAAAAAAAACTTACCATGTCTCATGTCCGTCAGTATTTTCCTGTGGATTGGGGTTGAGTGTTTAATAAAAATTTGGGCTTCAGCTTTTTCTAGGCCCGGACTTAGCCCACTAAGCTTGTTTTATAAGCCTGAGTCTAGATTGACAGCCCATATATGGACACCCTTGGCACCGACCGCACATTGGCAAGTTTGGGAAAAAAATTCTTTGCTCACTTCAACTGGGATAACATAAAAATCGCTATTACTTGCAATCTTTCTCTGAACATTGATTTTTCCCCTCTGAAATTGGAACAGGCCAAGCAAGAAGTCACCGACTCCATATCACATTGCAAATTCTCAGGAGATTCATTGTTAAATAAGTAAGAATCCTTTGAATAAAGTGATAGTAGGATTCGGAATCATATCACCATTATAGACATAGAATATCCTGTTGGCACCGGAGAGCCAGATCCTTGAACTAGGTTTTTATTCAAGATGTTTTATACAACGAAATCATAATAGGTTTCATTTTTTCCTTAAAAAGTTTTTGTTATTTTGTATATTTAGTGGGAGACTTTTTTGCAGTTAGACTTCTGTTTTTAAATAAATATTTTATGTGTAATAAGATTTTAAGTTGATTAGAAGGAGTTTCAGAACTCCCGATGTCTTTAGAAGGGACAAAGGAAGAGATGTTAGACTCTACAATTAATTATGCATTATAGTTTTTTGGAAAAAGCCACACATCCCAATTACCCGGAGGACAGGAGGGATGAAGGAGACTCGTCGCAAAATGCTCTCTTTGTAGGACACGTGCAGACTTATATTTAGTCTCCATTAATTGTACACTGAAAAAAATTTAAATACAAATATAGAATCAAAAAATCTAAATAATATATTTTGAGCAATTTTTATGAATAAGATTTTGGATTGTTACAAAAAGAACCTGAGCAAACCTATCCCATAAGCTGTATATGTGGATTAGGAGACATGGGAGTGCTAACCCTTTTTAGAGTTGATTGTGGGTCAATCATTGTGTCTGTGATTGTTTTTTATTAAATTTGAACCCTTAGTTTAATAAGAATGTTATAATATAAATTATGGAAGTATCTAAGAATTCTTAACCTAGTAAGGACACCAAGACCAAGATGGGAGGAGCATATGTAAGGATACATTGCGCACTGAAAAGGTCTTGCATACCTATACATGCCAAAAAAAATTTAAATAATACCTTCTAGTTAGCCTTTGAATATTTACATAGAGCTAAAAAATCTAAATAATAATTTATAGTTAGCCTTTTTAGATGAAATCTAAAGTTTATATGAGGATCCATGCAGGTGTACATATATTTACTCCTTAAATATTAGCTCCATAAATAATAATCGACCACAACATAAATTTTCATTCTATAAACTAGAAGTCCAATAAAAGAAACACAGAGTTTATTCCTAGGTTCTCCAGTGTACAGCCCATAAATCATTATCCAAACTATTCCTTAGCATCTAAAACGATAACAAAAAGAAAAAGAAAAGAAAAGAGCTAATAGCCCAGTAGCACCTTTAGTTGGAACAAGCATATGAATAAAATACTAAAATAAATAAAGAAATTACTTCAGATAACTATGAGTCTATAAAGAAAATCAATATAAGAGTTTCCTACTTGGCCTATGAATAATGAAATAACTTGAAGTAGGTAATCTTTTAGGAGTGAAATAGCTAGATTTTAATATAAACTATTGAGAAACCAAATACTTTTTTTATAAAAATCCAAAAATATAATTATACAGTCCCCTTCTTAATTGTTGTAACTATGCCCGTGATTAGTCTTGTGATAAAGCCCGAAAGTATATTTGGCCTTATGGTATAGGCCTGAAATCATGTTTAGCTCTGAGATGAAGGTCTAAAGGACTCTGAATATATGTTTTACCAATAACTAGCTAGGCCTAAATTGTTGCAAGACTAGAGAACAAAAATTAATTTTTCTACACTAACTCCAAAAAACAATTTTCAAACGTATGCAATTTTTATTACCATTGTGATAACATAATTCGGCAATTTTTATAAAATACTTCTATTACGATAAAATAATTCAGCAATTTTCTGTAAGATATTCTATCATGATAAATTAGTCTAACAACTTGTTTTGACGCATTTTTATACTGAAAAAAACAACTGGCCTGTGTCATTAGTATATCTCAATGCTTGACCCATATTTTAAAACTATTATTTTGTAAATTAAGCACAACATTTGTACTCATATTATAAATATTTTAAAGAAGTATTTGCATAAAATTGATTGTTCAAGAGCAATCATCATTTCCATCTACAAACTATATATTTTTAAAATTAAAATGTATAAATGACAGTCTCAATAGATGTTAGATATTGTTTGGTCTTTTTATTCCGTTCGGGTATGCTAAGAAACTTGTTAATTGACGAAAAGTGACAAGTCAAATGGCACCGAGGTAGATAAGTACACGGGTGTGCCACTGGCTTTAATGCGGTCAGAAAAGGGATGGCCGAAGGGACGATATGAAAGCAACGTAGGTCCAAATAGCTTGACCTTCAAGAACTTTTACCACCATCACACCATCATTCAAAGTAGAAGAATTTAAATGGGAATAGGGGTGTAGCTTGGGCTACGGTAGTAGAAATCTAAGTTTATACTACTCCTAAGGTAGAGCCCTACTTGTCCTTGTAACAGCCCACATCACCACTATCTTCAACAATTTCAAAGGTTCAGACCCATGATCCCGCATGTACATAACCAAGAACCAGATAATTATCCAATATCCTTCGGTCCGTGACTTATACTAGTACATCGTGGTTGATTACGGCTAGGCTCCAATCTTTTAGCCTACCTAATCATGTCATGGTTGAAGTCTACCTTTTTGGCTTGCACCTCCACACTTAGTGTGATTCACTACAGCCAAACCATATCCTATTCAGCAAGAGTCTCGTGACTTTCATCTGCTCTAACTCTATCTAACCTGGTCCATATGGTGCTCGCTCACAGTCGCCAACTGGATTGTTGAGATAAAGTGTAAACAATGCACACCCCCCTCCATCTTGTTGCCCGATAATCAAGAGGTTGACGAGATAGCTAACATCATCCATTGATGCCTATAGAACTAAAATATTGTAGTTAAGGCCTCAATCCATTGATCGGTTGTTGCACAGATGTTGAAGTAGGGCTACCACCCTTTTTGCTTCCTTGAACCTTATGCTTCCACCACACATCTTTCTTCATTGAATGTTCTTGCATACTGAATTAGCCCGCACACTGCTCAAGGGATTTTCCACATTAATCGGGATCTAACCTTATCTTTCATATTAGGGGATCTTGCTTTATCTCCCAGTAAGATGCACCTCTCCTCTAGAATTGGCCTTCGTTTCTTCTCTTTTGTGCTCATCCCTCTCTCTTCTGAATATACTTATGCCTCCCCCAAAATTCTCCTAATCATCATGGTGACTAAGACTGAGTATTGGCCAAGGCAACCCGACTGCTTTAATCAACCGACTTCTCACCGACTTACATAATCAGAATACCATCAAAATTGAGATGCACTGTCGAATTGGAATATCATTATAACCAACTTGCTGTTTGGTTAAGAGCTTCTAAATCGGCAAGTTACCATCTATTCGGTCGGCTCTCAGTTAATTCTGCACCTTCAACATCTTCCGCCTGGTTTGAGCCGATCATTATTTCCGCACCCATCAACGATGTCTATGCATAGGCCTCAAGCCCACTCCAATCATTCTACCTCCATTGCAATTGATAAAGAAGTGTTGTAGACAGAATATCTGATTATTCTGAAGCTCTGGCGGGTTGACAATGACGAAGGATGTATAAGCTTAGGTTAGGGATGATGCGAGTACCTTTAGAGTATTGGTCCAATCGGCCATGTATTCAAATTTATACAATTATCTCCAATGAAAAGTGATAAAATAGAACAGCTTTTTTCAACTTTGTGTCTCTTGCATGCCTCCTATAATGTAGGATAATACTTCTTTAAATACTTCCTATTAATGGCCCAGCCTTGAATTTCACCATCAATATTCTTAAAAATACCCCTCCAGGTTGTACTTGAATTTCAACTTTCAAGTGCTTCTATTGCTCCTCCTGGCTTTTAAAATACACTAGGATATCATTAAAAAAATCACTTCACACTGATCCAAATAGGTCTTGAACATTCTATTCAATAGATCTATAATTGATACATGGGCATCTGCTAGTCTAAAGGGCATCAGTAGGCAATAATAGCCAATCAAAATGATTGGATCATCCATTATAGATTCAATGGGAGCTACCAAGTCGGCAATCCCAAATTGAGCCATCGGCCTTAAGGGATGATGTCTAGCAAGCTATGCATGGAACTGCCTACCATAGGCTAACCGATCTATATCTTGCCCTTACCACCTCCTCCTAGCCACATATTTTGCCTTAAACTCTACCCTTAAATGAAGTTTGGCTTTTTGTCTCTGATCTCATTTACGTGTCCCATAGACCCAACATATTTAACCTCATAAAACTTTTCATATTTCCTAATCGTATCACAAAGGTCTTATATAATATCTTTATTCTCTGGAAATGTTGAAGTTGCTTCACCTGCAAGCTAAGAAACAAAAGGATCATCGGTCAAATTAGCAACAGCAAAAGATGAATCACCTCAGAGTCATCAATCCAAGCAAAGATTGGGTCACTGGCTTAGACTGAATTTGTAACACGTAGGTATCCCACTAGCCTATGAAGTCTTCATCCACAATAGGCTGAACTATAGAAGGGATGAAGGTATATTTTGTGCATGATTGTTGGTAAAAGTAAATAACTAAAGTTATTAAATCTAGATCAGAGATAAAAGGTTGATCATAAAAAGACGAGTTTAAGAAATATAAGGGTGGACATGGGATTTCCTGAATAAGGCCGAATTGATGGGCAAAGCAGCTTAGGTAGTAATGTTCAATGCATACTTCTTGTTGCTCCATTGCTCCATGGTATAACTGATATAGAGATATCTAGGAACAAGAAAATGTTTCTATAGTTCTCCTATGGCTTTTGCTTCCTCAAGAGACATGTTAGCCTAGGGAAAGATGAGCTATAAGGGGCTTGAGGCACAAAGGAAACGATAAAGAAGGGAGTTGGTGTGCTAAGTAGAGCCCTCAAAGAACTTTCTAAAATACCCATCTAAGGTAAGACTAGGTCCTACCAAATAAGTGTAATAGAGATTGAGGAGAGATGCTTCAGGGATGTTTGCGAAAGAACAAATATTTGGAAAGTAGGCACAAAGACAAAGTTGAAGAATTCAAAGAGGAACTCCACAGCTCCAGGTGCCCGAAGTAAAGTGTTTCAATCTTTGTTAAAGGAATACTAAGATCAAGGGTGCCAAGATATAGGCCGATCTTCGGCCAAAACAATGGCTAGTCGGATGTGAGCCTTTATAATTTTTACTAATCGACAAGAAATGAGAAATCTATAGATTCAGATGAGAAAGAAGGCAACATACTCGTACCTAAAGACTGGTCTATCTTGATGGCAAAAGGCTTTTGTATAAGAGGTATAGTTGGCCATTTTGCTAAAGTCGCCCTTAGGGATCTTAATTGGGAATTATGTGTTAAACACCTTACCAACGGGTCTAAGATTCAAAAGAAACCCTAAGTTTAGAAGGCTAGCTAGGGCTAAACATCACAAAATTAAGGTGTGGGGAGTTGGTCGAAGAAGAATAGAAGAAGAGAGCAGCAAAGATTAAGAGCTAGTTGGCAATAGGAGGAGACCTTGAAAAAGATAGAATGTCCAGGAGGCCATTCGCTTCCCAAATGACAGCTTTTTACTACAAGACTCAATTGAACCAAAGATCCCATGGGTGGGTCTTGGTTGACCATGGGTGTGGCAGTTCGGATTCTTCCATATCGAAGTCTTAAAACTAGTCTTTTATATAGAAAGACTACATCAAGGCAATGAGGAAAGAGAGAAGAAAGAGCATTAGGAATCGCTGAATAGAATACTGGGCCGAGAATGAGGAAAGTCGAAGGGTCCTAGATGAGTACCCATAAGTTTACTCGCTTGAGAATGCTAGAACGAGCAAAGTCCTCCCATCTCTGTTGAGCAATAGCTTGTAATGGAGCTTCAAGATTCATGATGCTTAGGTGGTTTGCGAGAGGATAGGGACATTATTAGGGATCTAAAGGCTGAAGGTTATGAAGATAGAAAGGTTGAAGAAGACAGTCAATTTATAACTAGATGGTGCCCAATGGATTCATTTTGATTACAAGATCTTTGGAGATTGGGTCATAATAGTTTTCAAGAGGTTACCTATACTACATTGGCACATGGACACTACATTGAGGGAGATGAAAGGAGTCCATGGCATGCCATACAAAGATAGAGACAAATTTAGGAGGGAAATCCTGATAGGTGAATTTATTTGAAATACCATTTGGCAATGATATTTCGCACAGGTATGGATGTGTTTGGTACATCCTATCACCCTTTTCTAACTGACAGTTGATGGGATTTAGGGGGCATTGTATACATCATGTCTTAGCTAATGATATCCAATGTGTACACATATACCCAGCCACGTGGCAGTGCTAAGGCAAGATAATAATGAAGATGCTTCAAGCCAAACATCTTACATTGATGGATTGAGATGATAACTTAGAGGCTGAAGCCTTGAAACTCTCGATTCCATCTAGGGAAATAGATCGAGTAAGCTATAGGATGGCTCGACATAGGATCTATGTAATGCCTCACAAACTAAGGAAAGCATCGACCGAGATAGACTATATAGTTGTCGAAGACACCAACCACTCAAGCTTAAGGCCGATCAAGTCAATCATAAGGGTTTCCTCCATCGACTTAGCAAGAGGATTCATGATATAGTACAAGGCATGATAGTTATCAGAACATGGAGAGTAAAGAATGGTAAGTGTCAATCACTAGAACTGTCAGAAGTGGAGGTCAAACATGGACAAGTATCGCCACTAGAAGTAGACGACTATTGGACAATTTATAACATGATGTACAAAAAGTGAAGTGATACTTTGGAGAAAAAACCCTTCGGCCAATCAAATACCTTTCATTTATCTTATTTTTATCTTTACTTTGTCCTTTCATTTATCATTAATTTACTTGCATTATTTATCCTATGTTGACCTCCTAATGGATTTTGATGAATACAAAACACTAGAGTTTAATTCCATTTATCTTAACAATTTACTTAAGAATTTTAGGTGATTAACTAAGAATATTGTTAAGAAATGTCTAGGCAAGTTCCCATATTTTTCAAGAATTTATTGAAGAATTTTTGAGTTGAAGAAAACAGATCAGGGACAGCCGAGACGTCTCCGGGTCGTCTCAGAGACGTCTCTGGCACAAACAGGAAGAATTGACACGTCTGGAGACGTCCCCGGCACCTGGCGAGGCGTCTCGCAGGGTCGGAGTCGACTTCCGACACTGCGGAGTCGACTCTCTCAGAGGCGGCAGAAAGGCCGATTTCAAGGGATGCGCGCGAGTCGTCTCCACAGGAAGCGGAGTCATCCCCGCAAGTAAAAAGCAGACTTTCTGAGTTGTCCCCAGAGAGTGCGGAGTCGACTCTCTCAGGGTATTCCAGAGGGTGTGTTTTTCGTTGACATAACTGCCGAGATGTCCCCTGAAAGAGCGGAGTCGACTCTCTCAGAGAATTCCAGAGGACATATTTTTCAGAGATAAAACAGCGGAGTCGTCCCCGAGGCAGTGGAGTCGTCCCCATGCAAAAAGCGTAAACATCCCGAGACGTCCCCGTAAAGTGCCGAGCCGACTCTCTCAGAAAAACAGAAAAACAAGAAGTCAAAGAGTCCTTCTGCGGAGTCGTCCCCGTAAAGCGCAGAGTCGACCCCAAACAACGTCAAAAGAAAGTTTATACAGCCGAGATGTCTCGCGTTGAAGCGGAGACGTCTCCGGAGCGCCTGGGACGCGACTGACACACTTTTTCAGGTTTGTTTGAATTTCAAACTTCCATATCTTTGTGTCTAACGGCTATATTTGCTTTTTGGTCTATAAAAGGGAGCTCTTGAGTGCCTTCCTACATCTTCTCACCAACCCAACACAAGATCATTCAAGAGAGAAGAAAGAAAAAAAGGTTCAAGGGAGTTAGAGCTTTCAAGAGGAGAAATCAAGTGCATTCAAGTTTTTTCAACTGATTTCGTGCTCAACCACTCACTCCCACTTGGCATTCAAAGCTCACATTCAAGCCAACGCGATCCACATCGGAAGAACCATCATTCCCCAAGCTTCCAACGGCCAAAAGGGTTCTTCCGGGTTTTAATATTTCTCATTTCTATATTCGCTTCATTAAGAGCTTTTAAATCCTTGTAAAACTTTTCATTATTGTGCTTGTTCCAGTCAAGGAACTTGGAACAAGGGAAAGGCATCCCAAGCCTAGGTGAAATTGGGAGATTGTAGGGTTCGTTGTTAGCCCGGAGTAAAACAACGAGTTGGGTAGTGCACTCGCAAAACTACCGGACTGTAATCTTGGATTATAGTGGAAATTCCCAAAGGTGCTTTGGGGAGTGGATGTAGGAGCAGTGGAAGCTCCGAACCACTATAAAACCTTGTGTTTGCAATTGACTGTTCTCATACCTCTATCTTTACTCTAGTTCATACATTTGTGTGTTTTATTTTTAATTAGACAAAAAGATTTAAAACACCCAATTCACCCCCCTCTTGGATGACCATCTCTGGGCAACAAGTGGTATCAGAGCAGGTGCTCTGTGTATTTCTTGAAGACCTAACCGTCTTAGCCAAAGATCTAGATGGAAACACCCTTCAATAATATTCCTGCTGAGGGGCAGGCAACCAATAGACCTCCACTCTTCAATGGGACAAATTATACCTATTGGAAGACTAGAATGAGGATTTTTATTCAAGCACAAGATTATGCCTTGTGGAGGGTTATAATCAAGGGACCACACGAACCATCTCACATGGTTAATGGCATTCAAGTTTCCAAACCTGAGGAGGATTGGGATGAGAATGATAATAGGATGGTTCAACTTAATGCTAGAGCCATGAACTCATTATTCTGTGCTCTAGATGTGAATGAGTTCAATAGAGTTTCCACCTGTAATTCCGCCAAGGAAATATGGGATAGGCTTGAAGTTACCCACGAGGGTATAAATCAAGTCAAAGAGTCTAAAGTGAACATTCTAGTTCACAAATATGAGTTATTTAAGATGGAACCCAATGAAACCATTTCATGCATGTTCACACGCTTCACGGACATAATAAATGGTCTAAAGAATTTAGGTAAATCTTACACTAACCCAGAACTTGTGAGTAAAATTCTCAGGTCTTTGCCAAAAGCATGAAAAGCGAAGGTCACGGCGATCGTAGAAGCCAAAGACCTCAACACATTGGGGCTTGAACAACTATTGGGCTCATTGATGACGCATGAGCTCACAATGAAGCAACATGAAGAAGATTTGCCAAAGAAGAAGACAATCGCACTCAAGGCTACTTCGAGTGTGTGTGAAGAAGAAAGTAGTGAGAGTGAAGAAGAAAGCGAAGATGAGGATTTGGGTTTAATAGTAAGGAAGTTTAAGAAATTCATGAGAAGAAAGAAACCCTTCCCAAGAAAGAAGTTTGGAGGGAGAAATGATTGGGAAAAGGAAAAAGAAAAGGAAAGAGACCCAATCATATGTTATGATTGCAAAAGACCGGGACACATCCGTTCCGAATGCCCTCAACAGAAGAAGCACTTTGGAAAGAAGAAGAAGAAGGCGTTGAAAGCAACGTGGGATGATAGTGACACATCCTCCTCCGAGGAAGAGAAGGAAGAGACCGCCAACTTGTGCTTCATGGCATTCGAAGACGATGAGGTATGTCAAAGCTCAACTACAAATTTTACATTAGAAGAGTTATATGAAGCTTTTCAAGAACTCATGAGTGATTGTAGTATGCTAGGAGCAAAGAATAAAGAATTAAAAGCCTCCAATCAAAGACTAAAGGATGATATTAAAAACCTATTGATTGAGAAGGAGAGCGTTAAAAATGTTAACACCATTGACCTAGAAAATGAAAATTCAAAACTTAGCATTGAAAATGAAACGACAAAAACACTAATTAAGGAATTGAATCTAAAAGTAAAATCCTTACTCAATTGTAATGCCTCACTTGCACAAAATGTTGAAACCCTTAAAAATGATAAGGAAGAATTGGCTAAAGAAAATTTGGTTCTTAAAAATGAGGTACATAAGTACAAACCAATTGTGGAGAAATTTACACAAAGCTCTGAAAAATTAAATCTTATTCTATCAAATCAAAGAGCTGTTTTTAATAAAGCCGGATTAGGATATAAAACTAGCAAACAACAAAAGTATCTAAAGAATTTCTTTGTGAAAGCAAAAGATGTCAAAACTGAAAAACCTACATGCTTTCATTGTGGAAAAAGTGGACATAAAGCCTATTTTTGTATTCAAAGAAAGATTCAAACTAACAAGAGTACATTTGTAAAAGGTAAAAACACAACTAAAGTTTGGGTGCCCAAGGGAACAAACTACACTAACCAAGAAGGACCCAAGAAAACTTGGGTACCTAAGAGCTTCACATGATTATTTCGCAGGTATGCCTTGCAGCCGGAAATAAAAAGAGAATGTGGTATCTTGATAGTGGTTGCTCAAGGCATATGACCGGTGACAAGAGTCTCTTCGTCACCTTGAAATCAAAAGAAGGAGGAGTAGTCACATTTGGAGACAATGCTAAAGGTCAAATCATTGGTGTTGGTAAAATCTCCATATCACCCTCCTCATTTATTGACAATGTATTGTTAGTTAATGGACTAAAACATAATTTATTAAGTATAAGTCAATTTTGTGACAAGGGCTTTAAAGTGTCATTTGAATCTTCACTATGCATAATTAGTACTCCAGTTGATAATGAGATCATACTTACAGGACATAGGCATGGAAATGTTTACATGGTAGACCTTGATGATCTCACCATGAAGGATGGCCAATGTCTTGTAGCCATGGATCCCAAAGTCAATGAGACTAGTTGGTTATGGCATCGTAGGTTAGGGCATGCTAGCATGGATTTAATTTCTAAATTGATTACAAAAGATCTAGTCAAAGGACTACCAAAAATAGACTTTGAAAAGAACAAAATTTGTGCTGCATGTCAATTAGGGAAACAAACAAGAAGTTCTTTCAAGTCTAAGAACATAGTCTCAACATCAAAACCCTTAGAACTAATTCACATGGATTTGTTTGGACCCACTAGAACTGCTAGTCTAGGGGGTAAGAAATTTGGTCTTGTAATTATTGATGATTTTTCACGTTTTACATGGATTTCATTTCTTGCACATAAAGATGAGTCCTTTTCCGCTTTTATCAAGTTTCATAATAAGGTTTCGAATGAACTCAATCTTAAACTAAAAGCAATTAGGAGTGATCATGGTACCGAGTTTGAAAATCAGCATTTTGAAAAGTTTTGTGAAGAAAACAGTATCAATCACAATTTCTCGGCACCTAGGACACCCCAACAAAATGGGGTGGTAGAAAGGAAGAATCACACACTAGCAGACATGGCTCGTACCATGTTGTGCGAATCGGATCTACCAAAGTACTTTTGGGCTGAAGCAATAAATACTGCTTGTCATATTTTAAACCGTGCTTTAGTTAGATCTATCTTAAAGAAAACGCTTTATGAGTTAATGAAAAATAAGAAGCCCAATATAAGCTATTTTCATGTTTTCGGTTGTCGCTGCATTATTTTAAACAATGGAAAGGACAATCTAAGTAAATTTAGTGCTAGATCAGATGAGGAGATCTTCTTAGGTTATTCCTCATCTAGTAGAGCATACAGGGTCTTCAACAAGAGAACTCTCGTTGTTGAAGAATCCATTCATGTTGTTTTTGATGAAGCTAATGGAGATTCTTCTAGAAAAGAAGAAGATAGTGATGCAGGTATACTTGAAGACAGAATGAAGGAGTTCTCCATACAAGACAAACAACTTGAAGATGAAGTCAAAGAAGATACAATTCAGCAAGATGAAGAAGATCAACCCCAAGCAAGAAATCAAGATCTTCCTAAGGAATGGAGGTATGCACACGGTCACCCAAGGGATCTAATCCTTGGTGATCCTTCACAAGGGGTAAGGACAAGATCCTCTCTAAGAAATACTAGTAATTATCTTGCTTTCGTTTCACAAATAGAGCCTAAATCACTAGAGGAAGCCGAAAAGGATGAAAATTGGATAAATGCTATGCAAGAGGAATTAAATCAATTTGAAAGAAATCAAGTTTGGACTCTAATGAAAAGACCCCCTAATGTTTCAATTATAGGCACCAAGTGGGTATATAGAAATAAACTAGATGAAGATGTAATAGTTATAAGAAACAAAGCTAGACTAGTTGCCAAAGGATATAATCAGGAGGAAGGAATAGATTTTGATGAAACTTTTGCTCCTGTTGCTAGGTTAGAAGCTATTAGACTACTTTTGGCATATGCATGCTTCATGGATTTTAAACTCTATCAAATGGATGTAAAAAGTGCCTTTTTAAATGGTTATATAATGGAGGAAGTTTATGTAGGACAACCTCCAGATTTTGAAAACCACTTACATCCAGATTACGTTTATAAATTGCATAAAGCATTGTATGGACTTAAGCAAGCCCCTAGGGCATGGTATGAAAGATTAAGTAATTTTCTAATTGAAAATAAATTTAAGAGAGGAAATGTAGACAAAACCCTCTTCATTAAAAGAAAAGGGAATGACTTATTGCTTGTGCAAATTTATGTGGATGATATAATTTTTGGTGCTACTAATGATAGTCTTTGTCAAGAGTTTGCCAAGCTTATGCAGGGAGAATTTGAAATGAGCATGATGGGTGAGCTCAACTTCTTCCTTGGGCTACAAATAAAACAATCAGAGGAAGGCATCTTCATCAGTCAGTCCAAATATATCAAGAAAATGTTGGAAAAATTCAAGATGAAGGATGCAAAGGAAATCAGCACACCCATGGGCTCAAGTTGCAAGCTTGACAAAGATGAAAAAGGTAAAAGTATAGACTGCAAATTGTACAGAGGTATGATAGGCTCTTTACTTTATCTTACTGCTAGTAGGCCAGATATATTATTCAGTGTTTGCATGTGTGCTAGATACCAAGCATGTCCTAAGGAATCACACTTGCATGCTGTTAAAAGAATTTTCAGATATCTAGTAGGGACATCTAATGTAGGCTTATGGTATTCTAAGCAATCTGACATAAATTTAATTGCTTATTCCGATGCTGACTTTGCCGGGTGCAAACTCGACAGAAAAAGTACAAGTGACACATGTCAATTCTTGGGTGCTAATTTAGTTTCTTGGTTTAGCAAGAAACAGAATTCAGTGGCCTTATCCACAGCTGAGGCTGAATACATTGCAGCTGGGAGCTGTTGTGCCCAAGTGCTTTGGATTAAGCAATAACTCGAAGACTTCGGTATCAAAATGGACAACATACCAGGTAGATGTGATAATACAAGTGCAATTAATTTAACAAAGAATCCTGTCCAACACTCTAAATCAAAACACATAGAAATTAGGCATCACTTTATAAGAGATCATGTGCTGAAAGATGATGTGATGATTAAGTATGTATGTACTGAAAATCAATTGGCCGATATCTTTACAAAGCCCCTTTGTAAAGATAGGTTCAACTTCTTAAGGAATGCTTTGTGCTTATTTGATCCTAGCAAATAAATTGAACTTGTAATGCAATGCTTTGCTACTCAAGCTAGTAATCCACCACAAGGTCAGAAATAGCAAACCTAGCATCTATTAAGTGAAAGCATAAATCTATCTGAGTTAAATGACGAATTATTTGACTTTTTGGAGGATGGTTACCCTCCCTTGGACTCTTCATGGAGATATTTTCAGAGCCTATTTCATAGGTATTCGAAATTTGGTCAAACATTCCTCATTTCAATATTAATAATTCAAAAATCATTATCAAACTTTTATAGGGTGTATTATTAAAGGGGAGGATCACAAACAAACTCACTCTATATTCACCAAAAGAAATCATGTTGATTAGTGTGGTTAAATAAAATAAATTGGGAAAAGATAGAAATCATTCAGAAAATTTTTAGTGCCGGAGACGTCTCTGGCAAATCACAGAGACGTCCCCCCGGCGAGACGTCTCGCGCTAGTCGTGGAGACGTCTCGGGGACCGAACGAGGGTTTTTAAAATAGGTGAAATAGCTCGAGCCAACCCGAGCTATCTTCTTTCGTCCCCGACAAAAACAAAAAAACCCTAGCCTCCGTTTGCTCTCCACCTCAAACCGAACCAAAATCTCCCCATTTCCCTAGGGTTTTCAATTCATGGCACCTAAGAGAGCTAGGAGAACGGGTGGGAGGCGTCCTAGGGTAGCGACCGACGGCGAGGAACGGAGGGAAGAGCCTTCCGCGCCATCTCCTCCGGTTGCTCCGCCAACCACGACCCTTTCCTGTGCAAATCGCACAGTAACCACTGGTAGGTACATCGACTTTCAGTTTCTAGCAAATGAGGGGTTCTCTATTGGAAAGAGACTCCGAGCCCAAGGTTGGGAATACCTTTGTACCCTAAATACATCAACCTATCCCGGCCTAGTTAGGGAAATGTTTAGCAACATGGCCTTAGGGGACTCGGGGTACACTGGATATGTCCGAGGGATATTGATAGAGATTAATGAGGATGTTCTATCTAGTGTATTACAAATTCCTAAATATGGTGAGGCTCCGACCTCACACCCTCAAAGGAAAATTGCCCTAAACTTAGTTTTAGGACGAGAGGACTGCGGCCCTCTTGATGTGGTTAACTCCCAAGACCTCAATGCCGAGATGAGATTACTCTTGAGCATTGTTAACCGGGTCCCATTCCCAAAAACCGGCCGCTTCGATTTCGTTTCGGAGCGAGATTTAGTTATCATGCACCACATCTTACTAGGGATCCCCCTAAACCTCCCTAGACTTATGTTAAACTACATCTCTATATGTCATAGGTATTCTAGGTTTAGCATACCATATGGGATGATTTTCACTTTACTATTCAAACACTTCAAAGTTCCCATTCCTGAAAATGAGCCTGCAAAACCCTTAAGAAACACCGACTACTGCAATGAAAGTACAATGCATAGAATGGAGTTTCACAAGGTAGATGGATCATGGGTTAAGGTACCAAAAAGAAAATCTCAAATCCTAGAGCCTGAGATCCCACATCAGGAGCCAGACCACCACTCTCCTCCACATAGCCATATGGGCTTTCCTGATGTACCCTCCAGCTCAGCTGGACCTTCCACATCCATGCCTCCTCCTCCTCCAGTCAGTGGATCCTTCTCCCTGTCAGATGAACAGATGCACACTCTAGCATCTGTGATATGCCAGCAGATGAGAGAGGAGATGAGATCGTTGATCACTGCTGAGTTGGCTCCTCTTCGTACCTCACATGAAGGGCTTCTACAAGAATTGAAGGAGATCAAAACTCAGGTAGAAGCTACAGCATCAGAGTTGGTTCATGTGGGTACCCTCCAAACTATACGATCAATTGAGCTACAGGAGAAATTGAAGATCATATCAGATGGTCTTCAAGAGTTGACGAGCCCTGGAGGCAATTTGGGCACCGTGGCTGCCCAACTTAAAGGAAAAATTGAAAGGGCAAGTCTCGAGTTTGAAGCACTAGTAGCAGCCTTCCATCAATCTCAAGGAGATCAGTTCAAAACTCTACTGGACTCAATAAATGCATTTATAGAGGCAGCTGCTAGGGCTATTGAACAACGTCGCCGATGAGGGACATTTTGTAAAAAATCTAGGGTTCATCTGTTTTGTAAAACCCTAGGCTCATTTTGAAACTTCTTTTGTATTAGGAATCAATACTTGTAATGATTTCCTCTCTTAACTTTGTAATGACTTCAAATGATTGCAATGATATATGAATGTCATACAATTCCTTTGAAACTTTGTGTATGTGATTCTGTGATGTGCCATAAAAATCTCATAACATACCTTAAGTGTTCAAACTTGACACAACTTATCAATGCATATAAAACAGGGGGAGCACATCTTGTAATAACTATTTTAAACAAAAAAAAAGGTCTGAAATGAATTCCAAAACAAAGGGGGAGTGAAATGAATGCTGCATTTATTAATAGACATAACTTGGACAGCGGGAGCATAACTTGAATATCCTTAAGTGAATCATGGTAACATGCTGAATTCCACTAGAAATTGTGTTTTAAGTACCTAAGAATAATTTGTCCCCTTCATTGTTGATGACAAAAAGGGGGAGTAGATATATAGAACCTATATATGGAGTATATGAAGTATATGGAGTAGAACCTAAATATGGAATGCAAAATTTACACTCATACTTAAAAGTTGAATTAGAAAAGACAAAATTGAAGAATATTGGCTGTAAGATAATTGCCCTTCTGGAAAAGAAAGGGGGAGTCAAAAAGTACTTAGCCTTCAATTGTCTTTAGCATCAATACTTCATTAATTTACATTTTAACTTGATTCAAATTCAGTTGATATACCAAAATTGCTCAAGAGCTACTAAGACCAATACTTATGCATAAGGGAAAAACTGAAAATTGACTATTTTGAATTATGCACACTGTATCTAGCTCTAACCAAAACACAATACTTGTACATCTGATCAAATACTGTGTATATGTTTAAATTTCGAATTTTGCATATACTCAGTGTTTTGTCATCATCAAAAAGGGGGAGATTGTTGACCCCCTAATGGATTTTGATGAATACAAAACACTAGAGTTTAATTCCATTTATCTTAACAATTTACTTGAGGATTTCAGGTGATTAACTAAGAATATTGTTAAGAAATGTCTAGGCAAGTTTCCATATTTTTCAAGAATTTATTGAAGAATTTTTGAGTTGAAGAAAATAGATCAGGGACAGCCGAGACGTCTCCGGGTCGTCTCAGAGACGTCTCTGGCACAAACAGGAAGAATTGGCACGTCTGGAGACGTCCCCGGCACCTGGCGAGGCGTCTCGCAGGGTCGGAGTCGACTCCCGATACTGCGGAGTCGACTCTCTCAGAGGCGGCAGAAAGGTCGATTTCAAGGGATGCGCGCGAGTCGTCTCCACAGGAAGCGGAGTCGTCCCCGCAAGTAAAAAGCAGACTTCTCGAGTCGTCCCCAGAGAGTGCGGAGTCGACTCTCTCAGGGTATTCCAGAGGGTGTGTTTTTCGTTGACAGAACTGCCGAGACGTCCCCTGAAAGAGCGGAGTCGACTCTCTCAGAGAATTCCAGAGGACATATTTTTCAGAGATAAAACAGCGGAGTCGTCCCCGAGGCAGCGGAGTCGTCCCCATGCAAAAAGCGTAAACATCCCGAGACGTCCCCGTAAAGTGCCGAGCCGACTCTCTCAGAAAAACAGAAAAACAAGAAGTCAAAGAGTCCTTCTGCGGAGTCGTCCCCGTAAAGCGCAGAGTCGACCCCAAACAACGTCAAAAGAAAGTTTATACAGCCGAGACGTCTCGCGTTGAAGCGGAGACGTCTCCGGAGCGCTTGGGACGCGACTGACAAACTTTTTCAGGTTTGTTTGAATTTCAAACTTCCATATCTTTGTGTCTAACGGCTATATTTGCTTTTTGGTCTATAAAAGGGAGCTCTTGAGTGCCTTCCTACATCTTCTCACCAACCCAACACAAGATCATTCAAGAGAGAAGAAAGAAAAAGAGGTTCAAGGGAGTTAGAGCTTTCAAGAGGAGAAATCAAGTGCATTCAAGTTTTTCCAACTGATTTCGTGCTCAACCACTCACTCCCACTTGGCATTCAAAGCTCACATTCAAGCCAACGCGATCCACATCGGAAGAACCATCATTCCCTAAGCTTCCAACGGCCAAAAGGGTTCTTCCGGGTTTTAATATTTCTCATTTCTATATTCGCTTCATTAAGAGCTTTTAAATCCTTGTAAAACTTTTCATTATTGTGCTTGTTCCAGTCAAGGGACTTGGAACAAGGGAAAGGCATCCCAAGCCTAGGTGAAATTGGGGGATTGTAGGGTTCGTTGTTAGCCCGGAGTAAAACAACGAGTTGGGTAGTGCACTCGCAAAACTATCGGACTGTAATCTTAGATTATAGTGGAAATTCCCAAAGGTGCTTTGGGGAGTGGATGTAGGAGCAGTGGAAGCTCCGAACCACTATAAAACCTTGTGTTTGCGATTGACTGTTCTCATACCTCTATCTTTACTCTAGTTCATACATTTGTGTGTTTTATTTTTAATTAGACAAAAAGATTTAAAACACCCAATTCACCCCCCTCTTGGGTGACCATCTCTGGGCAACATCCTACTTTATCCTAATTTATTTCTAGCTATTAGAGTAGAATTATAGCCCTAACTATAACCTATCTCTTCCTCTTTTGAGTAGGCGGTATTATGATAGTGAAAGTTTTTGAAGGTTAAAGCATCAGGACCCATACTGCCAATATTTTTACTCTCTCTTCTTTTCAATTTTTGACACTGATAGTACACCCATGCACTTACACAATCTAGCTAGGGATGCATGCACCCTCCTAGTGGGGAACCCAGCATGCAACAACTGAAAATACTATGCAATGTTCTTTGTTATTATTTTCTCATACTAAAATTACTTTCTCAGTTTGGTTATAAAACTTATATCAAAATTTTATAGTACCTTAAAAATATAGTTACTAAACAGCAAACAACTTCTTGTTAAAAGCTCTAATAGTAAAAGCTTTATTTCCGAAAGCTCTACTACCAACAGTAATCCTAAATAAAGCCTAATTTTGAAGAGACCAAAAGTGCTTTTTGAAGCCCAAAAAGCACTTCTGGGCAATGTATGAGTATTTGAGAAAAAATATGAAACAGCTTTTTAGTCCTTCTAAAAGCTGAAAATCTCTACTTGGCAAAAGATTCAATTTGGAGCTTCTCCCCAAAAGCACTTTCTCAAATCCATCATGAAACTATTTTTGCGACCAAAATACCCATAACTTTGTAGCTATTACATTTTTTATTAGAATATTACAATTAAAATAAAATATATAAATATAGGTTAATAATAATTTAACTATATTATATTAATTTAAAAATAATATTATAATATAAATACTATTGCAATATTGTACTAAAATAATAATATTACATTCATATAAGATAGTAATATTATACTATATAATAATATATTAATATATAATCATAATAATTGTAATACTTTATATCAAAATATTTTATTATAACTATTAATTACTAATAAATACATTATGTTATATTATGTTATATTATATCATATAATATTATAGTAATATATTATATTATTATAATAAAATGTTATATTGTCATATAATTATATTATTATGTTATTATACTATTGTATATTATGTTATATTATTTTATTATACTGTACTATACAATATTATATTATATTATGTTATGTTATATTACATTGTATAAATGCATGACAATACTAGATTGCTATCATTATTATACCATAATAATCATATTGTAATAGTCTAACATAATTATATTCCTATAATATTATACTATTATATTAACATATTATACTATTCTAATATAATACTATTTAAAATAAATAATTTGTAAATTAAGAATACTTTATTTTAATATTTGTGATAGTATACAGAATTAAAAAATTAAAAATGCTATACAATATCTTTTATTTTCATTTTTTCATACTAAAATCATTTTCTTAGTTTGTAACCAAATAATTGTTAAAGTTCCATGGCACTTTAGAAAAGGGATGGCAACGAGCCAGTTCTGGGTTTTTATTTTTGTCTGTGAAACGAGATTTATAAAAAGTTATACATATCCAGATCGAGTTCACGACAGGTTTTGCTATTACCCATATATGCTCGGAACCCACTACGGGTTGGGTAAAACCCGCTTTGTTAGGGTTGGAGTGGGTTGGGTAAAACCCACTTCATTAGGGTCGAAATAAATTGCCACCCCTACCTTAGAATTATAGTTAGCAAACAATAAATATATTTTGGTTACAAGCTATTCTAGCAAAAACTCTACTTTCAAAAGCTATCCTTCATTTCTTACGGAAATTGGTGCTTTATAGACCCTCAATGGTTGCTTTATTAGCAACAAGAATTATTGGCTTCGGTTCTCTTTGTAGCCAATGTAATCTGAAGGATGAGATGCAGAATCACTTATTCTTTTTGTGCCAGAAGTCTGGTGAGGTCTAGGCAATGGTTGGTGACCCTCTAAATCCCAAATTTTCAATAATGCCCGCCAACAATTGAGTTCTTATACGCGAAAGCCACATCAGACCAGATGAGCTTCTCTCAAACTCTACTGGGTGACATCCTTTGGCTGATTTGGAAATCTAGGAATGAGAAGTTTCAATGGCATGTAACACATCTTACTAGCATAGTTTTTAATGTTTATTATCTTGCTGCTGAAATAACATATCTACTAACATAGCTTTTAATGTTTACCATCTTGCTGCTGAATTTTGCAGATCCATGGAGGTTTCGTGCGGGATTTGTCTAAACTGCGAAGTCCCCAACCCCCCCCCCCCCCGGCGGTGCGCCGCGAAAATCGGTCTAAACTGGATGGTTTGGAGCATAACCGGTGAGAACCATCCGGTTCACATCGGCTCGAACTGGTCCAGGTCCCCTCCTCCTTTTTTTAAGCGATCGGGTGGTTTGTATTGGCTTGAACAAGTTTGGGTCCCTTCTTCCTTTTTTAAATGATGGAAAGGCCCGAGAAGCCTTTCCGAGCCTTCTTAGGCCATTCCTTTTCATTTTTTTAAAATCTCCCTACTAGAAGCACGCCATTTTTGATGATTTAAGAAGAATCCAATCCAAAATAAGATACGGTGCTCTTCTCTACCTCATATCCTCCTCTTTTTTAATACTGAAAAATACCAAAAAAATTTTAAAATAAGGGGAGGTCATACCAAAATTAAAATTTATATAAATCTATAGATGATATATATAATCCTACTAAAATATTTAATTTTTATTAAATATATAACTTTAATTTTAAAAATATATTTTTGGATTAAAAATAAAAAATAATAAAATTTAAAAAATATCTGAAAAACTAAAAACTTATTTAGAGATATGGAAATTACTCTCGACCTAAATTTAGTATTTATTTATTCAAGATTTAACGTGATAATGCGTATAGTAGCCTATATCTAAATTTTAAAAAATTAAAAAATAAATAGTCTTTGATGTATGCCCACCCCGACTCCTCTGAGGCTAGAGTCAGCTCCTCCCCCTTTGTAAATTCTGAAATGATTTATTTGCATCTCCAACCTTTGAAATTGATTTCCCAATGCTTCTTTATGCACTTAATAAAACAAGCTTTCTGAAAGAAGAAATTTATCTTTCCAAAATACAAAATCATTAGTATCATACTCAAATATTTTATAATTATCAAAATCAATCATTTGGGTCAACAACACGAGACTTTTAATATGCACTGATGTATGAAGATCTAATTGATGCGCTCATTCACTCAGCTCAGTCGGCCATGCATATGCTTGCGGCAAGGTGAGGCATGGCATGCATGTGAGCGTGGCGTGGGCGTGTGATGGGGACATCAAATTCCTTCATTTCGATGATCGCGCCTTCAGAGCCACTCGCTCGCGTTCGCACCAGAGATTGGCATCATGATGGCTGGAAGATGCTCTTGAGCCACAAGATTGATTCAGGCTCTGGATTGGATCCATTCAAGTCTGCATCATATTTCTTTTATTGCCTTATTAGTTGCTTTGTTTGAGTCAATTTGGTTGTGTTTCTGTTATTTTGGATTCGATTTGATTGTTGAGTCGAGTAATTGGATCAATTGATCGATATAAGACCAAACTATAAAGGTCCAATTTTGGGTGTGATCAATTGGTTTAATGGTCTAATATTAGTAAGGTTTAATTTGGTAATTGACTTAATCAGTTAATTGAAGGTCCAAGTTTGGTTAGTTGTTAATTGTTTGACTTGGTCAATTCATGATGTAAGGCTTATATAAGGGCCACCCCGCTCATGAATTAGGAGACTTGAATGATTGAATAAACCCTAGCCTCCTTTCTTCTTCTTCTCTTCCTCCTACTTTTTTCTTCTTTCTGTGTCTCTATAACCTCTTTCTTTCTGCATCTCTATGACCTCTTCTTCCATCTTCTTTCCTTCTCCTTCCTCTTTCTCTCTTTCCCTGCAGTGATCCGCCATCCAGCGTGTGCATGCGCGATGCGTACACACTTGTCGCCGGCATGTTTGCCTTACGCCCAACAATTTATAATTATTTTACTTTGCTTCTATAACGTAAGCATTATAGATTTCAAATTTCTAGAGGTGGTTGATGTTAAATTTAAATTTAAATTTGAATTTGAATTGGAGTTTGCCACTCTCGTCTGACTTGCCCACCACAAGCACACATTATGGGTCTCATCATAACACATGCTATTGGGCTTTTATGAGGTGGCAATACAACCAAGCCATTAAGTATTTATTGAGAGAGTCGTTGAGGCCTTATGGGCTCCTCAGGCTTTACCTGGACTGGCTCTAAAAAAGGGCTCCAGGTCAAAGAAAGTCTTTTGATAGTGAACCTCCGAGTTAGAGAGACCTTCTTTGTGCTCTTCTTCCCATCCAATTTTTCTCTTCCATTTTTCATATTTTCCTCCCTTCTCTTCCTCCCTAGGCAACCAAAGGAGCCTTTGAGTCAAATCTCCACAAAATAATGTTTGTCATAGGAGGCTTCTAGCTGAGTTGGGTTCATTCTGCCTTAGGGACAATCTTGTCAAATGCTTGCATGAGAAAGGCAAAATTTAATCTAGGACAGTATCTTTACATGCCTCGTGCCAAGCATGCCTTCCTTCCAAATTTCTTTTATAATATCTTTTATTATTGAGTTTAAAATCTCTTATAAATTTTGTGTTATGCATTATTAGCAATTTTTAAGGAAATAGCACAAGGATCAACTGACTCCAATCTTCATCGGCCAGAGAGAACATCTAGAGCCCAAGCCCCATTCCCTCTTTTGAATATCCAAAGTTAGGATCGTGTCCCATAAGAAAACCTTCACCATGGCTGGGGCAACCGGCTTTCGATACATGGCGTGCAAAAGGACAATTGCTGACAAAATGATAAAAGCTCAACAGAGTGACAAATGACCTCTAGATGCATGAGTTAATGATCTCCAAAATCATATAAGTTTTTTTAGTATATAAGTACTTAAAAATAGTAAATCATATTCAATGGCTCGAATCTTTAATATAGGATCCATCATCCAATTTTAAAAAGGTGTAACTCTATAAAAGTTATACTTGTATAAAATAAGCGTAAACACCCACAAAATATAAGAGAGAGAGAGAGAGAGACTAGGATTTGGTTACACACTGGAAATCATGTGATTCAAAACTCCTAATCCATACATTGATAGTCAAAATACATATATAGTTTTATATTATTTAAATTGTCCAATTTTTTACCACTTAGTGCAGAGTCTCAAATCAAATGATTTTTGTTATGTAGCAGTTTTAGAAGCCGTAAATCACATCCAATATCTCGAATAAACAATATGAGGCCTTTATCATTCAATTAAGAAAGATGTAACTGTATAAAAGTTACAACATGTATATCTTGAACTATATATATATATATATATATATATACACACACATTCTTCATGTCAATGTATTTTATATGTTATTTTCAGAATTTGAAATAAAATATGAATTTAACAATCATAAAATTTGAATTTGCATAAAAGGTCATAATCATTTGTTCCTATCAGTGAATCTATCCGCAGTTACAAAGAAGAAAAAGAAAAAGATATAAAAATGAACATGTTATCTACCAATCTAATTACCCAATTGTTGTAGATATCTGGAGACTTGGGTTTAGGCCTATTCTCACCCTAATTTTGGTATGCTTCATATTATCGTAATTCTAGAAAAGAAACATCCAAATAAAAATTAAATTAAATAATAAAAATCAGAACTTGAATCCAAACTTGCTTGAGCTTCATTTTTTGTGGAAGAAAACCCTGAGTTTTATCAGCACTCCCTCGTTCTTCTTAACTTTTTTAATATTCCAGTTTCTCTAGCATTAGCCAATCTCTATCTAAAGTTAAATCGCTCATTATGTTGATCATATGACAACTTGATAGATCTGGACCTTACATTGATGATAAGGACTAAGGTTCCACCGTTGGATTATTTTTTAGGTGACTTTGGAATTAATCTCGGAAGTAAGGAGCGTAATCATCGACCTGACAAAATAAAAGAGAATGTTATGTCATTAACTCCTGGTAACGGGCATGAATTCAAAAAAAAGAAGAACAGAAAAGGAAATCATTAGAATTTAATATGAGACTAATTAGAGGCAACGATCAAGAAGAAAATAAATTATTTTTGGAAAGTCAATAAACATCTTCATCTCTTTCATGCCTCCAATTCTTAGATAAAAAGGTTATTAGCCATGGCATGGTGCTCTTCTAATCTCCTTCTGAAAAGAAAGTAGCAAAGTAGAGAAAATGGAGGGTTGGGAGGAAAAAATTTTGTATACCCGGTGGTGGAATGATCAAAGTAGCATCTACCAATCTTCATGGATTCAGTCGATACTCTTAGGTTTGTATTTCCTGCGACTTCGTTATTTTTTCTTTAAAAAACCTACCACTTTTTTGCTTCCCCTTCATTTAAAATGGTAGTCATATTTTTTATATAAAAAAACTACATTTTGATGTTTTGAAAAAGAAAAAACTATATTTCTATTGCATGAAAATGTGTTACATATGATCCTTGACAATAGTTTACATCATACTACTTGGTTGAGAGTTCCACTTTCCACACCTCTAAGGCTTGCATGTTCTTGAATGTTGATTGGACTTTGAATATATGCATGGAGACATTAAGATGGTATTAGGTACTGCATCAGAATCTTAATCATAGCTATATGAGCCCTCTTGAATGCATTTGTTGCAATGTCTTGAATGATTCAGTCTTTAGTATTATTTTCTTTCGGGAGATCCATTTGAATTCATCCATTAACTAAATTCATGAAGGTCAAAGAGTCAGAAATCTCATAAATCTCATATTGGTTTTTGAGAAAGAAAAAAAGGAAGTCCTCTAAATAGCTTGATTGATTTGTTTAGAAATTGAGATCGCGGATACATGACAATAGTGTTTTGCAGAGCTTGAAGAAAACATGCAAGAGATGCCTCACATTGATACAAAAGGGGATGGAAATTCTTCCGCTCAGAAAGCTGAAATGTTTTGTCAGAAGAAACTGGAGCTTGTGAAGAAGGTTGAAGATTTCCGAGATTATATCATTCAGTAGTAGAATATTACAGCCAGCTATCTCATCGGTCATCGCTCTCATCAACTTCCACACAACAGCTTGAGAATTTTCATGGTGTGGAAAAAGTCACCCAGTTGGAATCATCTGACTCAAATCCAGAGTCCGGGGTGGAAGATCCTGAACACGAAACAAATGTGAACAATGTCATTAGAGAAACTGCAGATGGCTTTGCTCCAGATGCCACAGATGAAATGAGTTCAGAAAATTCTGAGAGAATGATACTAACTAAAGAACCAGCTGACTGCTATAGCAGAAAAGGGTGCTCAAAAGAGACATGGTTTCACTTTTCAGTGCAAATACTGTCCAAGGTTCTGCTATATTCCATTCTCTAGAGGCAGCGGTTCGTCGTGCTTCTGAACAGTACTGGGACTAATAGAAGAGAATTGGACACACCTGAATGAGCTGACAAAAAGGAATGAGGAGAAAAGAGAAGCCAATTAGAGAGCTATGGAGTCAGATTGAAAAGCTTATGAAAGAGAACCAAAATACTCCAAGAGCAGCATAGCAAGTTGATGGATGAGAATGGAGCTCTCCATGGAGATCCGAACCTAGCAAGTTTACACAGGTCCAGTGCCATGAACAAGCAAATACATCTCATATTCTAGGCTGAGACCCTACTCCTGAGTGCATTTCGCACAGGTGGATTGCATAATGTTCGCCGCATTCTTCAGATATGCAGATGGGTAATTGTTCTATCTTTCCTTTTTGTCAGTATCTTTTTCTTGTTTGTTCAACTTAGTCATAGATTTTCAAGCTGGAGGCAACGGAACCACCTGTCCTATTATTTCTTCCTGAATATGGTAGTGAGTCCTGATGCTCTGAATTGATTTTGACGATTACTTTGTGATATGATTTATTTCTTCAGCTTTTCTATAATTCTAACAATGTAGGTAATATGACTATATATTTGAACCACAATTTATGTTTGTAACTGAAAATCTGCATGAGTACACGTTGAGAATGCTGGCTTACTTCTCAGAGTCATATATAGATGGATTCTACGATTTAGTGACATAAATTTAGATTTTTTATGAGAAGAAATGGTTACGCTTTGTTATCAAATAGAAAAATAGGGAGAACCAGATATGCGACATTAGTGTAATGGTACATGGCACTGACTGTATATTTTATCAACAAGGTGCCTGTTGCACCCATTTTTGCTGCTATTGTCCTGACTGGAAGAAACTATGCCCATAATAGCATTGGATTCATCACATGAAAGAAACAAGTTTAATATTCTTTAAGAGAGAGAAAAAGGCAACTTGTATGAAAGACAGGAAGTTGAGTGCATGACTTTGCTGGTGTTTCTCAGTGATCATTTTATTTGATTTTGCTACTTTTCTGCATTGATTTTTCCATGCTTCTGGTTTCTAGCATTTCAATCCGACGAGAATTCCTAGCAAGGTCACCTCTATTGAGAGGCAGCTAACTTATGTCTATGTATCAGATGTCTCGAACATTTGTGCTGGTATTCTAATTAATAGGCTATAAGATTTATAGCTTGTATAGATTTTGATATTTGAAGTGACATTACTGTGGTCAGAACTAAATCAACATACTTTCCCAATTTGTCCAAAATGTTGTGTCTATGGGATGTTACTTGATGGATGGATCTCTCCGGTGAAGTTGAGGCAGCAAATGTCCTAAAATTTCCATGACCTTGGGATCACGATATCTCTTTCTATATTGCAATGTTACCGGTAATCATCACAAAGTGTTTACCAAAAAACTAATATAAAAAAAACGCCTAAGAGCAGACCTATTTCTATACGTGACATATGCTTAGTTGGGGAGAGTTGGACTCTGAATAGGAGTTTTATTCATGTTCATTTTAGGAAGATAGAAATGCTCCAATCTCTCAAACCTATTCCTACTCTTTTATGTATTGATTCCATTTTGATTCTATTCCGGTCGAACCAAATACTTTGGAAGATATGGCCATTCTAATCCATTTTGATTCCGATTTCGGTCACAAACCAAACACGTCTTGGGTATTTTGGATATCAATTCTGATTCCTAGCTTAGAAATCAACTTAGTTTATTCTATATTGCTGGCGTGTTCATATCACCACCGAGATGCGGTGTTCTATTCAGGATCAACCTATTGCAAAATGGTGGCTTTGTTCCTTGGTTCCGAATCACCTCCATTCTATTCACTCTGACAATGCGGGTATTGACAACATGAGGAAAATTTTATAGAGCCTCTTTCCGTTCCTGTTTTGAGAAGAATATAAAGATGTTAATATTTGCTTGTTTATTATCTAGAGCCTAATCTGACTTATTTACGGCCACTTTATTCGAGCTTAAATTTTTGGCCATGGTCAATCCAAAAAATGTTTAGAACCATGGCAGTTTTAATCTCATTCACCATCGAAGTGACTAACGACTGTTTATTATCAAAACAAAGATTGAATTAAATTCATTCATACTTAAGTTATTGATCAAAAATTGGGACATGACAGGACAACAATGACACTAAACTCCATCCTAGGCTTTTGGAGCTGGTGATGAAATTAAAGACATTACAAAATGATCTCTTTAGCTGCCTCACTCACGCCCAGACTTCTTATTCCAATTCAACTTTCCAATGTCCATCAGTTATGTTGAAACCAATTTATGAACATTGCAATTGGTATCCACAGCCAACCATTTCAGATGAACTGATATTTCCAGCAGACAACATAAATGACTTGTCATTATACAAATCCAGGTTCACACCATCAAAAGGAGAATATATCCAAAATTTTTACTTCTCCCCGTTGTTAACTTATGATCCAACAAGGCTTCTCCTTTTGTTGCTGTCTAAAGAAGCCTGAGATGTGCAGTATCATTCAGTTTCTTGATTTGCCATCCTGTTCTCTGTGAGTGCTGCAGCAGCGTCACTGAAGAATATCTATACATATCTTATGGGACATCACGCGACTACAGTCCAGCAGGCCAGTGAGAAGACATTTTATTGGGACTGCATGAGTGAAGATCCAATGCAGGTCTTGAGGTTTCTGGTATTTGCTTCATTAAGAAGTTCCCTGTGTGCGGGTTCCCTAGGGAGAACTCGTCTTCTGTTTCATTATCTCCAGTTGTCACAAACTGAAGTTACTTTTACCAATTTCTTCCTTTGAAGGCCTGGCCGATTATGCCTGTAAAGCAAATCCCAGTGAGGCCCATCTCGCTCTTGACTGAATTGGTAAAGCTGTTGCAGGAGAATTCCTTTGTCTCATTTTGATGAGCTGATGTAGCTCCAATAGCCAGTTTCTCAGGCAATCTTAGGACTGTTCTGTTAAAGAATTCAATCATCCGAATTCCACCTGCCTGAGTGATTCTCCTGAAGGTGCAGAGAAATCAGGCTGAGTTTTGTCCATTAAGCTGACAATTTCTGGAGTGTAAACTTCTGATTGCAGGCAGCCTTCCACTGACCCTGACTTATTTCAACTAATGATCTGAAGATTGTATCTGCACCTCCGCAAAACCAAGTTCCTGTGGAATTGAATCACATATCAATCCGGCAACAGGAAAAGATTCAAGCTTTATGCACTCGTAAGTATCAGAAATAGTACAACAGAAAGAAGACCCTCTTACATTATTAGCAATTAAAATTGTTTGACAGATGGCAATAACAAGAATACCTTTCAACAATATTTTTAAAGCCTATAGAGAATCAGATAATTAAATGATAGATAAGGAACAAGCAAGAAGGCTCTTCAAAATGCAACTTGAAAGAGTGCATAGTCAAGGTAAGAGCCTATATATAGCAATCAACACTTGTAAGTTTAATAGAAGTTCTAATAACTATGACTTTTTCTAATAAGTGACCAGAATTTTGGTCAACCTTAATAGATGAGGGCTCAGAGAAGGAGAAGAAAGTCATAGATGCTGATCCGATATCTAAAGTAATCATGAATGCCCCTCTCGAACATTACAGCAGAAATGCTCAAAGAATAAACAACAAATATTCTATCTCAGAATTTCCCAGCACTGGTTCAGTATAGCTTCAAACTACTGACAATTCCTTAGAGAGAATGGCAGCCAGAGATTGAGGTATCACATATTGGAGCGATGAAGGCAAACATTCTATCTGAGAATGGTATCATGTGAATATCAAGCCAAGTGTGCAAGTTCTGGCGCACACACAAGCACAAAGGGAACTAGCACGCAGCGGTGCATGGTGCTGGTAAAGCATTAACATGGTAATTGCCAGTTTCATGCCAGACAGCTAGCACTTTAAAGCTTAATACCAGCCCATATATATGTGAACTTCTAATAGCAATGACTTTTTCATTCTTATGAACAACTTCGGCCCTTTTTGCCACAGTTGCAAGCATGCTGTATTCCTGAAACTTCTCCTTTAGTCTTCTCTTCAATTATTAGATATTTCTAGTGAAGATACATTATGGCAGCAAGGTCTGCTAAACCAGTACCAAGACCCATACTGGTTTGGTACCATACCGATATACAGCACACTTGGGTGTACCGGTTTTTCTTTTTTTGAGTTTTTCAGTTTAAATTAATTTGTAATCAATCTTTTCAACTTTTTAATGATTCTAACTCTAATTTGATTTTTTTTGATATTTTTTATATTTCTATGATTCCGGTTTAACCTAAATGATGCATGTTCTTTAAAGTAATACAAAGCATAAAATGATTAATGAGATGTTGCATGTTATAAGAAACAACATGAAATATCTTAAAATCTACTAGTGAGGTGAAAAATATAAATAATATTATTAATTACATATATTTAAAGTACAATATACATACCGATACGTAAAATCTCGTTAAGTGGCGATGTCTCTCGTAAATATCCGGATCATTAGCATAGTCTGTAGGCATGTCGACCCACTCCTCTAAGTAAGCAGCGCTGTAGTCCTTGTATGTTCATCGCATAACGAACGCGCTCAGGATTATAAGCACTCTCGGATCTCTCAACGAAGCTCTGGCTCTGAAAGGTATCATTTAGCTGATAAAACAGCTACGAAGGGCCATCCGAATAAGTCGGCAACAAAATCCGATCCTTAAGATGCTTCGAGCTGCATGAGGTAACAGCCACCAAAATATCCATATCTGTATTCGTATGGGTTACATAAGTTGTTTATGAATGCAGGTAATAGGATCCAATATGTGACTTGAAACCTAATACATTTATGGATCCTACTCCACGTGCAAGGACATCAGCAGTTACATCATGTCCCTTGAATAACTTTGAGGAGTCCATCTTCTATATGCAATAGTATCCTCTGGGTTCTATCAGATCATGCCACTGTTAGGGCTGGAAGTGGGCTCGGGCACGGCCCGAAGCCCATCGGGTCGGGCCGCCCTCGGGGCCGAGCTATGGGCTAGGCTCAATGTATTTCGGGTCGGGCTCGGGCTGAATGATTAAGCCCATATCTATTTCGGCCGGCTCGATTATTTCATTCGCCCGGCCCGGGCCCGTCCAAACCCGAGCCCACACCCAGCCCCGACTCGCAGGCTCGAATCGCAGCTAAACGCGTAAAGGCCCTAAACGGCTAAAGCTGCTAAACCCAGTCAGTTGCCCTTGCCCACTTGCCCCGACAGGCGACAGCGGTAGAGGCGACGACCGACGAGGCGTGGAGCTATGGTTTCTCCGGTCGTCGACGACAGGCGACAGCTCGAATCGAGGGATTTGCAGAGGCGGAGCCGCGGAGCGGACGAGCGGTGGAGGCGATGAGGCGTGGAGCTAGGGTTTCTCCGGTGTCGTCCATCGTCGACCGTCCAAGCTCGGCGAAGTGGTGAAGAGGAGTCCCAACCACCCTATCGTCGGCGAAAGCTAGGTTTTGAGGTACGATTACGAATGATATTTCTTCGTTCTGGTTGAGATTTGCAAAGACGCAGAAGCGGACGAGCGGCGGAGGCGTGGAGCTAGGGTTTCTCCGCTTCTTCTTGTCGGCTCGTCACCGGTCGCCAGCCGTCGTCGTCGACCTTCCAAGCTCGGCGAAGTGGTGAAACCCTAGATCTGAGGGCTCTTCGACCGTACTCGACCGTTCTCAGTTCTCACCCCCATCGTGATCTGAGGGCTTTCACCCCCATCGTGATCTGAGGCTTTCACCCCCCTCTGGTATCTATGTGATCTCTGCTTTGCTTTCCATCAAAAAAAATTCTGCTTTGCTTTCTGCCCGAAGATGTATGTGTCTTTTTTTTTGGCTTGTTTAGCAGCTGCAAATTAAGAGATTGGTTGGGCTTGTCTTTGTACCCATGCAGGACATGCCTTCAATTATGTGCATGATGATCCTTTTCAAGCTAAAATAGTAGTTGATGTCTTGAAACTGGCTAAAGTGACTTAATACCATCTCCAGTAGCAATATATAATCAACAGTGTGTCAATTCACCCCAAAAACCACACCCTTGTGCCCCTTGTTTTTCAATATGCAATCCCCAAATTCCCTGATACTGTCTTGATCTTGAAGATATGCACAATCGGGCTGGCCCAAAAGAAATTCCCCAATCGGGCGGGCCCAAACGGGCTCGGGCCGAGCTCGGGCCTCGTTCCTGTAAAATTGTTCGGGCCTCGGCCCGGCCCGAAGCCCGGAAAAAAATTTCGAGCCGGGTTTGGGTAGGGGTGTGGCCCGGCCCGGCCCGGCCCACTTCCAGCCCTATGCACTGTGGTCCCTATCCTGCGTAGCTTGCGTAAACTAGAACTCATCGGTAAATTGAAAACCATCTTATGGCGTCTTATAAACGATGGTCTTATGTCCTCCACTCTCTGTGGCCAATAGATCCATGACCACCAGAAAATACTGTTCTTAATCTATGAATCTGAGTGAACTTGCTCCTCCACACACTACATAGGGGGATACAGGTGCCTTTTATTTTTATTTTTTGGAGTACTGAGCAGCTGCTTGCTTACCCTTTGTGCCACTTGCTGTCTACTTACCCTTCGTGCCACTCGCTACCTGCTTACTCTTCGTGCCACTCTTTGTTTCTTGCCCTTCATGCCCCTCTTTGCCTGGCTACGTTAGGAGGATGGATGTCGCCCTCCTAACCGAGTCGACTGGGTAGCGTAGTGGCCTCGTTTAAGTATCTTTCGATCATATCTCTGAGAGGATGTCTCGGACAAGGAGTCATATGGTGATCGGCCCCCAATAATGCCTATGGTTGGAGTTGATCAACTGAAAGGACGCGCAGAATATTGCTCTTTGCCCATTGCCATGCATCAACCCTAACCTTATTAGCTACAAAACTGGCCGATCATAGAAGCGATCCTCGCTCATCGAACTCTGGCTCCTGCTGCTGGCTCATCATCCATCTGATCTTAGAATCATCCTCATCATCAACAAAAACACTATAGATTAAGTATGTGTATTTTAGCTTCACTTTCTCTTGAATGTACTTCAGCTTTAATCTCAGATTGTAGTAAACACATACAAAGTCGTTGAGGCCGCTTTTATGTCAAACGATTCCTCTGCTTGCTGTGAACGAGGGCAAAGGTGGACCAGTTGCGCTCATTAGGCCTGTTAACGAGCCGAGCGGAGCCCGAGCCGAGCGGACTCGGGCTCGAGCTTAGTGTCGAGCTCTGCATGGGCTCGAGCTTGGACTTGCTTGGCAAAGCAAAGGCTCGGGCTTGAGCTCGTAAAGCTCATTTCAATTACGAGCTCAAGCCCGAGACCAAGCTCGGGCCACGTAACCCCTTCGTTTTTTTTGGGAACTGTAATTGCCTTGTTCTAAAGGCAACAGAGCGAGAAGAGATGACTGCATTGCCTCGAGCGACAGCTTGAGCTCGGTGGCAGCGGCGGCGGCCGGCTGGGGAGGCAAGTCGATGGAAGAGGGAGAGGAGGAGATGGGCCGCCTTCTATCCTGCACCGAGGACGGGGAGCTTTCGGCCGGCCGGTGCAGTGGTGGTGTCTGCGGCAACGGAGGAAGAGGAGCGCAGGGAGGTGAGCCTGAGGGAGTGGCTGGACTGGCCAGGGAGACCGGCAGACCTCCTCGAGCGCCTCCACGTCTTCCGGCAGATTGTCGAGGCGGTGAAGCCTCGCCCACTCACAGGGTGTCGTCATCTGCAATGTTTGCCCCTCCTGCTTCGTTCTATCATCCTTCAAACCGCATCTCCTTCATCGAGTTCGCCTCCTGCTCCACCTCCGGCTCCGACTCCTATGAGGACACTGGCGGCGCTCCGACGATAAGCCCACAGGGCGTCGGCTCATAGACCAAGAGAGGACTCCCGAGGACACCTCCGAGAAGGTGTCGGACACCAGCTGCCTGCGCTCGGGCTCGGTGTATGCCGAGCAGGTGGGCGGCGGTGGAAGGGAGGTGGCGGTGGTGGAGGAGAAAAAGGCATTTTCTTTGAAGCAGATGCTGCTTATGGAGTTAAATTGGTATATGAGCCCACAGGAACCAGCGGCAGTCCAAGTATACACGGTTTAGGGGAGACTCAAAAAGAGTCCAAGCAGTGTTAAGTCACAAGCCCAAACAGGCTCATGAGTTGCTCGGGCTCGAGTTCGGATTTAAACGGGCCTCATTTTGAGCTCGAGCTCGTTTGACTTACAAGCCGAGCTTTTACCGGGCCGAGCCCGAGCAGCTCGGCTCGTTAACAGGCCCCAGCGGCTCACAGCCACTCGAACAGACCATCTGGAAGAGAATCAAAATAGCTGGCCGCTTAAAATTTTTACGGACAAACCAAATGAATCCACCATTTAGCTGCAAAAATATTGAAAAGAATTACATATAAGATAGTATCATATTAGTAACCATTTTTTCTTACTTTAGTAACCAAAATAAATCCACCATTCAGGTAAATGTCCTCCTAATATATAATATATCTGAATTTATACCTTTCTTACTTACGACGGCTGCTGAGACTCCAAAGCTGTTAATGCCCACTCTAAATATTTTGGTCTACAAAAAAACTATTGTAATATGTTAACTGAAGATACCAGTTAACTTACATATATCACTTCAGTTAACTTACCTCTTCTAGACATAGAGCCACGACTTCTAGATCAAGCTCCATCTTATAAATCACATTACGCAGAACAATCAAAAGTTCGTCATCTATATCGATTCCAACTACGGTGTACTGAACCTCAGATTTAGGTAGTATACTGCAGATAGAGTTCGTTATTGTCTTAGTAAAATTATACAAGTACAAGAGCAGTCTAATTTTCAATGTTCTTACTTACCTACTAGATGCAAGCCTCCTACCCATCTAGTAGTCTCACCGCCACTCAACGATGTTGATATACTTCTGGGCATACATCGTTTTTGCCTCCTTGATCTGAATCTTTTTCTTTCATCATATAATACAAAAAATCCAAATGGGGTACCTCTCGCTGTCCACGGCTCGAAGCACTTCATACAATGGGCTGATAAGCCTTCGTTATCTTCTCGGCCTGCTGCCAGAATGTCTTCCTCGTCACCAACTCTTCGACAATGCTGGCCCTTGCAATTTTACTTTTCTGCTACTCGGCAGTGACAAACATCTAATCTATGGCTGCTTTTTCTCTCAAGAAGGCTATCAAGTGCAACGTAGTTGGTTGCAAACTGTGTGAGTTTCAAAATCTCTTCTCCTACATATCTTCTTATCAGTAAAAGGACCCATATATGATAAATATATCTAGAGATAGTTTGGGCTATCTCTACTGTCTGTTGCACCCCTATGAATCTTCGCAATGTCCATCAATATGAGGTCAGTACAATATACAGCACATGAGGTCCAAAAATGTGATCACTGCTCCATTAAGATCTCCTCGGCAACCTTATATTATAGCCCATTATCAGTGATGACCTGCACGATATTCTCCTCTCCTACCTAATCAATCACCTCTTCCATCAATCTGAAGATGCACATGGCGTTGTGCGCTTGATCAAAAGTATCAACCTTATGAAAGAAAATCTTCGTATCACAATACATCAATAAATTGATAATGCTCCACCTGGTATGACCGATCCAATCATCACACATTACCGTCAGTCCATATATGCGCCATTTGCTCTTGTATGAGGCAATCTACTTCTCTAACTCCTCATTATTGTTAAGAAATTCGTCGTAGATGTCTTTCAGTCCTAAAAAATCTACACCGGGATCGATAGTTTGCATAAAGAAAATGACAGACCTATAATACGTATTGTCTACCACATTCGCTAAAATATGGCTGAAGTAGAACCAAAATCTAAAAATTAATTATATAATATGTATTAATTATATATTTTTAATTATTTGTTAAATAAAAAAATAATTTTTAAATATAAATATTTTAAAAATATATTTCAGCTCAGATCCATGTAGATCTCAATAATGGATACTACATATATTTTTCTAGGCCCGTGGGCATACATTAAAGACGACTTATTTCTCTTTTTTTCAAATAAAGGCTTAGGCCACTATGCGCATGATCGTATCAAAACTTGAATAAATGAAGACCAAATTTTGATAAAGAGTAGCTTGCATGCCCCTAAATATGCTTCTGATTTTATCTTTTTTTAATTTTATTTCTTATATTTTTTTATTTTTAATCCGAAAATATATTTTTTATGTATTTTTACCGAACAATTCGCACTAAGTTCGAATGAAACCAGCCGGTTTCAAATGGTTCCGGCTGGTTCGAGACCAGTCCCAGCCGGTTCGGGGACCGGTCCCAATTTTAACAGCCAAACCGACCTGGTTCTCCACCTGGTAGGCTCGATACAAACCAAATCGGAATAAATCGGTCCAATTCGGCCTACTTTGGTTGGCAGTCATTTAATTCAGGAGAGCCACCCCAAAATTACCAATGTTCTTCATGGCCTCCACCCAACTTGATTAACAAAATAATGTTTTGTTCCATAAACACATAATTAGGGATCCAATTCTAGTTAAAGCTAGCCTAACCAGATCTAAACGACTCCAAAATGCCCAGAAGAGCATGCAAGTATCAGACCTCCACCATGCCACAAAGGTTGCAAACTGCATGAACAAAACTGGTCTAAATTTATACGCCTAATGAAAAAGTATTCCATAAAATTGCGCAGAAGTTGTTTAAATGGATATTAAATGATCTCTGTAGGAAATTGCTTGAGATTTGTCCTTGAAGATGGTCAAGGTTCTTGTCTTCAGTCTAGTGGGCTGCTAAGTTTCTGGTGTCGCATGATTAAATAGATGGCAAGTTTTTTTGATTCTTCTGCTTTCTTAAATGGGCATCACGGCCTGGCTGATTGCTGAAGCTCTTGCCCCCACCATATTGCTGCCTCGTGGTGCCTCAAGTTGTTGATATGGCTATGCTGATTTTGCAGTGGAATTTTTGCATTCCATATGCTTCACATGGAAATCTGAACTACTTTTGATAGGTAAGAAATATGTAAGTAAACATGAGCGCCCAAAATTGGCCCTTCATCTCAGGAGGAAGAGAAGTGGATGGAAAGCAAAGGAGCAAAAATAGCACATAACAAGGCAACAAAAATACTTCAAAATTCACATATACCAAAGCTATAAATTGGGCCGGCAAAACTTATTTCGAGATAGAAGGCACTGTCCTTTTTTATGGTTGCAACAAGGTAGTGGGCAACAGACAAACAATAAAAGGAGGAAGTTATTATTTATAGAAGATAATCTGCAGTGCATGTTACATTTTGTTCAGGTTATCAGTCATGCCTTTAAAGGAAATATGGCTTGAGAGCTGAGAAGGAAAGGTAAAAGAACTTGGAACCCTACTTGGAACCCTACATGGAACCAATAGATGATCAATTTTTTCTCAATCAGTCAAGGCTTCCAGTATATGGTGTGAACTCCAAAAATTATGTAAACACTGGGTATAATATAATATACTATATATGTAACTAGTTGTGATAACCATACTGTAATTTCTTCACATATGACTTGTGCTATAAGAATGGCAAACATCTTAACAAAGCAGATGATATTTGGTTTAAAAATGTCTGCAAAGTTAATGTCATTCAAACCAACAATAGTTGCTTCCAGAGAATGCATTCGTCACATTTATATAGACCGATAAATACAAGAAAGAGAACCAGTCTTCAAATAAGCAAGTTAACAAGGTTTCTTGACATTGTGAAAAAAGCACCCATCCATTTCCCATAGGGTAAAAAGGTTGGCAAGGCAATTTTTATCTCAATGACATGTCTAATATTAAAATGAAGGACTGTTTCTGCAGCATTCTTTTCTATGCAAAATTTCTTCACATAATTCAAAGAATCATCATGTTGACAGTAGATCATGGACATTTTTAAAGCTAATATAATTATACAAGATAGGCAGCAATTTAGATCAAGAAGACGATAGTTGGTTATAAAACAAAAGGATCACTTCGTTTATAGTGATGAAAAATGCATGAAATTATCTTTGTACTAGTGAATATTTATCCTGGACAAGATGTACAGGGTTCATGCCTATCTGCTTACTGCCAATTCCAGTTAATAGACTATCACGGTTCCATGGCATGCAATAGAAATGAATGCATCAGGATCACTCTTAGATATGTTCATGATGTCTACCGTGATTAATAACAATTACACAGCTATAGAAGATAATACCAGCGAAGACATCGAAATGATACATCCATAAATCCTAACAACTTTTTTGTTAAATAAAATTCTAAACCAAAAGATATTCACAATGCTCCAAAATAATCAGGAAAAGAGCCAAAAAAAAAAAATCACAACAAATTAAGCTCAGCAATTTAGATAACAATTATATTTGCATTCAAATACCCAATATGCATTAAAAATCAAATTTTAGTCAAAATTTAAATAAAAAGTTCTATAAATTTAATCGGTAATGCATTCTAAAGTAGCCAAGGAATACAAGAATAGTACTCGGAAATGCAGCAGTATGGTTGAGTAATTCCGGTAATTGAACCACACTGGAGTGATAAATGATCACAGAAAGGAGCATTTAATCCATATTACCTGACAAACAGAGGCCGCAGTGGCCCTCGCCCGATCCAACGGCGACGTGTACACGGAAGTTAACCTCACACCTTGAGATTTGAGGAACACGGCCAAAGCCCTGGCCTGGCGCTCCCCTTTCGAGGTCAGCCCCGCCGCTGGCCACCGTCCGCCGACCAGATCCGGCCGCAGGCCAGCCTCGCACTCTCCATGGGCAATAAGGAGCACCTCCGTGGCCCAGTCCATGGGGCCTCCGGACGAGATCGCAGGCGCAGGCAGAGGAGGGGGCAGGAGGACGTTGCAGGGGTCCCAGACCCGGACGGAGGGGCCGAGGAGGCGCGGGGTGCCAGCGGCGGAGAGCTGGGGGGAGAGCGGGGATGCGGCGGCGCGGCAGGGGAGGACCTCGGGTTCTTGCTCGAGGACCTTCCCCTTGGAGGTCGTGGGGCTCGCGAGAAGGCCCCGCTCCTCTTCGTCGTCGTCACCGTCGTCGCCGTCTACGCGGCTGAGGGAGGAATGGGAGGAGCCCATTGGGATCTGGGGGGTATGGGGAGGCGGCGGCGGGGCTAGCCTCCGCCGGCGGCGCCACCACGGTCGGGGAGATCTGGGGCCGCGGAGGGCGGGGAGATCGGGAAGCGCATCGGAGCGCGGGGGACGAGATCTAACGAAGGATGGGGCGAATATTTTGCATTATTTTATTCATTATATTTTATTTTAATTTTTTAGGGAAAAAAATGGGAGGGCGAGGAAAAAAAACTTAGAAGGAGCAATATATATGACAAACATTCTTGTGTTTTTTAAAATTATTTTTAAATTTTATATTTTTATAGGCAGATACAAATTTTTACTGTCAAAACAAAAATTAAAGCAACATCTTTTACTAATTTATAAAGAAACAAAAACATAAAAGCAGCTTGGATAGGCCCTGATTTTTCAATACTAAATATATTTATATGATAGGGTGGTTATTTTTGCTTGACATGAGTTTTGCATAAAAAAAATTATTTTATGATTGATTTTCTAAAAATATCCAATTTATGTTATTTTTACAAAATAATACTCATTTATAGAATGATTTGGTAATAATTTTACCCTTCGGTCCAAATACAAAAATGAGTAATGCACACATTTGAAATATTTAATTTGCATTAATATATAATTTGAATATTCAATATATTTGCTTAGGCTACCATCCATTTCATACTCAGCATCAAGAGCAAAATGATTGAGAGATCTCACGGCCATGTTTGGATTTTTGGATAGTGTGTCCATGAAATAAATCAATACATGGTTGGAATGTTGAGATCTTGAGAAGCTGTGTGGTGGAGGGAATATGTGTGTGTGTTCGTGTGTCCGTGTTTTATCAATATAGAAAAATATGGGTGATACAACTTGGTACTATGTAAAACAAACAAAAGATCCGGGCAAAATCTCACAAAGGAATAAGTCTAAACCCAATATCTCCTTGAGGAAACCGAAAAAAAAAAAGGAGAGAACATTAAGAAAAGAGACTAGAACTTATATTTTTTGAAGATTTTATCTTATTTATTCTCTATAAACGAATCCGTCACGAACTATAGATTATTCTTGAAACATACATGTGATTTTAGATTTTTAGTAACCTTTCTACTAATGATGCATATTTTATCATCAAATCTGGAGGGTTGCACATATAAATTACACTCACTAAGATTTTATTCAAAACCATACAAATCTTATCACCAAGATCAAATCAGCAAGCTTCAAATATTTTGTACAGCGATAACAGGCCCGAGCTAAGCTATATTAGAATTGGTCCAAACCATTCAAGCTAAACTATAGGAATTTGAAATAGTGGTCTTTGGAAGCCCTATTACAAATTATGACATAGGGATCCACCTAGATCCCTATGTCATCGCTTTCAATCAGTTTGTATTCAGCACATCTTTAGGGAAGCTAAGTGGCAGTTTTGGCCACCAGTAAGGGAGTTTATCAAATTTGTGCTTGGCCAACTGACATATTATGATATCTATGGTGGGTACATCTAGGGGACTTTGTAACTAATCTTCAATCATTTTGACCACTATCACTTTAACTGAAGGAAAAAAAAAAACACTAGTAGTCTTTGACTGGATCGAGGGCTGAGCCAATAATTTATAGGCTGAATTTGGGCTCGAAAAAGAAACCTGGATTGCACACCGAGTAGGGCTTGGCCATATTATTTTTTTTCCAGGTTAATTCAGGCTTTTGGTGGGCGATCCAAGCCCAATTTATTAGCAGCCCTAAATGGTAGTATTTATTTCTACCATGGTGAGTATTTTAAACAATGGCCTATCAAATCTTGACCCTTGAAGTTTTCCTTTCTTATTATTTATTTGAATTCTCAAAGTGTAACTAAATTTTCTGCTACATTTTCTTAGTATTTTGTTGAATTCTGTAAAGGTTGTTTGGAGTCATGTCAGTGGAGCCTCATGCAATTCAAGTTACATTTTCTTAGTATCTAAATTTTCAGGTGATTAACACAACCATAAGCGTCGTTGTAGAGCAGGTCATCACATAACTCCTTATCTAAGATATCCACTCAAAGATATGATCGAGAGTTGCTTAGATGAGGCCACCACACTATCCGGTTGATTCAGTCAGGAAGACGACATCCATCCTCCCAGCATAGCCAAGCGAGAGGTACTTCTAGATAGACTTTTTGTATTATATAACGGAGAAGACAAAGAATCATATTAGAGAGGCAGGTCTGACACATGTTTAGGAATATATTGACATCATTGAGCAGTGGTGGGACTAATAGAAAGGTAGGAACTTGCATCTAGCTGGTAAGCAAGAATATTAAAAATTAGACTGCTCCTTTACTAGTACAATTTTACTAAAATAGTTACAAACTCTATATATAGCTTACTACCTGAACTTGAGATTCTAGTACATCGTATCCGGAATTGATATAGATGACGAACTTTTGCCGCTCTGCGTGATATAATTTATAAGACAAAGCTTTATCCAAAAGTTGTGGTCCTATGTTTAGAAGAGCTAAGTTAACTTAAGTGACATGCATAAGTGAACTCGTATCTTCAATAATTAATTACAACAAGATTCATTTTCAAAGATTCAAATATTTGGAGAGGGCACTACCAGCTTTGGAGTCTCAGTAGCTATCGTAAGTAAGAAAAATATGAATTCAGATATATAATATATCAACGATAACTATTATCTAACGTTAAACGGTTACTAATATGATACTATTTTATATATAATTTTCTTCAATATTTTGGCAGCTGAATGGTGGATTTATTTTGGTTTGTTCATAAAAAATCTTAAACAGCTAGCCATCTAGATCCTCTCTCAGACAGTCTTCTCGTGTGGTTGTGAATGCAACTAGTTCACCTTCACCCTCATCCATAACAAGTAGAAGAACCGTCTAACATAGAACTGCCTCAACGATTTTGTATATATTCACTACAATCTGAGGTTAAGGCTATAATTCATTCAGAAGAAAATGGAGCTAAAGTACATAGATCCATTCCATAATGCTTTTGTTGATGATGATGATGCTCCTATGATCGGATGGCTTATGGGCCAGCAGTAAAAGCTGAAGCTTGATGAGTCAGGATCGCCTCTATGATCGGCTAGTTTTGTAGCAAGAGAGACTAGAGTCGATGCAAGCCAATGGGTAGATCACAATATTCCACGCATTTTTGCAGCTGAGCAACACAGCCACAAGGGTTATTGGAGAGCCAGTCATCACATGACTCCTTGTATGAGACATCCTCTCCGAGATATAATCGAGAGTTGCTTAGATGAGTCCACCACACTACCCAATTGACTCAGTCAAGAGGATGACATCCCTACTCCCAGCATAGCCAAGCAAAGAGGAGCACGAAGGATAAGCAGGAAGCTTCTCATTATAGCAAAAAAAGAATTAAAAAAAACAGTTGCAAGCCCAATGGAGAGTATAGAGGAGGAGTCAATTCACTCTGATTCAGAGCCTAGCAATAGCAGCGATAACAGTTCCGGTAGTCATTGATTTGCTGGACAGAGAGGGAGTAGAGGATATAAGACCACTGTTTATGAGACATAGCCGCAGGGTGGTTTTGATTCACTAGTCAATCTTAGTTTATACATCCTATACATAATAGAAACCATGGTTCACGATCTGGTAGAGCCCATAAGGATATGATTGCATATAGAAGAAGGGCTCCTTGAGGTTATTCAGATGACACGATGTAGCTACAGATTACGTCACACGTAGAATAGGATCTATAAATATATCAGGTTTCGAGTCGTATGCTGGATCCTATTACTACAGCCATAGACAGCTTATGACCCATATAGATATATATATAGATATAATATGTTTGAGGCATCATCTTTTAGTAGCTACTATCCTACGCAGCCTAGAACATCTTACAGATCGGATTTTACTGCCGATATATTTGGATGGCCCCCTCCACAGCCGTATTATCAACTAGCGAAAACTTTTTAAAGCTAGAGCTTTAGTGAGAGATCCAAAAGTTGTTATAATCCAGAGTATGTTTATTATGGTATAAGCATTGCCGAACACAAAGCTAAGGAAGAGCCTTCAAGTCAGTGTAAGTCATATAACTATAACCACGGGAAGTACTATTATTAATATCACTATTTATGTAAAAATAAATATGACACTCATTTATTTGACTTTCATTTTTATTAAATATGAAATAGGTGATGGTGATTCAAATTGAAGAAATAAACTTGTTCGAGATTTGAGTTATAAAACTGGAGAAGGCAACATAGGAAGCATGCTTTCTCTTGAGATGGGCTTAAGTGAACTTTCTTCACTGAAGGCCTGCTTTCTTCTTCGTCTTCTTGTTTCTCTGTTTAATTTTTCATATCTCCCTGGACATATATCTTGGTTCTTCGATAAGTGATTACCATGAGTGCTAGCTTCTTTTGAACTTTAGTATAGATCTGTTGTTGCTATTATTGCAGTCTATTTCATCTTCTCTTGCACTTGCATGCCTTCTCAAGTGCCAGACATGGCAGCCTCCAAAAATTTAGGCACAGGGACATGACATATAATGCACACATATAAATACAGATACAGATAATGTTATCCTTTATTCTGTTTTAGTTAAATTGATACTTAGGCTATTTAAGTTATTCCCTGAGTACATTGAACATCTCTTCGGTTGTGTTAATATAGTTGAAGTTAATGAATAATCATGATAACTCCGTGTTAGAAGTACAAAAACATATGCTTTAAATGTCCAACACTTGGAACTGTCTCCTGCATGACACTCAAGAACAGTGCAAAGTAGCAAACACTTCTTGCTGGTGTAAACAGGACACTTCAAAGTTTAGCGTTCAGGTTTATTGTGCCATGTCGTGCCCTGTCGTGGTGTTAAGTGTCCAAAAATTTGGATACCTCCAGAAACCTGAAAAATAAATTGTCTGGGCAACAAAGATTCTCTCGCTTTCTGCTGATACTGATTACAAGTTGAGAATGCTGTTGTTTTCACAACGGCTCAGCTTCGACGTCCTAATTTTCTTCAACAATCTTCATCAGGTTTGTTCTTACAGCATGTATGCTCGTGCATGTTATCTTTGGAAAAAAAAAAGAATCATTTTTCTCATTTGATTCAGTACATCTACCATGCTAATTCTAGTACTCTTGGCTTTATATAACAGGCTATTAATTGCTCTCTCTCTCTATATATACCTTGTTCAGTCAATTTAGTGAGAATATTGTAATTCATCAAACATGGGTCTTAGTTTTTTTATCATTTTTTAACTCATAATATTTAGAATTTGTTGGTTTTGATACCAAAAATGATCACCCATGCATTCTTGGTTTCTTAAGGGACTGTTTGGTTGTGAGATTTTACTAGAATTTCCTCATATGTAGTCTATATAGAATGATTTTATAAAAAATATCTGTTTTGTTGCTTCCATGAAACTTGCTAATTGGCAGGTCATAAATGTTAATTATAAATAATAATAACATGCTAAGATTTAGAATCACAATAATACCGTATTCAAGTTTGAGAGATATACCTGCGAAAGACATATTGAATACGATCTTCAATCACCTGGAATAATAGCGCTGGATCTTCCCTTCCTTGCTCCTCACAAAAGATAGCCGTCAATGAGGCAAGCTATCAACCACTCGGAGAGGAGAGGGGGACCTAGCCTATATATAGGAAACATAGAGGAGCCTTCCCATTAAAGGCTCCAAAACCCTAATTGGGTTTTCTGGCCTACATACTAAAAGTACCACAATAAATAGGACTCAATCCTATACATCCAAGGTGCACCAAAGCCCATAAAACAAAATGATCACACATCATATTGGGCTTAACCATAGTACCATTTTGAGCCACACGTCTAACCCGTTTTATAAAACAAAAATACGCAATCAGTGTAAGCCTATATTTTGAAATTATTCTAACATTCTTCCACTTGGGCGAACATGGATTGTCATATTAATTTAAAAAACTTTGTTTTGAAAACGACTCTCGGGTTAGACTATAAAAGTGGCCACACATATAGCTCAAATGATAATCACCTTGGATACATGATCCGGTCCAACAAGAACATCAACATTGAGCATGGAAGTCGTTACACCATTTAATCGATGTAAGACCACTCCACAGCTACAAATGCTAACATCCTTATCGATATGGATCCCCATCCTCCAACCAATGTGATAGTATGTAGTATGAACTTAGCATCACAATGTGATCAAAGGTGTGCTAGTTCATGTCGATCCTCAGAAATGCTTCCAAAGAAGCCACATGTCTCAAAAAAGACTCACATCATGTCTTTATGCATTATATCTCGAGATCAAAATGATATCATAATAAAAGACGTATGTGAAATGCATGCTCAAACATAATTATAATTTCTGTGCACAAAATACAGAATTATAAATAGAAAGATAAATATTATTATTATTGGAAGAGGCTGTACCCGAAGCATATGGGTTGCCTACGTACCTCGTAAAGGGGATTAAGCCAAAACGTAGTTCTTTTACATAAACAACTCCCACTAACCAAAAATATCAAAGATTTCCACAATGCCCATATTAGCTATATGTGTCTTAAAGACTTTCGGTGCGAGTCCTTTAGTCAATGGATCCGCAATCATTGCCTCTGTATTTATATGCTCTATTTTTGTCTGTCCTTCTTTAACTTTATCTCTAACTACCAAGTACTTGATGTCTATATGCTTAGAGCCACCAGAACTCTTGTTATTCTTTGAAAAGAACACCGTTGCACTATTATCATAGTAGATGGTAATTGGTCTCGAGATGGAATCAACAACTTTTAGTCCAGAAAAAAATTTCTTAACCAAATGGCTTGGACAGTAGCTCCATAACATGCCACAAATTCAGCCTGCATAGTAGAAGAAGCCACTAGAGTTTGCTTAACGCTTTTCCAAGAAATAGCACCACCAGCCATCATAAAAACATAACCTGAAGTTGACTTCAAATCATCTTGACATCCTGCAAAATCAGAATCTGAGTAGCCTACCACCTCAAGATGATCTGTACGCTGAAAGGTAAGCATATAACCTTCAGTCTTTTTCAAATATCTCATAACTTTCTTAGCTGCTTTCTAATGCTCTTGTCCTGGATTCGATTGAAATCTACAAAGGACGCTTACTGCATAGGCTATGTCAGGTCTAGTGCAAACTTGAGCATACATCAAGCTCCCTACAGCACTTGCATAGGGTATGTTCTTCAAAGATTCTCTTTCAAGTTCATTTCTTGGACACTGGGCTTTGCTAAACTTATCCCCTTTTACTATAGGTACATCACCGGGTGCACAGTTTTGCATATTGAACCTCTCTAGGATGCGTCGTATCTCATGAAGTAACCTTAGGTCACTGCTGACAAGTAAAATATCATCCACATACAAAACAAGAAAAATGAATTTTCTCCCACTGATCTTGAGATAAATGCATTGGTCCACTGTATTTTCAACAAAACCAAGAGAAGTCACAACTTCATCAAATTTCAAATACCATTGTCGAGATGCTTGCTTGAGCCCATATATGGATTGTTCAATTTACACATCAAATTTTTCTTTTCCTCTACGACAAAACCTCCAGGTTGCCTCATATAAACTTCTTCATAGAGATCTTCATTTAAAAATGCTGTCTTAACATCCATTTGATGAAGCTCCAAATTATAGTGTGCTACAAGTGCCATGATAATTCTAAAGGAATCCTTGGATGAAACCGGTGAAAAAGTCTCATTATAGTCAATGCCCTCTCGCTGAGTGAACCCTTTGGCAACCAGTTTAGTTTTGTCGTTCAATATCCCCTTTTGAGTCTAACTTGGATTTGTAAACCCATTTGCAACTTATGGCCTTAACATGTGGTGGAAGTTCAACAAGTTTTCAAACTCTATTTCTCTTCATATAAAGCATTTCATCTTCCATGGCATTCAACCATTTTTCTGAGTCAGGTCTAGTTAATGCTTCTTTAAAAGAAACAGGATCAATATTATGCCCAATATTAAAATCACTCTCCAGTAAGTAGACAATATAGTCATTAGGCAAGGCAGATCTTCTTTTCCTTTATGATCTCCTAACTTGTGGTTCAAAAAATGACTCAACTATAGTTGGAGGAGGAATGTGATGCTCTTCTTGATGCCCAGGTTCTTCATTAATCGTTGCAATCGGCTGAGAAATAACTCTTTCTTGTACAACGGAAATTAGAACCACAACTTGATCCGGTACAGCAAAAGTTTTCTTGAACACAGAACTCTCACTATTACCAATATCATTTTCCAAAAATTTCGCCATAATGGACTCAACAATTCTAGTACCACGATTAGGACAATAGAACTTATAGCCCTTTGATCTATAAATTCTGGTGTAGATATGGGGTCTAATTTCTTTTCAGTAGGATTACAAATCCTAACCTCAACTGAGCAGCCCTAAACTCTAAAATGGACTAAAATGGGTTTACAACTTGTCCACAATTCAAAAGAAATTTTCTTAACAGCTTTACTAGGAATCCTGTTCAGAATGTAAATGACATATTTCAATGCTTCACCCGATAAAAATTCTAGCAAATTTGTTCTACTCATCGTACTCCTGACCATATCCTTTAAAGTCCAATTACGCCTTTCAGAAACACCATTTTGTTAAGGTGATTCTGGCATTGTATATTAAGGAACTATCCCACATTCTTGTAAAAAAAAAAACTTGTAAATCACCCATGTTCTGACCGGATTTGTCATACTTACCATAGTATTCACCACCACGGTCAAATCTTACAACTTTAATACTTTTCCCACATTGTTTTTTTTATTTTATTTTATTTTAAATATTTTGAATTTCTCAAGAGCAAGGGATTTATCATTAATTAAGCAAACATAACCATAACACGAAAAATCATCAATGAAGATTATGAAGTATTTGTTCCCATATATAGTAGAAAGTAACAGTCCACTAATATCAGTGTGAGTAAGATCCAAAAGGTCATTGCTTCTAATGGATCTCTTCCTTATAGTTTTAGTCATTATTAAAAATGGGCCAATGGGCTTTGACAGAAGGTGCGGTGGGACCACATTTTTTTTTTTTTTTGCAATTGAGCTTTTTCAATGGAGGACTTCAGTCTATCTATTTCTTTGCTAGCTTATCGGCCGGGATATTGGGCTAGTGACAAAAGAGATTGGATGATCTTTCCGTCGCAAAACATTCTAGCTTCTCCTTGTCATTTTTCCTCCATAATTATATTGTTTCATTTAGTCTCTTTTTGTCGTTCAAAGCATGACTGGGCCGAGTGAGCTAATTGTAGTAACTAAAACTTTGGTAGGCTGTATTTGGGCTGCTTAAGGCTACCATCTTGAGAGCCCAAGGTGATGTGTTCATAGATATTTAAAAGAGTGTTGCTTTTCCAACACCGCTCCATTCTTTCATGGGCTTATGTGGGTGATAGGCAAAGCTCCTATTACGCTCTCATATAAGGAACACCAGAAACATCAGCAGATGCAAACTGAGACGCTAGAGGTGGAAAGACATCAATCCAAATAGTGAGTTTTTCGGCTTATGAACCCAAATTGGCTACGAGACTTGGCACTTGATTCCCTCTCAATAATGTGGGTAGTCTGGTCTTCAACCTTAAGACACCAATGATCCAGGGCACAATTGTCGTTGAATCTTCCTCTAACCAGACTTGAATTGCATGTAGATGGTTAATTACATAAACAACGCCGGAGAATGGTTGTATTTTCCGTGTGAATCCACAATTGAATGGATCACATACCACATAGATCTTAAAGCACTTGAATTGCCTGGTAGCTCTTTCTCACTTGACATACTCAGCCTTATATTCGACAGTGCTCTTATTTGTTAGTTTTGAAGGCTGCTCTTTCAAAGCAAAATCTAAACCCAACAGATCCAGTACTATTTCTATGTCTCGTTTGCATCTCACATAATTATTTCCAGTCAAAATTTCAATAGCAGACAATTGGCTTGAAAAGGGAAGAGGCATTCAAAATTGTGGAAACAACATATTTTATTTAATATCATCCAAAAATGATGCATGCAGTCAATGGATGATAATATATCTATCTAATCAACTTGGGCTATTAATTAGATAGTCCGTAATCAACTTGAAAAACATATAAGTCTAATTACGGTAAGAGCCTTGGTGCATCATTGTAAAGTCACCTTTGGGCTAACAATACAACACGCTATAAAGTACTCTTAAGACATATCATGAAGCTAATTAACAAAATCACATCAGCTTTCGAAACACCATCGCCTTTGGGCAAAAGAATGATTCTAGGCTAATGCAATCCCATTAATCACTTCATGCCATTTTTCTAAATCATCATACATAATAACACCTTCGGGCAAGATATTGCATGCAATAATCTAGAAAAATGCAATGCTACCCTTTTTTTTTTGAGAAAATCAGATAAATATCAGTGAATGTGCCACTTTGGTGGCTACCACCCACTTCAATTTCAAAATATTCTCTTAATAGGAAAATAAGGACAGTCGTTATGCCCCACAAATTTTAATCACAAAATGATAGTTATGTGACAAAATCATAACCATTAAACATGCTATAATTATAATCAAAATCACATGTGATTTAAACAAAAAATGTTAATCACAAAATTCAAGGCATATATCACAGCAAGATATGTCCAAAATAACACTTCAATAATTAATATGCATGAGGGCCTAATTCAAATTATTCAGTATTTAAACAATAATTAAATAGGTTGCTAACTCTTAGCCCCAGGCCCAAAACCTATTATGGTCCATTAAATAAAATTGGGCTGGTTACATAAAAGAGCCCAACTTGCAATTATGACGTATTCAGATTTAGCTTAGTAGACCCAAGCCCGATCAAAAAGGAAAAACCCTAAATCTATTTTTTTTATTATTATTTTCATTTTCTCTATCTTCTTCCTCTAACCGCCGCCTCCCCTGTTTTTTTTTTTTTTTGTTTTGTTTGGGATGGAAGCAACCCGTGGCTGCCACCCATGGCCGCCACCCATGCCGGCCACTGCGAGTGGCCGGCGACGCTCCCCGGGCCGCCGCGACGCCCCACGGCCGGCCGTGGGGTGGCTCGGGAAACGCCCCGGCCCGCAGCGGCGGCGGCGTCCGCCTGCTGTGGCGCCGTGGGGCGGCCGTCCGCCCGCGGTGGTGGCGGGCGAGCCTCCTTCCGCCGGCCGTCGCACGGCACAGAGGCGTCGGCCAGCGGAGAGGAAGGCCCTCCTCCTTTTTTTTTTTTTTTTTTTTAAAACAACCTGTGGTCGACACCATGCCGGCCACTGCGAGTGGCCGGTGACGTCCCCAGGCCCGCCGCGGCACCAGGAGGCGCGCGGAGACCGTGCGGCGGCCGGAAGCAGCCTCCCCAGCCGCGGGACAGCGGCTCCCGGCCGCAAGAGAAGGGGAGGTAAGGCCTCTGCGGGAGAAAAAAAAGCAGAGGGCTCTTCTCCTCTTGTCTTTTTTTTTTTTTTGTTTCATCATCCTCCATGTTTAGATCTATAAGGGGATTTGAAACGGGAAGATGGAAGCAGATGAAGTAGGGAGGAAGATGAAGTCTGCGGGAGAAGGAAACAGGGAGGTTTTTTTTTTTTTAATCCGAAAATAATATACAATCATGTTCTGGCAAATTTAAATTTAAATTAAATCTGATATTTAATTATCAAGGAAAAATCTGTGCATGCAGATTTCCGCAGAAGATTCATTCGCCAATGCATAAAATTAATCCATAAATTCAGATAAAATAATAATTGTATATGAAGGATTCTAATCCTAGCATGGAGGCTCTGATACCAACTGTTAATTATCAATAATAATAACATGCTAAGATTTAGAATCACAATAATACCGTATTCAAGTTTGAGAGATATACCTGCGGAAGACATATTGAATACGCTCTTCAATTACCTGGAATAATAGCGCTGGATCTTCCCTTCCTTGCTCCTCACAAAAGATAGCCGTCAATGGGGCAAGCTATCAACCACTCGGAGAGGAGACGGGGACCTGGCCTATATATAGGAAACATAGAGAAGCCTTCCCATTAAAGACTCCAAAACCCTAATTGGGTTTTCTGGCCTACATACCAAACGTACCACAATAAATAGGACTCAATCCTATACATCCAAGGTGCACCAAAGCCCATAAAACAAAATGATCACACATCATATTGGGCTTAACCATAGTACCATTTTGAGCCATACGTCTAACCCGTTTTATAAAACAAAAATACGCAATCAGTGTAAGCCCATATTTTGAAATTATTCTAACAATAAAATATGAGAAAAATATGCTTCATGAAAAACAGCCTCCCTTTGTTTTCCATGAAGACTGTTTTACAGAAAATTAGTTTTCATGATTATCTGTTCTAAGAAACCTTACAGACAAGCAAACAGCCTGTAAGTTATTTTGAACTTCTACATATGGTGCCTCCTCTGCTTAGAATTTGTTCCCCATCAACCTGAATTTTGAGTAGGAGATCTGTATCCCAATGATTTCTAATCAAAATTATGATAGAGACTTTCCACAAGCTCTCACTTGCCCCTATCCAATATTCATCTCTGCAACATCTAAATTAATTCCCAGCCAGAAATCTCAAATTTCTTTTCTTGTGTTATGAAAGATGAAAATGACCTCATATACCTTCCACACCTGCAACATCAAATGATGTCTTAGCAAATTTGTTACTGCAAATAGATGATTAAGAGTATTTACAAAATTAAGTGTGGGTTCCTAACCACTTCAGAGGAAGAGGTGGAATTAAAGAAGAGGCTGGCTACAGCATGCTCATAAAATATAGCAGATGAAATTCATTGTCCAAGGGAAAAAAATTGCTGCAGTCTTTTCCTAGGAGTGGTTGCCTGGATCCATGGCTCTATCAAGGTTCCACATTTCTCCTAGGAAGTGCAATGGTCATGTGGGGCCACAGCTCAACCCTCTGCCAATTATTTAAATTTTTAACTGATAACGACTTATTTTAAAAGATTATGGCTTGTATATATTTAGTTGCTTTATGCTAATTCCATACATCCAATCGGCAAATCTCTTTTTAGTGTAATAGATCATGTTATCTACTTTTTTTTCTTCTTCTTTTTGAATGTTGTTTCTACTTCACTTATCCAAATTAAATGGTAATTGCATGTACATCCTTCCAAATCGGTCTTAGCTAGAACTATTGCTCTGGTAAAATTATCATTCAAGAACTTTTGTAAACAATCTTCCCATCACTAACTTTTGCAATACATCCAAAATCACCTTCTTTTTTTTGAATGAAAAATTCAAAAGTACTTATAATACATGTGTCATGCCCCAAATCCGAGATCGTGAGCCAGAGTCGTGGCAACCGCCGCACACTCGTTGAAACTTTCCCCACGAGCATGCAAGGCATCTCACCATTATGATATCAAAATCAGACAGCAAAAATAATTTAACTAATAATATGTAATCTTTATTTCATTAACTAACTCAACTTACAATGTCTCACAATTCTAACATTAGTTTAAGATAATACATAATTTAAATAAACTCTAATATAAGATAACTTGTGCCACAGTTCTTCTAGCCACTCTTCCATATTGAATAATCCAAATAGGCTAGTTCTTTAAATATATAAAAAAAATAAAAAATCGTATAATGAGCTAGACAGCCCAATGAGCAATGAACATTTCATCTAGATAAATCAAATAATAAAACAATATTATACTGAAATCAAGTATGCAAAATACATCGATTCAAAGCCAAATCGATATGCTATCAATCACTTCAAAATTTCAAAACTTGTTTCATAAATTAATTATCTTTTAAATCCTTAAGTTTATCTCAATAGCTCAGAACTATGATCATATCAAAGTACCACCGCATAACCTCCACCGGCAAGGTACCGATATACCAACATATAACCCCTATTGGAAGGGTGTCGATATCCAACTTATAAAACCCTCGCTTTGGCAAGGTGGTCCGGTGACTCCTTTCGATGACAAATCGAGGAAGACAATCGGAGGAGAAGCTCAAAATCGGTGGCTCAATCTCGGATGAACTCGAAGGAGGAGGAAAGGGGTATTTAAATAGATTTTCCTAGCCGTATCCGGCTAGTCTCCAGATCAGGAGTCCTTATTGCGATTGGAAGGGAGAAAGAAGACACCAACTAGAGTCTTCCTTCTGTTGGGAATTGTATCCTAAATGTCAATCGTCAACATGTTGATGATTGAATTTTGTAAATGAATTGACAAATTAATAAAGTATTATTTGGCATTATTCATCGTTTCATTGTACATCTTCAAATGAACTTTTATATGATGAATTCCTTAGGATTTGTTTTATGATAAAAGAGGATTTATCTTCAAATCCTTAAAACTGTTCGCGATCAAATGATATACTGTTACTAGGACGACAACATTATCAAGATCAGATCGTTGTGTGACATATACGTTGGTTGTCCTCTTAACCAAAGAGTGTGGAGACACTGATATGTCACACAGGTGAAGTGTAGGAGTACATTTCACTGAACGTGACCAATTCCGGAACGCTCTACTGTCAAGAGATATTCCGAGTGGATATGGGTATAAGTTTGGCCCTCTGACCTGAGACCGCAATCTGTGACTAGCAAGCAACTCACTGTACTTTCGTACCGGACTACCTGAATTTCTAATTCAATGATGGAAGGTCATTGGGTACAGTCAAGTACTTGCATAGTCAGTTGTGAGTCAAGATGGAATTGACCCCTCCTGAAAACAGGAGATAATGCCTTATGTTCAATTTAGCAAAACCTTGGCCAAGATAATTCTTATGAGGAGTCAAAGAATTTCTAAAGTTGAATCACATCATGGATGCACTTATTACAGAGTTGACAAAACTCTGAAGTCATCCTAGCATTTAGGAGTCATAGGGATAAATTATACGATAACCATAGTCCAAGGGCTCTTGAATGTTGCTTTGCAATCATTCAGCCTATCCGGACGTCGGGTACCATTGCTAGATTATCATTTCGATTAGTACAAGAAGTTACCTTGTGCTACTGACTTAGGTTCGAACCTATGGGGTCACAAGCATAAAAGTTTATATGTTGATCAAATGGCTGATTGATAATTAAGAATCATTTAGGGATAATTTGGTCAATTCGATTGACAGATTATCCTAAGCAAAAGTTACATTAAAATAATTATTGAATTATTGGAGGTTAATTAGTAATTGGATTACTAATAAATTCAATTTGATTGAATTATTGGACTTTAATTAAGCCAAATTGAATTATATTCAATTTGGGCTAAATTAGGATTTGACCTAATTCGATCGGATTCGATCCGAGCCGATTGGGCATAACCTAATTGATCGGAGTTGACCCAATTGGATTGGGATTGACTCAAGTCAATTAAGAGTCCTTATTTGATGAGGATTAAGAGTCCAAATAATCAGAATTTATTATAGAGAAGAATTCCTAAAATTTAGAATCCTAGCTTTCTTTTTTGGAGAAGAAAGACACCTCATCCTTATCCTCTTTATTTTTGGCCAATTTTTGGCGTGAGGAAAGAGGAGGCATGGGGCTATTTTTTAGAAAAATATGGCACCTCAAATATTCCTAAAAAGATAGGAATCAAATCCCTAATTGTAGGGACTACATGATGCATCAAGCAGGGTGGCGTGCAGCTGAAGTTTGGGGCGCAATAACCTTCTGATTTTTAGGGATTCTTGGCACAAGATTAAAGATAATTTGTTCATCTCTTAGATTCCGATTCACCAGATTTTTTTGAGAATTTTATCAGCCAAATTCATTGGCCAAAAGATGTGTGAGGCGTGGGGGGTCTTTTGGCTATAAAAGGACCCCCACACTTAGGGTTTGTTGAGATGGTCTTTAAAAAGGGTTCTAAATTCTGAAAAAATTCTGAGAGCCAGCCACCTTCTCTCCTCCTTCTTCTCCTTCATCTCCATCCCTCATCCTCTCAAAGAAGAATCAAAAGTTGAGTGCTTCGAGGGAGAAAAGTTCAGCTACTGCAGCACCTCTGCACAAGCTAGCACTCCTGCAGTTGTGGATCTTCCTAGAGCTTCGCGTGGACTATCCGTAGAGGCCGTACACGTGTGCGGCTATACAAGGTGATCAAGGCATCATCAAAGTTCTCAAAGCAAAAAGGTATGAGATCTGATCTCATTAAAAATTAAAATTAGAAATCAACTAGGTTGTTGAAATTATGCATGACTACATGTTAGACATAGAATCATGCCTACTTATTTAGGATAAATGTTTAAAGTTCTGGATCTATTTTTATTGTAGAGATATGATCTCTAGCATGCATAGGAATTAAATAGTTTAATTCATGCTTCCGCTGTAAATTTTTTAAAAATATATGCATGCGACCACCTGGGTAACCAACAATGGTATCAGAGCCAGGTTCAAAGTAGTTTAAACATTTATGCCTAAAATAAGTTTTCTAATCCTAGTAGTCAAGTAATCTGATTGGAATGATCACTAGGCCATCCGGTCATAGGAGAAAGAACGGTTCATAACCCTCTTTTGCCATTCAATGGGATCTTTTATGGCATATAGGGGTGCCACTATGATTCAATCCTTGAAGATGAACCACAAAAAGAAGATTAAAAGTAGTTTTAATCTTTGTAATTAAATCTAAAATCATAGATATGTTTAGATCAGATTTAAAAGATATTTATGATTGATTTAGTTGCTGTTTTTACATGATTAATTAGATCTGAAAAATAGAATGCATGTGATGCATGAGATCTAAGTAAATTCATGTTGATGTATATATGATATAAAGAATATGAATAAATCTGAAATCATAAACTTGTTTAGATTAGATCTAAATAAAATCTATAATTTATTTATTTTTTGATTTTATATGACAAATCAAATCTAAAAATAAATGCATATGATGTATGTTGTTTAAGTTAATTCATATGAGTTTGTATATGTGATATATGGACATAAATCATCTAAGATTTAAACATGAATTAAATCTGAATTTTAACATGATTAATTATAAATCTCAGATCTGAAAAATAAATTTTAAGAACTGAAACTTTGTAGATAGTATGTAATTAAGAATAATGCAATGATCTGAATTTTCATAAACTTACACTTAATTGAGAATTAAGTGATGATGAAAACCTAGATCTAGAATTGTGAACTCAATTCAATGACATTGTATAATTCATGGGGCATTTGGGTTAGCTCAAATCAAGTTTTTAAGATTGGGTTAGACCTAGGGTTAGAATCAAACATGGTCCAATTAGAGTTAATTGATCAAATCTAATTAAGTAGTAACTAGATTAGGTCAAGAAAACTCTAGCTCAAATACAATAGTTGTAGATTGATCAATTCTATGTCTTTGATCAGACCAAGATGGAACTTGATTTAGGCTCCGTGGTTGAGCCCGAGTCATTAGGATGGTCAAAATCAAAATTGATTAACCAATCAGTATCTCAGGTATGTTTGGCAAACTCGACCGGTGGTTTTAATTGGGAGCTACTCGCACTGATGCGTCTTTTCGAGTTAATGGCATATCCCTTCCACCGATCTCACTTACCTGGCCGATTTGGTCAATCATTTTTTATTGGATCATTTAATGATTCGAGTTAACCCATGCCTATAAGAAAAATCAGTTTGACTGATTTAGGTGCCTCCTTAACCGGTTTGAATCTAATTCTTTATAATCTGACTTGGTGAAGTCAGTGGAAGAATTTAGGTTAACCGGATCTTCCTATCTATCCTAATTTAATCCTCTAAAATTGTTAGGTCTTTAAAATGAAATAGTTATGGGGATAACTAGGTCATAGCCTCCCATTAAGTTAGATGATAATAAGTCCAATTTTTCGATAATCATTGGAGGCGCCACACGCTTGGTGCTTATTGGGCATTGGAATTGTCATTTGATATATGATGAGTCAAGTATACCTTCAATAGGTGATCAGGTGGACCGAGCCACACTCGGACTTGGTCATCTATTAGTAGATTATACAGAATCCTATCTGTTGCTGGGGGTTCAAACCGAGAACGATTGGCACAGCGGTGTGAACGGGGTTCCCTTGGAATTGCTTCGGTTGCGTTCCACCTTCCGCCGGAAAACCTGCAAGCAAGCCTCGCACCACCACCGGGGTAGTGGGGGCCCTCCGACGATCAAGTTAGGGAAGATCGAAGGAGAAGGAGAGGTAGCAGGTAAGATGATACTCTGGAAAATCTTGCTTACCCTCCCCCTTCCCCCCCAGCCGCATATATACCAGGCTGGGGGGTTCTTTTGGGGATTGGTCATCGTGTGGCGCGATGGGGTTGCCACTGACATGGCCGTTACAGGGCGTCGTGGGGCAGCGCTGGGTATGGCTATGGCAGGGCGTAGTGGAGTTCCGCTTTGTACGGCTGTTACAGGGGATCGTGAAACAGCGTCGGATACGGCCGTTGCAGGGAGTAGTGGAGCAGGGGGCCGCGGCGTGCCTCAGGGGAACAGTCTGTTGTTGTCAGAGATTGCCGACTCGGGGTCGGATTGCTGGATCAAGGGGCAGCCGACTCGGGGTCGGGCTGCGGAGCCGAAGATATCCGATCCGAGGTCGGATTGCTGGATCAAGGGGCAGCCGACTCGGGGTCGGGCTGCGGAGCCGAAGATATCCGACCCGAGGTCGGATTGCTGGATCAAGGGGCAGCCGCAGTCTTTTCGGGCGCGCGTGCCGGTCACGTGGGGCATGGTGGCTAAGTTCCCCCGTAACAGTAGCCCCCCACTTCCGAGCCTGGAACCAGGAGGGGAACGGGTGAAGGGAGTGATGCTTCGAGATTGCCGCCATCCCTCGGAAAGGCGCGCGCGCTTCGAGCTCCCCGCCTTCTTTACGGTGTATGGCGGTTGTCGCTGATCTGGCGGTCTGCGGATTTCAGCGGACATCCTTCCTTAATGGCGTCGATTCGCCTTTGGGGCGCGAACGAACCTTCGGCAGCCAGGCGTCCTCTGGCGTCACCGAGGCGTCACCCGCTTTTCCGCCTATTTAGCCGGGGGCCCTCCCCTGTCCGCCTTTCTCTTTACAGGCATCCTCGAGTTTCTCCCTTGTGCTGCTGCCGTTGCCGTCGGACTGTTCGTTCGCTCCTCCTTTGGCGCTCTCGGAGCCGTTCTTCCTTCCCTTCCGGTGAGTTGCCCCACTCTGCAATTTAGGGCCCTCCGTACTTTCTCCTTTCGTATTAGTGTACCCCAGTCGTTCCGGTCCCTTCTCCCCTCTTGACCCCGTCCTGACCGTAGATTCACTGGCCGTTAGGGATGGACGAAGTAAGAGCAGACCGCATTCAGTCGGAGCTGGTCCCCGAAGACCTAGATAGGTTCGTGGCCCGGTACCACCTTCCCGAAACCTGCAACGTTACGCTCCCGGGGCCTGAGGAGAGGATGTCCCATCCTCCTCCAGGGAAGGTCGCCATCAATGAGGACATCCTTCGGGCTGGGTTCCGCCTTCCCCTCTCGGACTTAGTCGTGCAGGTGCTTCGAGGTTTAAGAGTGGCGCCGACGCAACTGGTGCCGAACTCATGGCGTACCCTGACGGCCTTCCAGGTTCTCTGCCGCATGCACGAGGTTCCCGCCACCCTGAACGTCTTTTGGGAATGCTATGGCCTGAACGGCCACCCCCGGGACAGAGGGTGGTGGTGCTTTGCGGCGCGGCGAGGGTGCGGCCTCGTCAAGGAAGCTCCTTCCTCCATTCATGGCTGGAAGGAGCGTTTCTTTTTCATCGACGTAGATCCCTCTTGGGGAATCGGGACAACCTGGGAGACGCCGATGAAGTCCCCGATTGGCCTATCGAGGTTGTCGAGGGAGGAGTCCGATGGCGTCGCCGTCTTGAGGGGGTTGGTTGCCGAGGGCCGGCTCCCCCCGGTGGCTAGCCTTATTTCCGAGGATGCCTTGGTGAACGTCGGTCTGAGCTCGGTCCCCGCCGACCGTGAGCCCGCCACCACTTCTTCTTTTTTAGCTCTTTTCTCCTCTTTCCTTTCTTCTTTCCATCGGTTTCTTAGTTTCTAACCATCTCGTCCTTTTTGCAGAAATCGACGACGTCATGCAGTCGGACAAGGCAATGGCTGTTAGTAGGGCGTCCCTACTGGAAGCGGTCCGGAGGAAGAAACGGACTCCTCCGAGCGGGGTCCCACCGGCGAAGAAGCCCCGCCAGCAGGCGACTCCGACGCCGACAGACGGGTCCGGGCCCATCGATCAGGGGGACGCCGCGGGCTCGGACCGACAGTTGACGCCGTATCAGCCCTCCAGTGATGAGACTATCGTTTTTCCGGAGGTGTCATCCGAGCGCGCCCGGGGCGGCCGCAGTCGGTCCCCAGCCCGATCTTCGACTCGGTCGGCTTCGGATGATACGAGAAGGGGGGGCGCGCCGAGGCCCCGGCCGAGCGGGACCCTGTCGATCTCTGGCGTGGCCCCTGCCCCGCGCACGGTTGGCATGACTCTCTCCCAAGCGATGGGTAAGGGTAAGGCTGCAGAACCACCGTCCGGCTCCGGGGCGAAGTCGGGGTCGGCCTTCACTTTCGCCGGCGCCCGAAACCTCGTCGAGACGGTGCTGCTGGAGAGGGACCGTAGGCAGGTCCGGCAGATGAGCATCCCTGAAGTCGGAGCTGCCAGCTGCGTCTGTCTCATGTCGGTGAGTGTTCTTTTGGTCGCTTTCGTCGTTTATAGGCTCTGTTGATCCCCGTCTGACGCTCTCATTTTTCCTATCTCTTAGCTCGCCCAGTACATGATCCGCCTGGAGGAGAGCCACGAGGAACAGGCGAGGCTTCTGGCGAGGACCGAGAGCCGACTGAAAGCTGTAGAGGAGGGAGGCCAGGCTGCGGCGGGGAGGACGACCAGGGACCTCGAAACGAGGCTCCAGGTGGCCGAAGAGCGGGCACTCGGCTTCGCCGTCCTCGAGAGGCAACTGTTGGATGCTCAGGAGCAACTCAAGGTTGCCTCGGGTCTCGAAAGCGAGATCAGGAAGGCGGAGGAGCGGGCCGAAAAGCAGTCCCGGAAGGCTGCCGACTTCCGGGAGAGGTGGGAGAAGGCCCAGCAGTCGGCCGACAACGCCCGCAACCGAACCCGATCTCTTGAAGCCAAGCTGGCCGAATTGAAGTCGGCCTTGGAGGGGACTCGTGCGAGCAACCAGGAGCTTCATTCGCGCCTGGAGGAGGCTGAGGCTGCTCGCGTCGCTGCCGAGGCGAGGCACATGGAGGCTCGGGCCGATCTGCTGAGGGTCTCCTCCGAGGCGGACGACCGGATTGTGGCGAAGGTCATGGAAGCGAAAGCTCAGATTACGGAGCGAGCGGAGGCTGCGCTGGCCGAGAAGAGCGCGGAGATCGGGCGTCAGGCGGTACAGGCCTATCGTCAGTCCGCCGAGTTCATCCGTGACATGTCGGACGCGGGGTCCGACTCCTTTGCCTTAGGCTTCGATGAAGGCCTGGCAAGGGTGTCCGCTAAATACCCCGGAATTGACCTGAGTGGGGTCTCCCTCCTCGACTCCCCTCCGATGCCATTGCCTGCCGATTCTCCAACCGTCTTCCCACCCTTCGTGGACGTGCTCGCCGTTCCCGACTCAGGGGTTCCTCCAAACTGACTCTCTGTACTTTTCTTTATTCTTTTCTTTGTATGTTGGCGTTTTGCCATGTTGTATGGGTCTCGGCCCTGATGCAACGAAAGTTAATGCAAACAGAGTGTTTCCTCATTTCACTTTCGTCCTTCCTCTTCTTAACTCTTGGTAGCGTCTCGCCGACTCCTGACTCTTGAAGTTCTTCCGGCGCTAGGCCAGGCATCCGAGGGTTAGGCCTCAGGAAATTCTTCCGGTGCTAGACCAGGCATCCGAAGGTTAGGCCTCAGGAAATTCTCCCGGCGCTAGGCCAGGCATCCGGGGGTTAGGCCTCAGGAAATTCTTCCGGCGCTAGGCCAGGCATCCGAAGGTTGGGCCTCAGGAAATTCTTCCGGCGCTAGGCCAGGCATCCGAGGGTTGGGCCTCAGGAAATTCTTCCGGCGCTAGGCCAGGCATCCGAGGGTTGGGCCTCAGGAAATTCTTCCGGCGCTAGGCCAGGCATCCGAGGGTTAGGCCTCAGGAAATTCTTCCGGCGCTAGGCCAGGCATCCGAGGGTTAGGCCTCAGAAAATTCTTCCGCTGGTCGGCCAAGGCTGGCGCAAGCCGAGGCGACCGGTCGGGGCTTCAGGCTAGTCTGCTCCCGGGATGATCATCGGGTTAGCCTGGCATCCAAGGGCCGAGCCTCGGGGAATTCCGCTCGTTGGTCGGCCAAGGCTGGCGCAAGCCGAGGCGACCGGTCGGGGCTTCAGGCTAGTCTGCTTTCGGGATGATCATCGGGTTAGCCTGGCATCCGAGGGCCGAGCATCGGAGAATTCCGCTCGTTGGTCGGCCAAGGCTGGCGCAAGCCGAGGCGACCGGTCGGGGCTTCAGGCTAGTCTGCTCCCGGGATGATCATCGGGTTAGCCTGGCATCCGAGGGCCGAGCCTCGGGGAATTCCGCTCGTTGGTCGGCCAAGGCTGGCGCAAGCCGAGGCGACCGGTCGGAGCTTCAGGCTAGTCTGCTCCCGGGATGATCATCGGGTTAGCCTGGCATCCGAGGGCCGAGCCTCGGGGAATTCCGCTCGTTGGTCGGCCAAGACTGGCGCAAGCCGAGGCGACCGGTCGGGGCTTCAGGCTAGTCTGCTCCCGGGATGATCATCGGGTTAGCCTGGCATCCGAGGGCCGAGCCTCGGGGAATTCCGCTCGTTGGTCGGCCAAGGCTGGCGCAAGCCGAGGCGACCGGTCGGGGCTTCAGGCTAGTCTGCTCCCGGGATGATCATCGGGTTAGCCTGGCATCCGAGGGCCGAGCCTCGGAGAATTCCGCTCGTTGGTCGGCCAAGGCTGGCGCAAGCCGAGGCGACCGGTCGGGGCTTCAGGCTAGTCTGCTTCCGGGATGATCATCGGGTTAGCCTGGCATCCGAGGGCCGAGCCTCGGAGAATTCCGCTCGTTGGTCGGCCAAGGCTGGCGCAAGCCGAGGCGACCGGTCGGGGCTTCAGGCTAGTCTGCTCCCGGGATGATCATCGGGTTAGCCTGGCATCCGAGGGCCGAGCCTCGGAGAATTCCGCTCGTTGGTCGCGCGCCTGTCACTTGCCGCTCGACGGGGTTTCTCCGTGGCCAGCTGCGATCGTGTTTCTCCCCCTCTCGAAGCGTCGCCTGGGGAACACTAGAAGGCCATTAAATGCTAATTGAGGCGTTACCTGGGAAATCGGACCGGCCAGTTGCTGCTTGCGAGGAGTGCCAGTTAAGCGGCCGCGATACGCGCGTTCTTCGAGGCGGATGCGGCCTGGGCGCGTGCGGAGATACGTGGGCCGCGGGATACACGCCGTCCGGAGTGTCCTGCACGAAGAATGCAATTAAGGAGAATGATGCCTAGGAGATCGTGGGGGGATAAACCTCGAGAGCCGGAACGGCTCCGGATTCGATGTGCCCGCATTTATTGGAGCCACCCGCATCGGAACGACCGGGGGGCCACAGTTTGGCTATAAATATAAGCGCAGGTGCGGTGGAGCCTGCCAAGCCGGAGCTGTTCAGGTTGCCATGGATCGTGGACCTCCTCTCCGGCGCGTGGCTGGGAAATCCCAGCCGGAGGAACGGGAGGCACGCCCCTCGCGACTTCCACCAACTAGCCGTTTCATCTGGGATCAACGGGAGGATTCTCCCCGGCGGAACTCCGCTCTAGGCGTTTCATCCGGGATCACGCCTCTTCGCGCTCTTCTCCCTTATATTCCTTTCCTCCCCTTCTCCTGGGGAGGACCGGAATATCCCTTGGAGGTGGCGTTCCTCTAGAAGCAGTGTGAACTTCTTCTTCGTCCGCGCCGGCTCTTCGTCTTTTGCGTGAGGCGTCGATGGCGCCTCCGGGGGGAAGCACCCACGGCCAGTGGGATTGCAGCTGCTTCGGGCGGAGGGTTCGGGATCCCAGATCTTCAGCTCCACGGAGTCCCCACCTCTTCCTTAGTTTCTTTACTCCCCAATCCCCCTCTGGGAATTCTTTGTAATCACACGAACACGCCATTGTAACCAGGAATTATTGAAATGAAAAGAACTATATATTTTTTGAGCTGTCTTTCTGGCTTTGTCTTTCTACTGGTAATATACCCGCAGGTTAGCGGAATTCCAGCTCCTTGGAATTTCTCGACCATCTAGTGCCTCCAACTGGTAGGAGCCAGGTCGGTTTACCCAGCAAACCCTATACGGGCCTTCCCAATTTGGCGCCAGCTTCCCACCTTCCGCGGGCTGAGATGCTTTGGCCCGCCTTAGCACCAGATCTCCGATTCTGAAAAATTTTGGTCGGACCTTGGAGTTATAATACCGGGCCACCCTCCGCTGATACATCGCCATCCGGACCTGCGCCATTTCCCTCGCTTCTTCCAAGAGGTCCAGGTTCCCTCGGAGCTGCTCCGAATTGGCCTCGGGTCGGTGCGCGGCCACCCGGGGCGAGGGGAGTCCGAGCTCCACGGGGACGACCGCTTCCGTGCCATAGGTTAGGCCGAAAGGCGTCTCCCCGGTAGGGGTCCGATGCGTGGTCCGATACGCCCAAAGGACGTTCTCGAGTTCTTCGACCCAAGCTTGCCTCGTCCGACCGATTCGCGCCTTAATTCCTTGGAGGATTGTCCGATTTGTCACTTCGGCCTCACCGTTGGTTTGGGGATGCGACACAGATGTGAACCGATGCTCGATCCCGAACTCCTCGCAGAAGTCACGGAAATGCTTGTTGTCGAACTGTCGACCATTATCCGAGATGAGGACCCGGGGTACCCCAAATCGGACAATGATGTTTTTCTTTACGAACTTCCGGACTTGCGCCTCCGTGATAGTGGCCAGCGGCTCCGCCTCCACCCACTTGGTGAAGTAGTCGATTGCAACAATCAAGAATTTCCGCTGGGCGGAAGCGACGGAGAACGGTCCGAGGATATCCATTCCCCACTGTGAGAAGGGCCAGGGTGCGGTGATTGGTGCCAAGGGGACAGAAGGGACTCTCTGGACGTTGGCGTGGCGCTGGCAGGCGTCGCATTTCCGTACGTGATCCTTTGAGTCCTCCAACAAGGTAGGCCAATAATAGCCTTGCCTCATGATCTTGTGCGCCAAGGACCTAGCCCCCGAGTGCGATCCGCAGACGCCCTCGTGGACTTCGCCGAGGACGTAGGCCGCCTCCAAGGGGCGGAGGCACCTTAAGAGGGGGGCGGTGAACGAGGTCCGATACAGCCTCCCTTCATAGAGTACGTAGTGGGCGGACTTTCTGACAAGTCGCCGAGCTTGATCTTCGTCTTCAGGGAGGATCCCTTCGGCGAGGTAGGCGACGAGCGGGTCCATCCAAGACGGCTCCGGGTCAATCGCCATCACCGCCCCAGCCTCGCCGATGCTCGGGGCATCCAGGGTCTCCAGGTAGATTGCCCTCGCAGGTTGCGCGCCTCTGCGCCCACCAAGCGGGACAACCTGTCGGCCCTGGCATTTTCGCTTCTGGGGACCTGCTGGAGGTCGACGCTGCCGAGGTCGGGAATGAGTGCTTGCACCTTCCGGACGTAGTTCTGCATGGTCGGGCTCCGGGCCTCGAACTCCCCACGGACCTGCCCGACCACCAGCTGGGAGTCGGTGAAGACCTTCAAACGCCGGATGCCGAGCTCCCCGGCGAGTTTGAGTCCCGCGACTAGGGCCTCGTACTCCGCCTCGTTGTTGGTCACTGAAAATCCAAACCTCAAGGCATACTCGGCTATCACTCCATCAGGACTGGTAAGGACCAGCCCGGCCCCTCCACCCTCGGGGTTCGACGACCCATCGATGTGAAGCGTCCAGGTCGGGAGGTCGAGGCTGGGCGTTTCCGGCGGTCTAGGTTCCGCCACCTGCATCGTGCACTCAGCGAGGAAGTCCGCGAGCACCTGGGCCTTGATGGCGGGCCGAGGCTGGTAGCGGATGTCGAACTCACCGAGTTCTATTGCCCACTTCACCAGCCATCCCGCATTCTCGGGGTTGCTGAGGATTTGTCGTAGTGGTTGATCAGTTAAGAGGGTGACAGAATGGGCCTGGAAATAGGGGCGGAGCCTCCTGGTCGCGGTCAGCAGCGCGAAGGCGATCTTTTCAGCCTTCGTATACCGCGTCTCGGCATCCCGTAGGACCCGGCTGATGTAGTACACGGGCTTCTGGAGCTTTGCCTCTTCCCGAACCAGCACCGCACTGACCGCGGTTGGGGAGACCGCCAGATAGAGGTAGAGCATCTCCCCTTCTTGCGGCTTGGACAGCAGGGGAAGAGACGCCAGGTATTCCTTGAGCTGGTCGAATGCTGCTTGACATTCGGCCGTCCAGAGGAAGTCTTTCGGGCATTTTAACACCTTGAAGAATGGTTGGCAGCGTTCGGCCGATTTTGCCACAAATCGTCCGAGCGCGGCAACCCTTCCAGCGAGCTCCTGAACCTCCTTCACTTTGGTCGGAGGGGACATACCTTGGATGGCCTTGATTTTGTCCGGGTTGGCTTCGATACTCCGCTGGTTGACAATGAAACCGAGGAACCTCCCGGCCGAAGCGCCAAAGGCGCACTTCGCTGGGTTCAGCTTCATGCGAAACTTCCGCAAGGTGGTGAAAGTCTCCTCCAGATCCACGATGTGCTGGTCTGCCTGGCGGCTCTTCACCAGCATATCGTCCACGTACACCTCCATATTTCGGCCGATTTGCTCTTTGAAGATTTTGTTGACGAGGCGCTGGTAAGTGGCGCCAGCATTCTTCAGACCGAAGGGCATTACCTTGTAGCAGTACAGCCCCCGATCTGTTATAAAGGCAGTTTTCTCCTCGTCCTGTGGGGCCATCATTATCTGGTTGTAACCGGAGAAGGCGTCCATGAAAGACAGCAGCTGATGTCCGGAAGTCGCGTCGACCAGTTGGTCTATCCGCGAAAGCGGAAAGCTATCCTTGGGGCACGCCTTGTTCAGGTCGGTATAGTCGACGCACATCCTCCACTTCCCGCTCGCCTTCCGGACAAGTACGACATTTGCCAGCCACTCGGGGTAACTCACCTCCCTTATGAATCCTGCCTCCAAGAGTTTGTCTACCTCCTGGTCGATCACCCGGATCCGATCCGGGGCACAGTGTCTCTTCTTCTGCTTCACTGGCCGGTGGGTCGGGTCGACGTTGAGGGCGTGAGAGATGACCTCCGGGTCGATCCCAGGTACATCGGCCGCCGACCAGGCAAATACATCGGCATTGGCTCGGAGGAATTCCACCAATCGGGCCCGAGCTCCCGGGTCGAGATTGGCGCCGACCCGGACCGCCCGGCCCCGGCGGCCTTCCTCGAGGGGAACTTCGACCACACCCTCGGCCGGCTCTCCCTGCCGCAAGGCCACCTCGTCTCTGGCATCAAGGGACTCGACGCTTAGGGCTTCTGCGGGCTTCTTCCCTTTGAGGGTCGCTAAGAAACATTGCCGTGCGGTCGGTTGGTCACCTCGGACCTCCCCGATCCCGACCGTCGTGGGGAACCGCATGAGCAAGTGGTACGTGGAGACCACCGCACGAAGGGCGTTCAGCCCGGGTCGTCCGAGGATAGTGTTGTAAGCCGAGGGAACACGGACGACCAAGAACCCGAGTCGCACCGTGGCTTCTGCGGGTGCGACGCCCGCAGTCACAGGCAGCTCAACGACACCTTCCACCGGGACAGCGTCACCGGTGAATCCTACGAGGGGGGTGGACATTTTGTGCAACAATTGTCTGGACAAGCCCAGCTTTTGGAAGGCCTCATAAAACAAGATATCAGCTGAGCTTCCACTATCCACAAGAGCACGCCTTACATCATAGTTTGCCATGGTGAGGGAGATTACCATGGCGTCATCGTGGGGGGTCTGAACCCCCTTTACATCCTCATCACAAAAAGTGATTACGTTGCCGACCCTCTGCCTCTTTGCGACGGCCGCCCCCGACGCCTCCGTCGAGCCCCCTGCGTTCCTCACGGGTCGGGGGCAGCCCCCAGTGATAGTGTGGATCACGCCCGCAACGGGTCGATTCTGCTCCCGAGGCCCCGGAGGAGCCGGGTCGGCCGGACGCGGGTCTGCGGGGGGACGTCGGTCGCTCACATATCGACCGAGACGCCCCCGGCGGATGAGAGCCTCGATCTCGTCCCGAAGCTGGAAGCAGTCTTCCGTGTCGTGGCCGTGGTCTCGGTGGTACTCACAGTACGCCCGGGAGGGCCTCTTCCCAGGAGTCTTCCGCATCTGTCTCGGGGCCGGGAGGTCCTCCCGCCCCTTGATCTCCATAAGGATCTTGGCCCGGGGAGTCAGGAGAGGGGTGTACCGGTTGAAACGTCGGGGCGGAGAACGAGGGCGTGGGGCGCCGTGGTTCTTCGCCGGCGACGGGCTTCTGCGCCGACGCTGGGGCGTCGGGCTCCTCCTCTGGCGTGCCTCTTTCCGCCTTTTCTTCCCAAGCTTTGGAGGGATCTCGGCGGCCTCCTTGCTCCGGTGGGCGGCCGCCTCCTCGGCGTCCGCATATTGGTTCGCCCGGGACAACAGCTCTGGGAAGCTCCGCGGCAGGCGTTTGTCCAGGGAGAAGGTGAGTCTGCCCTTCCGGAAGCCACGCTTCAGGGCTGAAAGAGCTACCTCCTGACTCAGGCTCCGGACCTCCAGCGTAGCCCTGTTGAAGCGGGTAAGATAATCCCGCAGGCTTTCTCCCTCGTTTTGCCGGACATTAAAGAGGGAGTCGGAGACCAGTCGCCGCCGGCTACTGACGGCGAAATGAGTGACGAAGAGGCGAGTGAACTGGTCGAAGGACCGGATTGAGTCGGCCTCCAGCCCGGCGAACCATGCCCTCGCCGGGCCACGGAGGGTTGCCGGAAAAGCCTTGCAGAGAAGGGGATCTGATGCTCCGTGGAGGAGCATAAGGGTCCTGAAACTCTCGACGTGATCCCGCGGGTCCGCCGCCCCGTCATAGGGCTCGATCGCCGGCATTTTGAACCCCGGCGGATTCGGGGTCCGCAGGATCCTCGAGGCAAGCGCCGGCTGGGAGGAGATCTCTAAGTCGGCGAAGGGATCTTTGGAATGGCCCTTCAGGACCTGGAGTTGTCGGTGGAGATCGTCCACCCGCCGGTCCAGGGAGCGCGACCGGTGGGTGGGAGACAAGGAGCGGCGAGAGGGGGACCGACTGGAGCGCGGGTTCCTCGAGGATTGGGGGGTCTGGGAACGCGCCCGGGCCCGCCTCTCGGACCCCGCGCGGCTCCGGTGGGAGGGTCCCGGCAGAATGGAGCGTGCTCGAGAATCCTCCTCGCGCCGGCGCTCATCCCCATGGGAGAGGAAGGAGCGCGGGTTGAGGAGGACAGGCGAATGCTCAGGCCGCGGCGGCTCCTGAGCCCGCTGCGGCGCCCGGAAAATCGCACCCTGCAGATTCTGCACCGCCTCCACGAGGGTGTGAACCTGCTGGGTTAGTTGGTCGAACTGGGCGGCTTCGACCGTCTGAACGGGCGGTGGGGAGGTGGAGTGTTGCTGAGAGTGTGTTGGAGATGCAGCGGCCTTCCGGCCAGAGGCGTGAGAGGCCCCGCGACCGGAAGCATTGGAAGCTCCACGACCACCTCGCCGTGCCATTACGATCGCTCTGAGATCCGGGCCCTTCCTCTAGCGCCAACTGTTGCTGGGGGTTCAAACCGAGAACGATTGGCACAGCGGTGTGAACGGGGTTCCCTTGGAATTGCTTCGGTTGCGTTCCACCTTCCGCCGGAAAACCTGCAAGCAAGCCTCGCACCACCACCGGGGTAGTGGGGGCCCTCCGACGATCAAGTTAGGGAAGATCGAAGGAGAAGGAGAGGTAGCAGGTAAGATGATACTCTGAAAAATCTTGCTTACCCTCCCCCTTCCCCCCCAGCCGCATATATACCAGGCTGGGGGGTTCTTTTGGGGATTGGTCATCGTGTGGCGCGATGGGGTTGCCACTGACATGGCCGTTACAGGGCGTCGTGGGGCAGCGCTGGGTACGGCTATGGCAGGGCGTAGTGGAGTTCCGTTTTGTACGGCTGTTACAGGGGATCGTGAAACAGCGTCGGATACGGCCGTTGCAGGGAGTAGTGGAGCAGGTGAGGATGATAGTGTTATTTTGATGATTAACAAGCAATTATCTAGAGCATGCTATAAGTTAAATTGATACTTCATTTATAAGTTCATTACTCTCAGTATATTTGTTTAAATTGAAAATATATATATGTTCTTGTTCATTTGAATGGATCTAACCTTGAGAATGCAGCAAAGTGTGGATTGAGTCGACCCAAAGATTGTTTGAGTCGACTCCGGCACATCAAGAAATCATTTGGCACACTCCTGCAAAAATGGCACAGATGAACAGTTGGTTGGGTCGACCCAAGGTAAGCATGAGTCGACCCAAACTTCAAGAACCTCAAAACATGAAGGAAAAATGGTTCTCTGGATTTACTGAGAGGGTCGACCCAAGATGAAGTTGAGTCGACCCAAGCTTGAGTCGACCCAAAGAAAGGTTGAGTCGACCCAAGTGAAGAAAGGCTGAAATTCAAGGCTCTGAATTTTCTGAAGCTGACCTTGGGTCGACCCAAGAAAAATGTTGAGCTGACCCAAGGTTTGAGTCAACCCAAAGAAAGGTTGGGTCGACCCAAGGCAACAGAAGGCTGAATTTCAAGTTTCTGTGTTTTCTGAGAGGGTCGACCCAAGGAATGTTTGAGTCGACCCAAGTGAAGGTTGGGTCGACCCAAGGACAGGTTGAGCCGACCCAAACACGGGCTGAACATAACGGCTAGTTGTGCAGAAATGCTTTTTGGACTCCCAACGGCTATAAACAGCTAGTTTCTTCAATCCAACGGTCAGAAAGGACTATTTGGAGGTTGGAGAAGTATTTAAGAAGGAGTATTCATCAGAGGAAGCCAGCTTTTGGGAAAATACATTAAGTGCATTCAAGAGAGAACCCTAGCAAGGCAAGCTTCATCCAAGGGCTTCATTCAAGAATCAAAGAAAGGGATTGAACAGATTCAAAGAGTCATCAAGAGCTCCATTCTCCCTTGAAGAGTGAAGCATCCTTGACAAAGAAGAGCAAAGCGACTTCAAAGCGATAAATACCTTCTAACTTTTCTTTGTAGTTTATATTGTTTCATATGCTCATTTAGGAGTTTGAATCTTTTCTTTTCATTTGTTAAACACTTTGTAAAGGTTCGTTGGTAAGTCCGCAAAACCAACAAAGGTTTTTGGTGAACCCGGAAAACCAAAGTACAAAGGTTCGTTGGTGAGCCCGCAAAACCAACAAAGGTTTTTGGTGAACCCGGAAAACCAAAGTGTAAAGGTTCGTTGGTGAGCCCGCAAAACCAACAAAGGTTTTTGGTGAACCCGGAAAACCAAAGTGTATAGGTTCGTTGGTGAGCCCGTAAAACCAACAAAGGTTTTTGGATTGTGAGCCCGGAAAACAATCCAACTGTAATCCGAGAGATTATAGTGAATTCCCAAGGGGACGCTTGGGGAGTGGACGTAGGTGCTAAGGAGAGCACCGAACCACTATATATTGTTGTGTTTGTGTTTCCGTTTATTCTTGCATCATCTTCTATCTTTGCACTATTTAAATCATTCTAATAGCTTAAGAAAGCATCCACCGCACTTATATTGAGAAAACGTTTAAAGCACCGAAAATTAGAAGAAACCAATTCACCCCCCCCTCTTGGCTTGTCACCTTGGGCAACAAGTGGTATCAGAGCGAGGTGCTCTAATAGTACTCATTGATCTCATAATTAAGAGTTAAAGATCATGACAACCCAAGTGGGATGTTCTATGAGTGAGGGACAACTAATTGATAGACCTCCACTATTTGATGGTATAAACTACACATATTGGAAAGCACGCATGCGCATCTTCATTCAAGCACATGACTATGATTTATGGAGTATCATAGTCAATGGACCACACACAAGCACTAATCATGATAAGAAAATGGCTCAGCAAAATGCAAAAGCCATGAATGTGCTAGTTTGTGCATTAAATGATAGTGAATTTAATTACATATCTTCTTGCATAACTGCTAAAGACATATGGAATATGCTAGAGATTAAATATGAAAGCACTAACATTTTTAGCAAATCAAAAATTAGCTTTGAAGAAGATGAGAGGCAAGCAGATATTGAAAATCTATGCCTTGTGGGACACAAGAACGAGGTATGTGTTGAAACACAAAGTGTCTCCTCTTCTGAATATGAAGTATATGATAAAACTGAAGATGATTTTACATTCGATGAACTTCATGATGCTTTTTCTGATTTGTATTTAGAACATAAGAAACTTATTTGTAGGAACAAGAACTTGAAGAATGAAAATCAAATTCTAATAGATGAAAAACTAAAACTAAATAATAAAATTGAAATCTTAATTAAAGAAAATAAAGAACTAAATCAGAGAAATCAACTTCTCACTGAAAGCCATGATAAACTTAAGAAAAACAATGGATTGCTTTCAGAAGATAATGAAAAATTAACTAAAGAAGTTGATAATTTGAAACCTACTGTTGAAAGATTCACTCCCAGCTCTGAAAAACTGAATTTAATGATAGAAAACTCAAGAGCTGTATATGACAAAGCTGGATTGGGATATCAACCTTGGTACACTCAAAAATCTTTCGAGAATATATTTCTTAAATCCTCCACTATTCATCCTAAAACGATTTTTCACAAATCTGGTGAAACTAATAAACAAAAACAGAAAACTGAAAATTCATTATCTATTTTTGCTAAATCTATGTTGTTTAAATTTTGCAAGAGTATGCAGAAGTATATTACTTGTACTCCTAAAACCTGCAAACTAATAGACAAAATGGTAATTAAGAGAATATGGGTTCCAAAAGGAACAATTATAGCTAACCTGCAAGGACCCAAAAGAGCTTGGGTTTCTAAGTTGAAAACATGATCATTGTTAGCAAATGTGTCTAGCTACCCAAGATTCCAATGAAAGATGTTATCTGGACAATGGGTTCTCTAGACACGTGTTAAAGAATAGAACTTAAAATATAATTAAGAAGAGTGACCAAAATGAAAGAAATAATGAAATTAGTAATTCTTGCATCCTCTCATATTGAAATTGTAGCTAGTATTAATCATTTCTGTGATATAGGCGATACTCTTGGTATGAAATGAAAATATATCCAAATCACTCCATCTTCCTATATTATGCTTCAGTTATTGATGGATAATTTGCTTAATCAATACTCTTAGAATAACTCTTTGAATTATCTATATGCTTGATTGAGAGTTGTTATCCATGGCATTATCCTTTATTGATCATAAACATAAGAATGTCTACTTGGTATTTTTTTTTAAATATATGTATTAAGAATACCAAGATTAAAGAGTCTAGTTTTGGCATATAAAATCAACTCATACTAGTATGGACTTAATCTCAAAAGACCTTGTCATTGGTTCACTTAGATTAATTTTTGCAAGGTCAAAGTTTGCTATGTATGTCATCTAGAAAAACAAACTAGAATCATTTCTAAATCTAAAAATATTGTTTTCACCTTTTAGCCTTTGAAAACTCTTCATAAGAACTTATTTGGATCTCTAGGATTGTGAACCCAGGAGATAAGCTTTCTGATTTTGTAATTGTGGAAAATTTCTCAAAGCTAATATTGGTTTTGTTCTTGGCACTTAAATTAAAATATTTTCTGCATTGGCACAAACTCACAAAAAGGGTTCAAATGAAAAAGGTTTGCAAACTATGAAATCATGGCATAGTTTTGAAAACCAATTTCTTATTGAGTTGTGCACAGAAAATAATATTGAATACAATTGTTTCTACACCAAGAACACCATAAATAAAATAGAGTTGATAGAATCCTTGAAGAAATGAAAAAGACAATGTTGTATGATAGTCATCTACTTAAATGATTTCTGTTAAAAGCTATCATCATTGCTTGTCATACATATGGTTTCTATTAGAAAACTCCTTTTGATCGTCTGAAAAATAGAAAATGATATATTGTATATCTTTTATATTTTTCAGTCATACATGTCATGCTTGATATATTCTTATGAAAATAATGTCAAATCTGGTAAAACAAATATTCCTTTGGATATTACTCTTCAAGCAATGCATATAGAATATTCAATGAAAAGATACTAGTTGTAGAGATATCAATTCATACTATTCTTATTAAAACTAGATCCTTTATTGAGAATATAGTTTATCATTTTGATTCTATGTAACAATCAGAATTTTGATAGACACAACTATTTAAGATAATTTGATTAAAACTTAACTGGTATATCTTATTAATAATTATCTTAAGCAAATAGAATCTAAGCTAAATTGCTTCTGACAATAAGAAATTGATTTGATCTTGATGAATCTTTCTATTGCCTCACATGCTTGTCCTTGAACCATTTTACTTAATGAAGTTATCTCTTTAGTTCAAGTGACTTGTGCTTGCTTATATTTAGGCAATCTCTTGAGTAAAGTGACTCAAATTCAATTATTGTCATGTCTCATGTTGAGTCATCTAGCTAAGAAATATGTTGTATGAATGTTTTTGTATCCTAGAGAACCTAATGAATTGCCTTCAAGAAAAGAAAAAGATTTTGCTAATGATACAGGATTTGTGAGCAAGAAATTTCAACTTGAAGGACACCTCGATGAAAGATACAATAAACATTCCCTTGGAAACAAAAAAAAAGAAGATTTTCTTCAGCCAAGGGAATAAAGAATCTAAAAGGTATTTGGCTTGAAGAATGCTAAATGCACTGGTAATCTAAACTCTTCTCTTGTGAGTTAGTTGAGCAAAATCAATAGTCTGAAATTATATGGTAGCATGATTAAACATTTAATTGCTAATCTTCTTGATATCATGCTTCATTCTCATGCTAATGATAATTGTTTCATGGTATGATTAAATTGAAGTTCACTTTTGCCTGTATAATGCATAACCATGAAATACACAAGTTTATGCCTCAAGTTTCTAATTCAAAATAACTTGTGATAAGCTATGAATCATTGGGCATAATGAAAATGCTGTTTGCATGATATATATTTATATGCAGCATATTAGATTAATTCTTTATTCTGCTCTTTCATGTAACTACTTGAAAATAACAAAAAGAGAGAGAGATAAAGAAAAAAAAAATGAACATTGCTCAGAAGAAGTAAAAGCTAAGTAAATACTCCAATCTTAAGTAAAAGCAGCGCAAGCATAATATATTCAGCATATTTGTGAGACTTGTGTGAACATTCTTTTGGAAGGGATAAAATCCGTAATTAATTATATTTAAATAGGGAGAGTTTGGAGTGAATATCTTGTTGCTAAAGAAAACAGTTGAACATTTCTACATTGCTCATTATAGGGATGGTGTCAATGGGGAGGCTAGTGGTAGTACCCGGCACTATTTGACCCAACTATTCGGTGTAGGGCATATTAGGGACGGCACAAGAGGGAGGCTAGTGGTAGTACCTCGTGCCCCTTCCAACTCCACCGGATAGGGAGCAAATAGAGTATAGAGCATAGAAAAGTAATACCAAAAGAAATGAAGATTAGAATGTTCACTAAATGGTTAAAGGAAGAAATTCAAAAATACGGAAATGAATGACAAGATAAATAAAAGTATATATAAAGCTTGTGAAAAGCCAAATGAAGTTTCGATCACTTGAAAACACACCTTAAGGATAAAATCAGTGTAGAATTATATATAAATAGGGAGAGTTTATTTGAAAAGAATAAATTTTGATCTTTGACATGCTTGCTCTTAATGTTTTAATACATGATGTTATGACTTAATGCATATTATGTTTTGCATGTGACATGATATTTTGAATTATGTGTCTTCAATATTCAAATACCAAAGATCTTTCCTGAATATAACTTGTAATGCTTCATGCCTATAAAATTTGATTGAAACATATTACTACCAACAACAACATCATTCTGTTTTAATGAATATATTTTGAAAAATAAAAGAAAAGCATAATTTGAATTTGCAAATTAGGCAAAATAAATTGATTCTGATTTATCTTTTATCTTGCCTAACATTAGAACATCATGTCCTCCAATTTGTACCAAAATTTAATATGAATTACAAAGATTCTGGATGTGCTCTAATGTTCTTGAAATATGTATTTTCAATCGTAATGATTTAAGATGAGCTACAATGAGAAGATACATATCTCAAATTACAACTTTGAAAGCCTCCTTGAGAATCTTTATGAAATTCAGAATCTGATTTTATATAAAAGCTTAAACTCAACATGAATTTCTAGATAAAATTACAGCTTAAGAAAAATAGAATAATTCTGATGCCTTGATTGCTTGCCCCGATACGCATCTGAAACATATCATTTCTTATCTTCAAAGTGTACTAATATTGGTCTGAATGATGTGTCTTTTGATGATCTTGATTGCAAATAAATATTTTTAATATATGATTTTATTTTGATATTGAAAAGATTTATTGTGCTTCATATATTATATTGCTGAAAAACCTTGATTAAGAAATTGAGTTCTATAAATACATATACTTCAATGATCATCTATATATTTTTTCCTCTCCTACATTGTTAAAGACTTTCATCAAAATATATATGTATATATATTATTAAAAGAGTGAATGATCTCAAGTCTAGAAATATTTCAGCTCACTCAAATGATTCTTAAAAGAAAGAAAATGTAAATGCTTTTGAAAGAATTTGAGCTTCAAATGAATCATTTTCTGATTAATATTTCAGTACATTTTCTCAAAGATTAAGAGGAAGCATAACTTGTTCTTAAAAGATTAAAAAGAGTGATTGCTATAAATTTTGAATAATTCTAGATCACTCTACATTCTTGATATCATAAAGGTTCAGTTTTATTCACGTTTATCATTAAAATCTGAAATTCAACTAAAGATAAGAGAAAGAATACTAAATGTGAAGTGGTATTAAACTTTGTGCTTCGTTGAATATCTTTTGAAAGTTGGATTTTTATCTGTACTTAATTGGTAAATCACTTGTTTTGAAAACTAAGTGAAAAGGATTCCATTTGTCTTAGTATTGGAAATTTACTTTGGAATCTACTAATGAGTTCTTATTGGCTTGCACTTTAGTGTTTCAATCATGAGCCAATTCATTTTAATTGATTTTGATGCTATGATCTTTAAAGGAGTAAAAGAAAGTCTTTAAGAGAGGTTTAAAAGAACTTTCAAAGCCCTGAATTTTATATATCCTACATTGCATAAATTCATGTCTTGGTGTCTATGCCCCAATACTTTTATATCATGAAAGAACTTTAAAGTCATTAAGAATTAAGGATTCAACATAATCTTATGTTTTTCAAGTATATAAGGTTTGATCTTTATTTGATCTTATACTATACTCTGAAAATTAATTAGATTGCTCTCATTTTGCTATATACTTAATATATTAAAAAAAAAATGTTGGATTTTCATCCGTGCCTTTCTTTGAATATTATTCTTGATACTCCCTAAAATAACTTGAAAAAGATTCCATCTACACTTGATTTCAAAACTATCCTTGGAATCTACATTTAGAGATCACTTCCGGCTTACATCGTAAATATCTCATTCCTAAAGCCAAACAAAGAGAAATAAGATGTCACTTTATTAGGGATCATGTGCAAAATGGAAACATATGTGTTGAGCATATATGCACTGAAAAACAATTAGCCGACATACTCACAAAACCCTTGAGTGAAGATAGATTCTGCACGCTAAGGAGAGAATTAGGTATATGTGATCCTTTTTATTGAAGAAATATAAAAGGGAGCAAGTAGTCTCATGATACATTCCTCCAATTTCTAAAAATCTATGAAACATGAGTCAAACTTGTTATCTATAGATTCCTTACTCATGTATCATTGTCCCAGAAAGAATTTATAAGGATCGGAAGCAAGGAAAATTTTTAGAAGCAAAAAGAAAGAGAAAAGAAAAATTCTGCACTTGGGTCAACCCAACCCAGAATAGGGTCGACCCAACGTTGAGTCGACCCAAGAAGTTTCTTGAGTCAACCCAACGTCGGGATCCCACTGTTAAAAGGGGGACCCGTGAGCTATCTAGGGCACTGTTTACCCTTTGTCTTCTTCCGAAAACCCTATTTTCCACTCTCAAATCTTCTCCAATCATCTCCAAACAGTAGATTACTTCAATATCTTGGAGAAATGGGACCCGAGAGAGCCGTAGCCAAGCAATCCGAGAGAGTCTCACGATCTATGTTTAGAGCCTAGGCTAGATATCTAGTTCTCATATGTATCTTGCTTTTTTCCATATGTATCTTGTTTTTTCCCTTATATCTTTAAATCTTGATTGAGGAACATTGTACTTATCTTTATTTTGGGCATTAATGTATGAAAATGTTCCTATTTTGATCAATGAAGTCTGAAGTTTGTTCCTTATTGCATCCTTTCCCATATATATGTTTTTGATGATAACAAAAAGGGGGAGAAGAGAAGGAAAGAGTATATAAAGGGGGAGAAGAAAAGAGTATATAAAGGGGGAGAAGAAAAGATAGAGTATTCAATTTAAGAAAAGAAAGAGCACTTCATTTGAGAAGTAAAGAAAGAGTATTAATTTTGGGAGAAGTAAAGATATGTATAACAAAAAGGGGAGAAGTAAAAATAGTGTTTAGAGTATGTTAAGAAAAGAGGAATAAATGGGCAAACAAATTGGAAATCATATAAGAAAGCTTATACATTTAAGGGGGAGCAATTTGTAACAATGAAAATCATCAAATCAAAAATTTCTATCACAATTCAGAATTTGGCAAATAAAAATTCAGAATTTGGCACGCACCTCTAGCACCCCGATACATAAGCTGAAACTCATATTTTATCTCAAATTTTTGAAGTTTCATTGCTAATGAATTATAAATGAAAGGGGGAGCAATTCAAAAAGTCAAATTGGCAACATTTGAATGATATAGGGGGAGATTTCACAAGGATATATGAAAAGCTGAAATTCAGCAACTTAATCCCTTTTATAAACTGATTTTAAAGACAAGTATCAATAGGCTTATACTCTTTATTTTGTAATCATCAAAAAGGGGGAGATTGAGGATGATAGTGTTATTTTGATGATTAACAAGCAATTATCTAGAGCATGCTATAAGTTAAATTGATACTTCATTTATAAGTTCATTACTCTCAGTATATTTGTTTAAATTGAAAATATATATATGTTCTTGTTCATTTGAATGGATCTAACCTTGAGAATGCAGCAAAGTGTGGATTGAGTCGACCCAAAGATTGTTTGAGTCGACCCCGGCACATCAAGAAATCATTTGGCACACTCCTGCAAAAATGGCACAGATGAACAGTTGGTTGGGTCGACCCAAGGTAAGCATGAGTCGACCCAAACTTCAAGAACCTCAAAACATGAAGGAAAAATGGTTCTCTGGATTTACTGAGAGGGTCGACCCAAGATGAAGTTGAGTCGACCCAAGCTTGAGTCGACCCAGAGAAAGGTTGAGTCGACCCAAGTGAAGAAAGGCTGAAATTCAAGGCTCTGAATTTTCTGAAGCTGACCTTGGGTCGACCCAAGAAAAATGTTGAGCTGACCCAAGGTTTGAGTCGACCCAAAGAAAGGTTGGGTCGACCCAAGGCAACAGAAGGCTGAATTTCAAGTTTCTGTGTTTTCTGAGAGGGTCGACCCAAGGAATGTTTGAGTCGACCCAAGTGAAGGTTGGGTCGACCCAAGGACAGGTTGAGCCGACCCAAACACGGGCTGAACATAACGGCTAGTTGTGCAGAAATGCTTTTTGGACTCCCAACGGCTATAAACAGCTAGTTTCTTCAATCCAACGGTCAGAAAGGACTATTTGGAGGTTGGAGAAGTATTTAAGAGGGAGTATTCATCAGAGGAAGCAAGCTTTTGGGAAAATACATTAAGTGCATTCAAGAGAGAACCCTAGCAAGGCAAGCTTCATCCAAGGGCTTCATTCAAGAATCAAAGAAAGGGATTGAGCAGATTCAAAGAGTCATCAAGAGCTCCATCCTCCCTTGAAGAGTGAAGCATCCTTGACAAAGAAGAGCAAAGCGACTTCAAAGCGATAAATACCTTCTAACTCTTCTTTGTAGTTTATATTGTTTCATATGTTCATTTAGGAGTTTGAATCTTTTCTTTTCATTTGTTAAACACTTTGTAAAGGTTCGTTGGTAAGCCCGCAAAACCAACAAAGGTTTTTGGTGAACCCGGAAAACCAAAGTACAAAGGTTCGTTGGTGAGCCCGCAAAATCAACAAAGGTTTTTGGTGAACCCGGAAAACCAAAGTGTAAAGGTTCGTTGGTGAGCCCGCAAAACCAACAAAGGTTTTTGGTGAACCCGGAAAACCAAAGTGTATAGGTTCGTTGGTGAGCCCGTAAAACCAACAAAGGTTTTTGGATTGTGAGCCCGGAAAACAATCCAACTGTAATCCGAGAGATTATAGTGAATTCCCAAGGGGACGCTTGGGGAGTGGACGTAGGTGCTAAGGAGAGCACCGAACCACTATATATTGTTGTGTTTGTGTTGTGCTTGTGTTTCCGTTTATTCTTGCATCATCTTCTATCTTTGCACTAGTTTAAATCATTCTAATAGCTTAAGAAAGCATCCACCGCACTTATATTGAGAAAACGTTTAAAGCACCGAAAATTAGAAGAAACCAATTCACCCCCCCCTCTTGGCTTGTCACCTTGGGCAACAGCAGGGGGCCGCGGCGTGCCTCAGGGGAACAGTCTGTTGTTGTCAGAGATTGCCGACTCGGGGTCGGATTGCTGGATCAAGGGGCAGCCGACTCGGGGTCGGGCTGCGGAGCCGAAGATATCCGACCCGAGGTCGGATTGCTGGATCAAGGGACAGCCGACTCGGGGTCGGGCTGCGGAGCCGAAGATATCCGACCCGAGGTCGGATTGCTGGATCAAGGGGCAGCCGCAGTCTTCCCGGGCGCGCGTGCCGGTCACGTGGGGCATGGTGGCTAAGTTCCCCCGTAACACTATCATTTAATGGTTGGACCTAACCAGAATTTTTGGTGAAGGCACCACACGCCTGCCAAAGAGACTGGGCCAAAATTATCACTAGAAATTGTTTGGTGAAACAATTGGTTCAGAACCTACCAATAGGTGCATATGGGTTGGCTGGGCCACACTTGGGCCCATAATGCGATCAATTGGATTCTAATGCTCACTAAAGATTTAAGTGTAATTCTTCGAATTTGAGGTAGAGGCTACAAATTTGTATAAAATAGTGAGAGGACCTATAGACTAAAATCCAAGTCTTTAGGGTATTGTCAATTCATATACTTATAGCCGATTTTCTTTTTATGTAGAAATGGCTACTAGTTTGTCACTTCGTTCATTGTTGGATAATGACAAGTTGACTGGACCCAATTTCAATAACTGGCTTAGGAAACTTAAGATTGTGCTAGAGCATGAACGGATCCTTTATGTGATAACGGATCCAGCACCTGAGCAGCCTGCTGGTAATACACGGGGTACGATCAGAGAAACTTAGCAGAAGTGGCTCAATGACCGTATCACTGTCCGATGCATTATACTTGCTGCAATGAGCGATGAGTTCAGTCGCCGGTTCGAGAATGCCCAGCCCGAAGAAATTGTTCAAGTGTTGAACGAATCTTTTGGCACTCCCGACGACATTGAAAAGCACAAGACTAGTTGTGCTATTTTCAGCGCACGGATGAATGATGGGGCATCGGTGACTGATCATGTATTGTACATGATTGAGTTAATCGAGCGCCTGAGCACTCTCAATTTTTTCCTTCATGATCAATTGGGAAAAGATGCTATACTGAATTCTCTTCCTCATTCGTACCACCCATTTCTCACCAATTTTTGTATATTCAAATCGGTAGTAAATTATCACCAATTGTTGGGTTTACTACAAACTTTTGAGAAGGATCACCAACTCCTAAAAGGGTCGGTGAATTTAGTGGGAGGTTCGTCCAAGGGTCATGGTCCCTTTAAGAAAGGGAAGAAGAAAAACAAAAATCAAAAGAAAAAGGTGTATCATGCTGAGCAGAATCAGACTAAGAAGAAGAAGGTTAATCAAGGTAAGGCAGAGTGCTTCTACTGTAAGAAGCAGGGGCATTGGAAGAGGAATTGTCCTTTGTACATTGCATCTCTTGATCCAAACAGGTCTAAAAAAAGTGAGAAATCTGTTGCCAATCAAGATATTTATATGATAACGCCTTGTAATTTTTCTATTTGTGATAATTTGACTTGGGTATTGGATACCGGTAGTCCTTTTAATATTTGCAATTCGTTGCAGGGACTTCAGGTCAGTGAGAGGTTTGAAGAAGGAGAAAGATTCCTGAATGTTGGAGATGGAAGACCTATTCCAGTTCTAGCTTTAGAAATTCTTAAACTTGTATTCAGCTCTCATGTAAATGTCCTTAGTGATTGTCACTATTGTCCAAGTTTTTTATTGAATGTCATTTCTGTAAGTCTTTTGGCTAAAAATAGTCATGAAATATCAATAAAAAAGGATTATTGCAATATCATTTGGAATGGTGTTGCTGTAATGAATGGAATTCTGAGTAATGATATTTATATTTTGTCACAGCCTGTTCATATAATGTACAAGTCCAATAAGCGCCCTAGAATAGATAATGTCACGGATGTCTACCTTTGGCATCATAGGCTAGGTCATATTAACAAGAACAGGATGAACATGTTAAATAAAGAGGGAGTCCTCAATGTTAATGATTGTGAATCATTAACAACCTGTGATCATGCCTTCTTGGTAAGATGACCAAGTCACCTTTTACTGAAAAAGGTGAACGAGCCAATGACTTATTGACCCTAGTACATTCTGATGTATGTGGGCCAATGAGCACAAATGCTAGAGGCGGATATGCATATTTCATTACTTTCACAGACGACCTTTCAAGGTATGGTTATGTCTATTTAATGAGACATAAATCTGAAGCATTTGAAATGTTCAAATTGTATCATAATGAAGTAGAAAAACAAACTGAAGAGTATTAAAACTCTTCGATCAGATCGAGGAGGTGAATACCTTTCCAATGAGTTTTTGACATATCTGAAAGAGAATGGGATTCTTTCCCAATGGACTCCTTCTGGTACACCGCAGTATAACGGCATGTCAGAAAGGAGAAATCGAACTCTATTAGATATAGTTCGATCCATGATGGGGTTTGTTGATATGCCCATATTATTTTGAGGATATGCACTTGAGTCATCCTGTTATATACTTAATAAGATTCCAAGTAAATGGTGAATAAAACATCACATGAGATGTGGACGGGACGAAAATCGGTACTCTCTCATCTTAGGATTTGGGGGTGTCCGGCGTACATCAAACGTTTGAAGACAGACAAACTTGAACCCAAGTCTGACAAATGTTTCTTCACCGGTTACCCTAAAAAAACTAAAGGATATTATTTCTACCTTGCTGAAGAACAAAAGTTGTTCGTAAGCAATAGAACTGTTTTCTTAGAGAAAAAATTTCTTAGTGAAGGAACTAATAGCTCTAATGTTGAACTTAGAAAAGTTCAACATGTAGAAGATCCGACACCATCCACTGAACTAATTGAGTCGGATTTGATTAGATCAGATCCAGAACCCATCTTAGATGCACCATTAAGGCGATCAGGTAGAGTACCACGTCAGTCGGACAGATACTATGGTTTCTTGGTCCAAGACGGCGATTCTGTCGAACTTGATGAAAACGATGAGGATCCGATCACCTACATGGATGCAATGCAGAGGTATGACTTTGATGCATGGCTTGGAGCCATGCAATCTGAAATGGAATCCATGAAGGTCAATGATGTATGGACATTAGTTGACCCATCCGAAGGGATTAAACCCATAGGGTGTAAGTAGATTTTCAAAAGAAAACAGGGCGCAGACGGAAAGGTAGAGACCTATAAACCCCGTTTGGTTGCCAAAGAATATCATCAGCATTATGGTATTGACTATGACGAGACGTTTTCTTCTGTGGCAATGCTCAAATCCATTCGGATTATGCTTGCGATAGCAGCACGCTTAGATTATAAAATCTGGCAAATAGATGTAAAGACCGCTTTTTTAAATAGAGATTTAGAAGAGGAGGTGTATGCAACCTGAAGATTTTATATCTACAGAAGAGTCTAAGGTGTGCAAGCTTCAAAAATCCATTTATGGATTAAAGCAAACTTCACGGAGTTGGAACATACAATTTGATAAGGTGATCAAATCGTATGGCTTCATTAAGAATGAAGAGGAACCTTGCATTTATAAATTGACAAATGGTTCAGTTATTATATTTCTTGTTTTGTATGTGGATGACATTCTTCTAATCGAAAATGACATTCCTGCATTACAAGGAATAAAGGTTTGGCTATCATCTCAATTTGCCACGAAGGATTTGGGAGAAGCATCTTACATCCAAGGGATGAAGATTTATAGAGATAGATCTAGAAGATTGCTTGGATTATCCCAATCTACATACATTGATACTATTACTACACCAAAAAAGAAAATTTCCGACTCTTATTTACCGACACTTATTCCAAGCGTCGGCAAAAATTTTTCCCCGTCAACATTTGCCGATGCTTTTTAAAAGCGTCGGCTAATGACGACGCTTAAAAGCGTCGTCAAAGTTAATATGTAATTGACGACGCTTTTAACGATGCTTTTTAGCGTTGTTAAATAACGATGCTTTTAAGCATCATTAAAAGCGTCGTCGGAAGCCAAAAAACTACCTTATTTTAGTCCCACATCGGCAGATCTGAAAAAGAAAGAACTGTTTATATAGCCAAACCCAACCACTCTGCATAGATGGAATGAAGGTACCGATCGGGGAGGTTGTTTGTATTTCTCTTTGTGTTCCATCAGCACCATGGAATGGAGGAGAAGATGCAGACCGTCAATAGTAATTTTTTTGGCAAATAGTAATTAGCGACGCTTTAAAGCATTGGAAAAGAGCGACGCTTAAAAGCGTCGGAAAAGAGCGACGCTTAAAAGCGTCGCTAAATTGGAATTAGCGACGCTTTTGAAAGCATCGAAAAATGTTTTTTCCACTGTAGCATAGGCGATACTTTACCGACGCTTTGTAAAGCGTCGGGATGGTTTCTACCGACGCTTAAAAGCATCGCTAATAGCCAAAAAAAGTGTCGTTAATGTCCAAATTTTTTATAGTGTATACTGAAGAGGTTCAGTATGATTAATTTCAAGAAAGGCTATCTTTCGATGGGCCATGCAATTAACCTCTCTAAGAGAGAGTGTCCGACAACCCCTTAAGAAAGAGAGAGTATGGATAGAATTCCATATGCTTCGACAGTAGGATCTATAATGTATGCCATGACATGTACTAGACCAAACGTGGCATACTCACTAGGAGTAGTGAGCAGATACCAGTCTGATCCAGGTAGCAACCACTGGAAGGTTGTAAAAATTATCCTTAAGTATTTGAGAAATACTAAAAACTAGTGGCTTGTCTACGGTGATTCTGACTTAAAACTTGAGAGATATACCGATTCAAATTTTCAGTCAGATCAAGATGATAGCAAGAGCGTGTCGAGATATATCTTTACTCTTAAGGGTGGGGTCATCTGCTAGAAGAGTTCCAAGCAGCATACAGTGGCAGATTCTACATGTGAAGCAGAATACATCACAACATCTGATGCCGCCAAAGAAGCTGTATGGTTGCGGAAGTTCATTACTGAGCTTGGAGTGACACCCTCCATTGATGGTCTAGTCACTGTATTTTGTGACAACACTGGAGCCATAGCTCAAGCAAGACAACCCAAAGCACATCAGCGGACCAAGAATATTCTACGTCGCTACCATCTAGTTCGAGAGATCGTCGAACGAGGTGACATTGATTTTCAGAAGATTGATATAAAAAAAAATCTGGCTGACCTATTTATCAAAGTCCTCGGCATCAAAGAGTTTAACGAACACAAGTCAAAGATGGGTATTAGATACTGTGTCGATTGGCTTTAGGCTAAGTGGGAGTTGTTGGAAATTGTATCCTAAATGTCAATCGTCAGCATGTTGATGATTGAATTTTGTAAATGAATTGACAAATTAATAAAGTGTTATTTGGCATTATTTATCATTTCATTGTACATCTTCAAATGAACTTTTATATGATGAAGTCCTTAGGACTTGTTTTATGATAAAGAAGGATTTATCTTCAAGTCCTTAAAACTATTCGCGATCAAATGATATGCTGTTACTAGGACGATAGCATTATCGAGATTAGGTCGTTGTATGACATATACATTGGTTGTCCTCTTAACCAAGGAGTGTGGAGACACTGATATGTCACACAGGTGAAGTGTAGGAGTACATTTCACTGAACGTGACCAATTTCGGAATGCTCTACTGTCAAGAGATGTTCCGAGTGGATATGAGTATAAGTTTGCCTTCTGACCTGAGACCGTAATCTGTGACTGGCAAGCAACTCACTGTACTTTGGTACCGGACTACCTGAATTTCTAATTCAGTGACAGAAGGTCACTGGGTACAGTCAAGTACTTGCGTAGTCAGTTGTGAGTCAAGATGGAATTGACCCCTCCTATAAACAGGAGATAATGCCTTATGTTCAATTTAGCAAAACCTTGGCCAGGGTAATCCTTATGAGAAATCATAGGATTTCTAAAGTTGAATCACATCATGGATGCACTTATTACAGAGTTGACAGAACTCTGAAGTCATCCTGGCATTTAGGAGTCATAGGGATAAATTATACGGTAACCATAGTCCAAGGGTTCTTGAATGTTGCTTTGCAATCATTCGGCCTATCCGGATGTCGGGTACCATTGCTAGATGGTCATTTCGATTAGTACAAGAAGTTGTCCTTATGCTACCGACTTAGGTTCGAACCTATGGGGTCACACGCATAGAAGTTTCTATGTTGATCAAATGGCTGATTGATGATTAAGAATCATTCAAGGATAATTTGGTCAATTTGATTGACAAATTATCCTAAGCAAAAATTGCATTAAAATAATTATTGAATTACTGGAGGGTTAATTAGTAATTTGATTACTAATAAATTCAATTTGATTGAATTATTGAACTTTAATTAAGCCAAATTGAATTAGATTCAATTTGGGCTAAATTAGAGTTTGACCTAATTCGATCGGGTTCGACCCGAGTCGATTGGACATAACCTAATTGATCGGACTTGACCCAATTGGATTGGAATTGACTCAAGTCAATTAAGAGTCCTTACTTGATGAGGATTAAGAGTCCAAATAATCAGAATTTATTATGGAGAAGAATTTCTAAAATTTAGGACCCTAGCTTTCTTTCTTGGAGAAGAAAGACACCTCATCCTTATCCCTAAAAGCAGTGGTGCCTATCCTCTTTATTTTTGGCATGAGGAAAGAGAAGGCGTGGGGCTATTTTTCAGAAAAATATGGCGCCTCAAATCTTCCTAAAAAGATAGAAATCAAATTCCTAATTTGTAGGGACTACATGACGCATCAAGCAGGGTGGCGTGCAGCTAAAGTTTGGATGGGGCGTAATAACCTCCTGATTTTTAGGGATTCTTGGCACAAGACTAAAAGAAAATTTGTTCATCTCTTAGCTGCCGATTCACCAAAATTTTTTGAGAATTTTATCAGCCAAATTCGTTGGCCAAAAGAGGTGTGAGGCGTGGGGGGTCTTTTGGCTATAAAAGGACCCCCACACTTAGGGTTTGTTGAGATGGTCTTTAGAAAGGGTTCTAAATTCTGAAAAAATTCTGAGAGCCAGCCACCTTCTCTCCTCCTTCTTCTCCTTCATCTCCATCCTTCATCCTCTCGAAGAAGAATCAAAAGTTGAGTGCTTCGAGGGAGAAAAGTTCAGCCACTGCAGCGCCTCTGCACGAGCTAGCACTCCTGCAGTTGTGGATCTTTCTAGAGCTTCGCGTGGACTATCCATAGAGGCTGGACACATGCTCGGCTATACAAGGTGATCAAGGCATCATAAAAGCTCTCAAAGCAAAAAGGTATGAGATCTGATCTCATTAAAAATTAAAATTAGAAATCAACTAGGTTGTTGAAATTCTGCATGACTAAATGTTAGATATAGAATCATGCCTACTTGTTTAGGATAAATGTTTAAAGTTCTAAATCTATTTTTGTTGTAGAGATATGATCTCTAGTATGCATAGGAATTAAATAGTTTAATTCATGCTTCCGCTGTAAAATTTTTAAAAATATATGCATGCGACCACCTGCGTAACCTACACCTTCCGATTGCCCTCATGTGCGATCGGAAGGGAGAAAGAAGACTCCAACTAGAGTCTTCCTCCCGATTGCCCTCACGTGCGTCGCACGTGAGGTTGGCCCAAATGTGGCTGGGCCAGTCAACTGGTCCAGGCCTAGTCCACTGGGTTTCATCACATGGTACTACATATATATCTACACCTTTTTGCAAGCATAATTCCTTATCATGTTTTCCCTCAAAATAAATTTTTTTATCATGTTTGCTTTTGTTTTTAGTTGTCAAAGTGTTGTCTTGCTGTTGAAAGCAGCCAAAGTCATACAAGGACATGCTTGCACATAAGCATAGAATGTTGTGCAACTATAAAAAATTTAGGATGTTTGCTCATTATTTTCTTCTCTTTCTTCTTCGTACGGTATAACCATAGAGCAGAGTAAAACTACAAATGTATTAGCAGCACCTAACACATTACCTTTATGCTTTCTTCTGTGCATGCAGATCTCAAATCACCCGGTGATCAGAAGTTCACAGAAGCATTTGGTATTTTCCGGAAACAATTAGTCATGGAATTAATGCTTTTGCTAACATCGAGAATGTGTTCGCTAATATCATCCACATAGAGCAAAAGGATAATAAAGTTCCCACCACTGAACTTTTTAAAGTAAACACAATGATCTACCTCTATTCTTTTGTACCCATGATCGACCATGAATGAGTCGAACTTCTTGTACCACTTTCTTGAAGCTTGCTTGAGCCCATAAAGACTTTTCTTCAACTTGCAAACCAAGTGATCTTTACTTTCACCTCAAACCCCTCAGGTTGAGCCAAGTAGATCTCTTTCTTCAAATCACCATGAAGAAATGTAGTTTTAACATCCAATTGCTCTAGCTCAAGGTCCAAGCTAGCTGTCAAACCCAAGGCAACTCTGATAGAATTCATCTTCACAACCGAAGAAAAAATCTCATCAAAGTCAATGCCTCTCTTCTGGCCAAAGCTTTTAACAACCAACCAGGCTTTGTGTTTAACTAGCTTTCCATTGCCATTCTTTTTCAACTTGAACACCTATTTATTCTTCAATACTTTTTTGCCTCTAGGGAGCTCCACAAGCTGATAAGTGTCATTTTTCAGCAAAGAATTCATCTCTTCTTCCATAGCTCTCATCCAACTAATCTTGGCTTCATGAGACTATGCTTCTCGAAAGCTCTCCAGCTTCCCCTCACTAGTAAACATAATGTACTCTGAAGTAGGATACGTTGATGATGATCGATGCTCTCTAGTAGGATACTCTGAGGTTCTGCACTTTCTTGTTGAGTAGACTGCTCTCCCTACTCACTAACCTCATCTTTCAGCAACTCATCATCAACCATACCTATTTCTGACACATCACTATCACTAGTTTCTGGTACCTCATCTCTGCTAGATTCATCTTGTACCTCTCCTCCATCTGTAGTATACTGCAAACGAGACGGAATAGGTACAAAATCGATAGCACCTTCTACCACATCCTTAAATTTCTCAACTATTTCAGCATCTTCAAAGGTTTGGCCTTCATGAAAGACCACATCTCTACTTCTGATAATGTTCCTCTTCACTGGAACCCATAATCTGTATCCAAACTCTTCATTACAATAACCAACAAAGATATAAGAAAATATCTTATCATCAAGCTTCAACCTTTGCTCCCTAGGTACATGTGCATAGCTTTGCACCTAAATACCTTCAAATACGAATAGAAAATATCCTTTCCACTCTATATCTTTTTTCTAGAATATCAAAGCCCAAAGGAACTGAGGGAGATCTATTTATTAAGTAACAAGCAGTGAAAATGGCTTCACCCCAAAATGCCTTAAGTTACTTAGCCATCTTTAGCATGCATCTGACTCTCTCTACAATAGTATGGTTCATCCTCTCTACCATCCCATTATATTGTGGTGTACTTGAAACAGTTTGTTCATGCCTAATACCATGCCCACATTAGTAACTTTTGAACTCTATTAATGTGTATTCTCCTTCGTTATCACTACGGAGACACTTTAATGGTTTTCCTATCTCTCTTTCAACCATGCCATGAAATTGTTGAAATAACTAAAGCACCTGATCGTTTGTCTTCAACAAATACACCCACACCTTCCTTGATGCATCATCAATAAATGTGACAAAATAACTATTGCCATCCAAAGACTCCACCTCAATGGCTCCACAAACATCAGAGTAAACCAACTCAAGAGGATTAGATTTATTTAAAGAAGATTTTGCAAAAGAAACTCTATGTTGCTTACCAAAAAGACAATGATCACAAGGATTCAGAATTTTACCTTTGGCAAAGAAAATGAGAGACATTTTTGCTAAAATTTGCAATCCCTTCTCACTCATGTGAGCCAACCTCTTATGCCACAAGCTTGGAGACGACTCATCTTCGGTGACATATAAGTCATCTCTACACACCTTCATATGTGTCTTGTAAAGAGTGCAATAATGCTTTGCTTTAGCTACTACAAGAAATCCTTTAGTAAGCTTTCATCTTCCATCACCAAAGCAATTCACATAATCTTGCCTATCCAAAACATTCACGGAAATAAGATTAAGACACAAATTGGGAACATGGTGCACATCTTTCAAAGTACATCCAGCATTGGTTTGAATGCAAGCATCACCAATTTTCACAATCTTCGAACAACTCTCATTGCCCATCTTCACATTTTCAAAGTCTCTTTCCTTGTATGAAGTGAAGAACTCCTTATGAGGAGTAGAATGGTAGGAAACTCTGGTGTCAACAACCCACTCAACTTCTTCATCAACATGCATACATTCATTTTCTTCATAAGAAAGAACCACTATCTCTTCACTTGAGCAAGTAGCCATTGTATTCTTGTCATCTTCTTTCGTCTATGCACTATTCTCTTTTTGTTGTGTTTTCCATACATAGCAATTTCTTTTCATATGCCCCACTTTACCATAATGAAAATATTTGCCTTTTTCACCAAACTTTTCTCTAGACTGAGATCTTTTTTTAAATTTACCATGAGCTTTGTGTTCTCTGCTCTTACTTCTACCCCTATTCTCCATGACAAGAGCTTGTGTATTATTTGTACCCATTGATTTTTTTCTTGCTTCTTCATTGAACAAGCTACTAGTAACTTGACTCATTGACAATACACCATTCGGAGCAGAGTTACTAACTGTGACGACCAAGGTCCCCCAACTATCCCGAAAAGAACTCAAAAGCAACAAAAATTGCAACTCATCTTCAAGCATCATTTTCATTGTACTCAATTGATTCACAACACTTTAAAATTCATTCAAGTGATCGGCAACAGGGCAACCCTCTTTAAACTTCATATTCACAAGCTTTCTAATTAAAAAAAAGCTTTGTTCCTGGTGGTGTTTTGCTCATATCTAGTCTCTGGCTTCTTCCACAACTCATAAGCATTGGTTTCATTAGATACATGATGAAAAACACTATCATCCAACAATTGCCTAATTATCCCAATAGTCTTTCTATGCAACTTTTACCAAGCTTTATCATCCAAGTCTTTAAGCCTAGCCGTTTTATCCTCCACGGGTTCATACAAATATTTGCAAGAAAGAATGTCTTCCATTTTTTGTTTCCAAATCAACCAATTTGTGTTTATGAGCTTAATCATGGTACTAAAAGAACCTTCCATCTCAAACCACACAAGTCAACCACAAGCCCCAAAACCTTGCTCTGATACCACTTGTAGGAAAAATCCTCCCTCACTTGATGAGATCACAAATTAAACTAAATGTGGCCAACTAAGTATAAGTTTATCCATACAAAGTCTATGAAAG